>NC_062981.1:14143974-14470791 GCF_023078275.1 Leguminivora glycinivorella
TCCATGGCAAGTCTTGCGCCTTGAACATTGAAGAGCAGTGGGTTTAAAAACTCTGGAGGACATGCAGCTGCAGCTGCCGCAGAGAAGAGTCCTGGATACTGAGCAAATGTGTTGTACGGGAGCGGTAAAGGTCCTCTGTACATAGGGAACGGGTTAGGATTGCCGGGGGTATTCATTCCGATGTTGGGTAGGGATGGCATTTGGGGCAGTCCTTGTGGCATTTGTCCCCGCATTCCAACGTTGGCGGCGCTGGCGGTGTCGCAGAATCTCTTGTGTTTAGTGAGAGAAGCGTAAGAGTTGAAGGAGTTGCCACATTTCCCGCACTCGACTAGGGCTCTGCACGCGACGTGCATCCGCTTGTGTCTGCACAAGTTGGAAAACTGTGTGTACGACTGAAACAAAAAACAAATAATCGTTATGAATATGTATGTACATTTTAATCACTTATCTTGAATAATTGCAGATTATGTTACCTAAAACGGGGAAAACAGGCTTATTTGTTTTCTCCGGAAAGTTATTAGTTACCCGTAGTATAAATTACTTGCATTGCAATACGTGAAAAAGTGGATACGTATCTTTGTAGTCTACTGTACCTATGTATTTGACATGCGCGGATCCAGGGGGGGGGTCATGGGGGTCATGACCCCCCCCTGGAGCCCAGGTTGGCCATACAAATAGACCACGTGACCCCCCCTCTGGGGCCTGAGCCTTTACCACGTGACCCCCCCCTGGGCACGAAGCTGGATCCGCGCTTGGTATTTGAAAGGGTGGAGCCTCACCTTAAAGCAGACCTTGCACTGGAAGGGCTTGACGCTGGAGTGTATATGCGTGTGCTGCTTCAGGCCCGAGGAGGTGGCGAAGGCCTTCCCGCACTCCGGGCACGCGTGGCTGCGCACAGATGTGGCGCTGGAGGTTGGAAGGATCAGTAAAGCGGAGTCCCACCTTAAAGCACACCTTGCACTGGAAGGGCTTGACGCTGGAGCGTATATGCGTGTGCTGCTTCAGGCCGGAGGATGTGGCAAAGGTCTTCCCGCACTCCGGGCACGCGTGGCTCCGCGCGTGGTTGATAAAGGTGACACTTGAGGTTGGAAGGATCAGTAAAGTGGAGTCTCACCTTAAAGCACACCTTGCACTGGAAGGGCTTGACGCTGGAGTGTATATGCGTGTGCTGCTTTAGGCCGGAGGAGGTGGCAAAGGTCTTCTCGCACTTCGGGCACGCGTGGCTCCGCGCGTGGTTGACAAAGGTGGCACTTGAGGTTGGAAGGATCAGTAAAGTGGAGTCTCACCTTAAAGCACACCTTGCACTGGAAGGGCTTGACGCTGGAGTGTATATGCGTGTGCTGCTTCAGGCCCGAGGAGGTGGCGAAGGTCTTCCCACACTCCGGGCACGCGTGGCTGCGGGCGCCGACGTGCTGCGCGCGGATGTGGCGCTGGAGGTTGGAAGGATCGGTAAATACCTGAAATAACATCAGGTTTCGGACGGGTGAAATTTCATGCTCGATAAACTTCAATGGTGATAGTGCAATGCATGACACTTGATCAAAGAACTGCGCGACGTTAGGCAAGTTTTTACCGTTTAGACGCATGTGCTTTTAGTCACCTAAACTAGGGTATCCCAAAATATGATGCATCAGGTGACTAAAACACGTATGCTTAAACCGTAAAAAAAGCTTGCTACCTTTTTTTTTTTTTCAATTTTGAATTAAGTTATTTTTTTCTATGTGTGCTTTTAAGTGTCTTTGTGAATTGCACTATCACCAAATATATAATGAATTATATCGATTAGAAATTCTAATGGAACAAAAGAGTAAATATTAAGAAGTTCCGTAAAAGGAAAAGATTTTCAACCCTACCGAAACCATAAGTCATTTCGTGTAAATTCAATAGGAACGTATTTCGGAAAAGGGCGTAATGGTCCTTTTTCAGATATCGTAATTTTCTTTAAACATCCATCCTCTTCGTCGAATGAATTTGCTATTTGTAAGTTGCTATAATAGTTACGACTTTTGATCAGCGACTATCCATGCCTTTAGGAAGGGGTTAGTAACTTTTTGCTTTATATAAGCAGATATAATCAAATCTAGCAAACATCAGCTTAACACTGATTTAAACTTTCACGATTATTACACATAATTATTTTTAAAAACCGGGACTTAATCGCGTATAACTACATATTAAACTGACCTCCAACGTTTCAAGGACGGCGTTGTCCCCGTGGTCTCGGAGAAGACGCCGTCCTTGAAACGTTGGAGGTCAGTTTAATATGTAGTTATACGCGATTAAGTCCCGGTTTTTAAAAATAATTAACATCAGCTTAATCTAAAAATTTCATGCTCAATGCATAATGTTATGAAAATGATCTCATATTGGATTGAAAGATCACACATGTGATCTTCTGACGGGCCAACACTGGCCTAATAGTCACTCCAGGTTTTCTGATATGTGGTAATGACCAATCCAAACCCAGGCTCTCATGAGGTCTGGCTAAAATGTTAAGATAACTCAAGGATTTAAATAATTCATGAATTACCTTAGGACAGTTCTCGCAGGGGTATTTCCTGATGTCCGTGTGCGCGAGCGCACGATGACGCAGCAGCAGCGGGCGGGAGCTGTACGCGCGGTTACAAAGCTCGCAGTGGAACGCTGCCGCCGGCTGCGCGTGCGACTGGATCAGGTGGCGGTCGAGGCTGGAACCGACAGAAAATTTTCATGTTACTAATTCCATAGGTACATATGCACTTAATTATTACTAGCTTTTGCCTGCGGCTTCGCTCGCGTTAAATTGCGGAATGCTCCATACAAATTTCCACCCCCTATTTTAGGGTAGTGGGGGACTGGAACGCTCATTTTGAAATTAGAACACTATGGTTTGTCTATAAATGCCCTAAACTTTATGTCTTCTTACCTTAGCAATAGAACACAAACAGTAGTTGTTAACAAAACTCGCTCTAGCGGGACTGTAGTCCAATTAGGAGTGCCACAAGGCTCAATTTTAGGTCCATTCCTGTTTTTGGTTTATATAAATGATTTGCCATGTATAGTGAAAAACTTTTGTGAAATAGTACTTTTTGCTGATGATACATCACTGCTTTTTAATGTTGACCGAAAATCTACGGATTACAATGTAATTAATAGCACGTTAGCTGATGTACTGCAGTGGTTTACTGTCAACAATTTACTTCTTAATTCTAAGAAAACCAAATGTATTCGATTTTCTCTGCCGAATGTTAAACCAATCGATACAAAAATACTTTTGAATGATGAATGCTTAGAGATGGTAGATACAACACTGTTTCTTGGTTTAACATTGGACAAAAATCTACAATGGAGTCCTCATATAAAGAAACTAGCAAGCAAATTAAGTTCAGCCGCATACGCCGTTAGGAGAATCAGGCAACTGACTAATGTTGAGACAGCTCGCCTAGTGTATCATAGTTATTTTCACAGTGTAATGTCATACGGTATTCTGGTTTGGGGCAAAGCAGCTGACATACAGACTATCTTTGTATTACAAAAGAGAGCCATTCGTTCTATTTACAACTTAGGAACACGTGAATCAGTAAGAGAACTCTTCAAAGAAATTAATATCTTAACTGTAGCTTCCCAATACATTTATGATAGTATAATTTATGTTGTTAAGAATTTAGACTGTTTCACTAAGAATTCTGATATCCATAATTATAACACTAGAAACAAAAATAAGCTTGCCATAAAGAAGTTTCGTGTCCGTAAAGTACAGAAGTCATTTGTTGGGCAATGCATTCATTTTTATAATAAGTTACCTGACACTGCTTTGAGATTACCCCTCCCAGCTCTTAAGAACTACTTAAAAAAATCATTGATGTTAAAGGCTTATTACAGAGTCGAGGACTATTTGACAGACAAACATGCATGGCCCGAACCAGAAACTACAAAAAACGAATAGCAATTAAAATAATTGTATTATGTATAGAGGACACAGTTCAGTTAAGAAAGCACATCAAATATTTTATATTTTATGTTGTGTAGGTAAATTACATATTTAATGATATTGAGATTCATATTATCTTTTTCTTCTATGACAATTTGATATGTTTTCTCTGAAGAAGAACGACGTATTATTAAGCAATAATATAATTTATTGAAATTGATTTCCATAGAGTACCTAGTCTGTTCATATTCTTTGATGAATACTTTTGCATGTTAAATTGTATGTTGTTATTTAATGCATGTTAATTATAAGATGTAATGTTTTGAAAAGAAGTTGCCCGCCGAGTTTCTTGCCGGTCCCATAGTGGATACCCCCCTCCCAACTGAGGGGGACTGAAATCTTCTCGAGGCTGAGGCGTAGGGTTAGAGCCGGCGTAGCTTTATTTGACGTTCATATGCGCATTGTAATATGCCTACTTGAAAAATAAATATTTCATTTTCATTTTCATTTCATTTTCATTTCATTTCATTTTCACTAAAAACTGACAAAAAGTCGCCTATGTCACTCTCCATACCTTCAACTATCTCCACTTTAAAAAATCACGTCAAATCGTCGCTCTGTTTCGCCGTGAAAGACTGATAAACAAACAGACACACACACTTTCCCATTTACAATATTAGTATGGTTTACTGAAAACATATTTTAGAACCATTTTATCCGTCCAGAGTACGAAGTCAAATGCACAAACGCTCACGATAGTATCGTTATCGTAGCTAAGCTATCGCTTTTCCATATTGGCGCGACAAAGCCAGGCTGCGATTGTCATTTCTAAGCATCGCCTGAGCCCCTAAAGTATTTTTTTTTTCCAAAACGTTGCTGGTATTCGGAAAAGATAAGCTGTGTTCCCAAACATGTCCCGATTTGCACGTTGCTCAAAATCCGAAACAAAGTTAAGCTTACTAAAACGATTACATTTTTATCTACTAGAGTTTCAGTTCAACCACAGCTCAACCAATGTTTGAACAAGGCGGGAGTTCAGTTACCTACATATTACAGTATACCGCTGCAAATTATTTTGAACAAGTCTCTAAGTTTATTAAATTATTAAGTAACTAATTTACCTATGAGCATTCCAAAATCCTACCAATAGCAGAGGGCGGAATTGCTCATGGCAAAAATCAAACGTCAATAGAGTTTATTTATCGACAATTATCGATAAATTCAGTCTCCTTTTAATTTCTGACTTTAAACCTCTTTGAACTATTAATTTACTCTTTGATTGATGACATATAATTACCATTTCTGTCACTAGTCCTTTTTAAACCGTTTGAAAAAAATGGTTAATAGTCAACAAATGGATAAAAAGGTATCTTTGTACTTACGTCGAAAACAACTCAACAATATACTGATAAAGTAATCGATAGTCGATGAATTCAACGTGAGCAATTCCGCCCTCTGGTAATAAGTACCTGCGTATGGATATGGCGTCCTAGTTTTAATTACAAGTTCAATATAAATTTATCCTGGTACTGACATACTACATCTCTATTAGAAAGTGAAAAGATTACGCTAACGAACTAGATTAAGTAAAACCGCCTTCCAGTGGACCAAGATACAAGTACAGGAAGAGACGAACAGATACCATCTGTCAGGCCGATTCAAACGTACACCGAAATCAGAACGATATCAGAAAGATATCATTCAGTCATCGTGTGTCTCGCTTACGCCAATACAGCTATGGGCAAGTAAGTACGGAATGCACGATATTTGAATGACATTCTTCAGATGTCCTAATAATATCAGCGTACATTAGAATTGGCCGGTGTAAGCATCAGGATCGCCTACGCGGAGAGCTTAGAACCAGGTGAACATAATTCAATCTTGTTTTTGTCGAACTTTGTGAACATAACAATTCAGTTTTGCTTCAAAGTCGATGAATGGCGCGCTTTATTATATAAGAAAAGACAGTATTATACCATCCATACGTACATTAATGAGAGTTAAAAGCTAGTCTATTTAAAACTACCGCACAGTTTGTGATATATATCATTGTGTTGTCTTTTAGAACCTACTTTGCAGAATAGAACATTAAAATTACTATAGATAGTACGGCGCGGCGGCTGTAAACTTAATCTAAACGTGCCATAAACTAAGATAATAAATCATTATTCTGTAGGGCACAATGAACAAAACCAAACGATTATTTTCCAACCGAGAGCTAAACGTTTAAGTCCTCGCCTCCATAAATTTTCTAGGTAGCTAACGAGTTTCCGACATCGTAAACCGAGGGTCAAGAAAATCCTGTTATTGCTGTCATGATTGGCTGTCATTTCATGAAAACCGTATATAATATTACAAAAATAGTCAAAGCGAGTCTCCTTGGCAGTAACTGGTCCACCACACGCAACCCTCGCTGCCTCCGGCTATTTCTAACATAGCACCTGCTGCGCTATCTGAGTTACGAGCTCGGACGCTAGCGGTGATTACATCGCCGGGTTTGTTCAAAAATTTACATAAGTTTCTTTATTGGAGTGGAATGGTATGTTGTCCTATTGTGTGTGGTTGTAGTTGTCACGATGACATGACGCATTTTCACTCTCGCAGACCGCGAGTGGCGTATCTTTTAATTAATCTTAGGAATAAAATCTGCCGTCCATAATGTAATGTGATTGCGTAGATCTAGCAATATCTGTAACATTTTTTTCCATGTAAAATTTAAATCAAGTTCAAGCTTTAAACCGTATTGGGTTGGAACTCATACCCCGCTATTTCCGCTAAGTATCTTCAAGATAGTAGCCGGCTGTAATGGAAGCCGTTCTAGCCTTGTAAGTGCCGCACGAGCACAACGCACCGCCCCAGGCTCTACTTGCAACATTCACCTATCTGCGCAGGCGATCTTCGGCGGCGTATTTTTTTATTATCATTACAAACGCGCTGCTACATCTAAGTAAACGGTCCTAACAGAGATCGATTGTGTTCCTCTTAATAGCATATTGCGTAATTGTGGGCAGTTACAATTGAAAGTGTGCCGTTTTTTCGGCACGTTTAAAGAGTGGAATGCAACAATTGATCTATTAACGAGTACCCTGTAGAGCTGATGACAAAAAGCTTATTAAGTTTTTAACAATGATTGGTCTGTAGAGAGTGAAACGTAATTATTTATACACAACAAGATTAATGTTATGTATGGGACCAGTGTTATGTATCAAACCAGGTAAAGCTATTTGGTTAGGTACTTTTCTTTCAACAATATGCTTGGGTGACGTAAACGTATAGGTACTAAGTTTCAAACTATAAACACGATGATATGTGATACAGGCATAAAGTTAATAAAATATGTCGTATCCATTTAGGGAACAAACCAGAATAGGTTCAAACAGACTGTAGGACGTCAATTTTGTGATCATAGGGTCAATCTACATGTTCACGAATTGATAACATCCAATGAACAACTTTCATTCAGAGCCGATCCATTAAGCTCCACCCACACGAGCCACTGATACCTGAAGCGGCTTTAAAATGCTGCTGCAAATCTTAAAACTATAGCCACAATATAAATTTTGAATTTATATTTTGACCCCAAGCTTACTCAGGCTCTCATGAGCCGTGGATAAAGGAGGGAAGATAAATAAAAATCATCTGTTAATTTAAGAAAAACAACATTGGAGAATGTGTAAATACCTAATTAATAATGAGAATAGTAAGCTACAAAAAACTGCAAGTAAAAGCACTTCATTATTTGTAAAATAGAAAATTAAATATTGTATGTATTTTAAATTACAAATATTGTAATTTTTTGTCATGCCGATTTAGCTATTTACATATTTTTAAAATTAAAGGAAAAATGGAAAAATTCACACCTCCGGCAGGACTCCAACCTGCGACCTCTGGCCTTGCCGGGGCCATAAAGCCAGAGGCCAGAGGCCAGAGGTCGCAGGTTCGAGTCCTGCCGGGGGTGTGAATTTTTCCTTTAATTTAAAAAATAAGAAGTCATATGTTAAAGAAGAAACGACGGACACCTCCAGCGGTGAAGGCCGGATGAATTTACTAGTTTATTGCTGAAATTAACCGCTTGATACATTTCTGAGAGTAACATTTTAGCGGCTCAGTAGACTAATGATGTACCGACGATCGTGCTTACATTTTAATAATCGATTGTAGATCCGAAGCGCTAACAATCGATTGAGAAATTCCTTGGCTCACTCCCCGATGGCTTACAAGATAAAACCAATATTACCAATGTGTTCCTATTTGTCTGCAATACATGGATCAACTGGAATGTACGAGTATGAGTCGATACGTAACATTTAATTATGCATTACGCATTATTTTATTTTGTTTTTCAAATCGATATCCCGCTAGCACTTTCGAAGTATCATCAAATGCTTTCCGATAGCCCAATCATTGCACAAAAGAGAGCCAATCACAGTCGAATAATACGAAATTTCGGTTGTACTGCGCAAGCGCTACCTTAGATCAGATATCGATTCGAGGTGTGACAGGTCTGATGATTCCAATTGTGACGGTCGTGATGAAAGCAAGAGTGGAAGAGAGATCCGATAAGAGATAACAATGGCGCAAGGCGATGTATCACGTTCCAATGCGTATTAGGGACATACGTGACAATATAATTTTACGCCTACTGATGCATTATGACCAGAACATTTAACTGAGATAGCACCGATATTAGCATTAGCGTGTCAAATCGGGTTAAGCTGCAGTAATAAAGGTAATGGAATAATGTTGGATGGAGACGCGGACAGATTTACAATTGCACATCGTTCTTTCACATCGCAAAATATATAGGTATAGTTTGTGTTTATGACTAAATAGCATAATTTAAACGTTTTCCCTTTTGGTGCTTTTCTTAGACACCTACTGTGTGGTTCTGTGGTAGAAGATACCGCTCTGGTATAGGTCTCTTTAGCCACCGAAGATGTTGCTATCAACCTCCACACAACACATAACCACAGTATAATAAAGAGTACTATCGTACAGTATGGCCACTCCCGCTCCCCGCTGAAAGTGCCGTCCACCCCCTCTCGGTTACCTCACAGTTACCGCCTGTCAAAAACACGAACAGTCGATCTGTCATATTTCACTCATACAAGCATAGTACGCGTTCACCTACACGAGCTAAGACTGTGTGCTAGAAATGCGCCTCTTTCATACATTTTATCGCCAGTGTCCGAGGTGTGACATAACTTACTAGATGCTGCAACAATCATCTGCAATAGATGACGTGGCCAATGATGATGACTAAGGTTCTTCTAAATGTGAATTATGTACTATCAGCAGCAAAAGTGCACGGAGAAATTATGAATTAATTCATTGATAAATTAATGCACTTTTGCAGCTGATAGTACACTGTACCACATCTCGGACACTGGCGATTAAATAATATGAAAGAGGCGCGTTCCTTAGCGCACATTCTAAGCTCGTGTACGTGAACGCTTGTATGAGTGAGATATGATAGGTCGACTGTTCGCGTTTTTGACAGGCAGTAACTGTGAGGTAAAAGAGGGGGTGGGCGGCACTTTCAGCGGGGAGCGGGAATGGCCATACTGTTCTTTATTACACTGTCTGTGACTGTACAGTCCTATAGGGTTTACTAGGCTATAATTAAAACGAGGGCATGATAGAAAAATAATCGATCTCCCGATGTCCTAGAATTGTTGAATCGTTAAAAACAATAGTGATGGCGCGATAAGCGAGGATACGTTAAAACGGTGCATGTCGATAATCTCTCCTGCATTATTGATGAGCCCGACGCCGCTCCAATAGAAAATGATGACACACGCCATTATGGGCTACCGACGCTTGTCATACAGATAATAAATTCATGATAAATTTTCTATTCGTGATGAGATGCTTAGTTTATTGTCGATTTGATTTTATCGTCGTAAAGCATTTAGTTTGTGACATTTTCTTTATGGTTTTATCGTTATAAATGGTGTTTTATAGCCAATTTAGTTTAAGCAAAATGATAAAGTTGACTGGTAGAGAATGCCTTATGGCATTAAGTTCGCCTTTTGTACATTAATTTTGTCTTTTGTGCAATAAAGTTTAAATAAATAAAATAATCATTAACCGTTTTATAAAATGGCCTCTAAAGTAACTGAATCTACTTGCTCAAATTTTTTCAATTTACGTAATAAAACTAATCTCAATATATTGGGTTGGTAAGAAAGTAATGAGCGATCGATTGAATTCCACATAAAATTTTTGAGATAGTTCTAGAATCTTCTATGGTCGAAAGTATATAAAGGGCGAGTCGCACAGTTTCTCGTCAGTCATTCACTAGCTGTCACCGAGCTAATATAAGGAAGAAAATGGACGAATTAAAAGTGCATGTAAGGCATTGCTTATTATATGAATTTCAGTCTGGCCATTCAGCCGCCGTAGCAGTGCGTAATATATGTCAGCGTGTTGCTCCTGAAGTTGTGTCTGAGGCCACGGCGAAACGATAGTTCCAGCGGTTTCGTAGTGGCGACTTTTCATTATCAGATCAACCTAAGTCTGGTCGACCGGTGAAGATTGATGTAGCCAAATTAAAAACCTTAATTGAAGGAGATCCGAGGCTAACGAGTCGTACTCTTGCTACCGAGTTAGGCTGCTCTCATGTCACCATAGAAACACATTTACAAGAGTTGGGAAAAAACTACAAATACAGTGTTTGGATACCGCACGAACTTGATAGAGATCAACTAAACCGCCGCGCCGATATCTGCATACAACTTCTGTCTTTTCGCCGCACATTAAACTGGTTGGACCATCTTATCACTAGAGATGAAAAATGGGTCTTATATATAAATCACACACGCAAACGTCAGTGGCTAGCTCCAAACGAAAAAGGAAAAGAGGCACCAAAAACAGAGCCTCACCCGAAAAAAGTTATGCTGTCCGTTTGGTGGGATATTCATGGTATTATTCACTGGGAACTCCTACCAAGTGGAATGACTGTTACCGCATCAGTATACTGTAATCAGATTGAAAATTTAAACCAAAAAATCTGTCAGAATCGTCCACAGCATGCTAAAGTTTTTTTCTTACACGACAATGCTCGCCCACACATTGCAAAAGTGACTCGGCTAAAGCTATTGGAGCTAGGTTGGAAAGTGATACCTCATCCACCGTACTCTCCAGACTTGGCACCTACGGATTACGCATTGTTCAGATCGCTAAGCAATGCCTTGAATGAAAAAAAGTTCGATAATCAAGCCTATCTACGACAGTACATAGCTGAGTTTTTTGAATCTAAACCTAAGAACTTCTTCGCCGATGCTATTCATTCTTTACCAGAACGATGGAGACAAGTAGTAGATAACGAAGGCCGTTATTATTTTTGATAAATGATTAAAATAATAAATTAAATAAAAATTAGAATATTGGTTATGATTCGCTCATTACTTTCTTACCAACCCAATACAATTGACCTTACGTTATAAATTGAACAATAACTAGGTAAAAAAATAGCATAGCTCAGTAACAGCATAGCAGATGTGAGCGGCGTCGCGTGCCCCGCCGCTCGAAACAAATCATCGACGCCGCCTTATCGAACGGGCACATCTCTAGCGCTAAATAAATCGTTAGCGGACCTTAGACGACCGAATATTTATGGCAAGAGGTTAATGGTTCTGAAGACGTTTGCAATAGATCGACTCCTGGTGTTGGGATCTAAAAGGAAACCCTACTTTTTAAACGTAGAAAATGTTTTTCTAAAGTAACGATATAAAGCTGCCGAGTTTATTGCACTAATAAATAAGGCTTTGCAATTACGGCGTGATTGAAAAAGAGAAGTGTTAACAGGGTGTAAATGTACGATAACTGGTTTGTTCTTCCAGGTGATATTGCTGTCATCTGCTTTCAATTTTTATAAGAGTAATGTATTTCACTATTTATTTGAAGTTCGAGTAAAGTATTTTTTTATGTATTTGTAGTTCTTGACTATTTACGTAATTCATTTAATGATTTTTTGATTTTTTTTAATGATTTGCCTGTGTGGTGATGGGTTAAGAATTCCACCACCCCCTTTCTTCCCGTGGGTATCGTAGAAGGCGACTGTGGGATTGGGTTAAATTGTGGCGTAGGCGAGATGCTGGCAACCTGTCACTGCAATGTCACAGTTTCGTTTTCTTTCAACCCCTTATTTGCCAAGAGTGCCACTGAAGCTTTAGTAGTTTCATGTGCTCTGCCTACCCCTTTTATGGGATACAGGCGTGATTGTATGTATGTTGTATGTATGTCATTTAATGATTGATTACTCGTATGTCCTTTATCCTCGAACTCGCAAAACCAAAGTCAATATTAGCGCTCCATAACGCTGAATCACGGACGCTCAAACGATGCTATACTGTGGGCTTGTTCTTTAACTCACTATCCGTCGTATCGTATCTACTTAGTATAGGTACAGTGAGCTGCAAAAGTGCATGGAAAAGTTATCAATGAATTCATTCATAATTTTTCGATGCATTTTCGCACCTCACTGTACATTAGTAAATCAACTAGGTAAGAATAGATACTTACGCGTCAATGTTAGGGAAGGGTGCGTCGCAGAAGGAGCACCGTGGTTCCGTGTCCTCTCGCTCTTCGTCTTCGTTCAGTGGCAGGGACACGCCTGGCGAGTTCACGCTGGACGGCTGGCGACCTGGAATCAAACAGTACACAATTAATCTAAGAAATGTTCATAACCAAAGACCCGATAGGCGCGCTCTCTGTTGGCGCTTTTCGCTACATACAGTTTTTCTCATAATATCTCGTAGCGCGTAGCTTGCGCTAGTCCTTTTTTTTTGACGGAGTGGGAATGCAGTTACGCACGAGTTGTGGGACTCTCTTACCATATCCATCGCTCTTCGATGCTGGGGTCTTAGATGCTGGTTTTATGGTCCATTTAAGCATTTCTAGTCACTATAATTACTAAAATATAATTGTAAGCAGTAAGTAACATAGCCCGCCGGACAACTTTCTTTGTTTTTGTGTAATGTCGACGCTTTGCTAATAGAAAATCGACATCTCCTAATATGCCGAATTGTTATAAAAGTCCAGTCTCAAGAAATAAGCTACTGAAAGTGGTGTATTGATAGGCAAACTGTATGGTCATGATCCAGCATGTAAATCAATAGAAAGGCAGCAATTAAAATGGAAACTTTCGTAACAGGACGCATAAGTCTTTGTCGATGGGCCGATGTGCATATTGACACGAATTAATTTGTTATTTATTAAGTGCTCCGACTAGAAAGGTTAGCCGTGGCCTGTTATTGTAATAATTGTAGGCTGTTTGCTTTACAATGCCATAAAGATGAGTTGGCGTGGATGCTGCTGCGCCTATTTGTTACAACTCATATTACAAGCGGTAGTCCCCCTCCAATTCATTTTATAAGAAAGAGAGTTCCACTTGTAATACTTATAGGCCCCAGGTCTTCATAAATTTCGAGAAATGTAAGTTAAAGCCTGGCGTCATCCATATATTACGTCACAGTGTAGGGGGGGGGGGGGGGTCATACTAAATGTGACAATCCCTGTTAAAGGGATACAAAAAAGCGTGACATAGGGGGTGGGGGGGGTCCAAAAACCTGAAATTTGGTGTGACGTAATATGTGGATGATCCCTAAGATAGTATTGACGATTCGGGAACGAAAAAGATTCAGATTATTTAAATATGTTATTTTTATTTTTAATATATCTGGAAAAATACCATTAGGTCCACTAGCAAAATTTAAAATAAAATAGAAACAATATTATAAAAATCCGGTTAAAAATTAAGCTTTCCAACCAACAACAATCATAATCGGAAACATATTGTCTGTCTTATATCATCACAAATCCTTAGAATTATAAAGTTACTAGCTTTTGCCCGCGGCTTCGCTCGCGTTAGAAAGATACAAAAAGTAGCCTATATGTCACTCTCCATCCCTTCAACTATTTCCACTTAAAACATCACGTCAATTCGTCGCTCTGTTTTGCCGTGACAGACGGACAAACAAACAGACAAGCACACTTTCCCATTTATAATATTATTAGTATGGATAATGAATTATATAAAACTTAAAAGATGTATTGTTCTATGCCTATTGAGGCCATAAACAATGCAGCATACAATCAAAGCAAACATTGTCATCACATCGCAATGCGAAATTTAGCACCCCGGCATCGGCACCACGAACCTTGTCGGAAGTATTTCACATTGACACATGCAGAATTAATTCGCCTCACGACGAACTCGGTCCCGCCTCACGCATTGTCTAACGAGTCCAACTCCATACTTCAGATAAGGTGATATCATCGATTTTTTCTACTCGTCGAAATCGAAGCTCTTAGAATAGCACTTAGAACTCGGGCACTTAAGAGACAACAGGAGCGAAAATGCTAAAATGGAAAGGAACGCCTCTTTCAATTTGAGAATTTTGGTTAAATATATTCGTGTTACTGACTAGACTAATAAAAAAAATGTGCCTTAAGACAACTCAGGTGATTGGTAAAAAATCTTCAAAATAAAGGTGCCGCTTTACCAGTTACTTAACCAGTCGAAACAAAATCGAAAATCTGAATAACAATTAAATAACCTGTGTAGAACTGTCTAGTTTTTTTGGTTAATTGTTATTATTTTTTAATAACAATTAGGTTGTTTTTGACATTTTTTGATGGGCTCTAGCGCCTTTAAAAAAATAAAAGAAGGAAAACAGTCATACACGGACAAAAATTATAATAATCTGTGTTGAAAACTCATTACACTAGCTTAAAAAAGAGGAAATAGTCTAGAGCGTTTGTATGGAAAATTGACCCCTCCTGTTGCGTCTTAAAATGTCGCTAAGCGTGTTAAAACAAGATCTAGTACACGTAAAGACAGTTAAAGCGATTTATTACTTTTGAGTTTACGGGGTTGGATAAATATCATTCTGATTAATTCTTTTCAATTATGATTAAGCGGAGATTGTTTTTTCAGTAACCGATGCCCTTTGGGAGCGATTAATTTATTTAAATGCCGATTTGAAGTAAAGGATATAATTACAGATACATATTAATTGTTTCTCGACTGACAAGTTATTAAATTAAAACATAAATCACTGTAAATCATTGCTACAGTTATAGTAAATATATATTTTAAAATCAAATAAACGTACCTGTTTAAATTAAATTTAAAAGATTGCGTGATTCACAAGGATGATACAGACCATCAGAGGTCAACCGGACTGTCTGATGTCAACAAAGCACTGAAGTGTTTGTTACAAATTATCAGGGGGTTGGCCACCCCCACCCGACCCCACCTGTGGGGTAATATGCTCACTTGACCCGACATTTGCACCGGGGGTTAAAAAATCATCTGAGCGTGCAATAACGGCTTTTGGTAATTAAATGCGCAATTGATTTTATACGAGATTTGATTTTTAGCGTGTTAAAATGTATGCTAATATATCCATATGTTTAAATATAAACATATAGGTCGATTTTCTTTTCTATTGTGAAACGTTCCAAACTATAGCAAATTATACTTCGCAAATTATAAATGCAGACATCAATCGCAATGAAAAAATCAACAGTGATCGACTCGAACGCCAACGTGGGACTCGGACCCATGCCACAGTATAGTAAAGAGTACTATCGTACAGTATGGCCACTCCCGCTCCCCGCTGAAAGTGCCGCCCACCCGCTCTCGGTTACCTTACAGTTACCGCCTGTCAAAAACGCGAACAGTCGACATGTCATATCTCACTCATGCAAGCATGGTACGCGTTCACCTACACGAGCTGAGAATGTGTGCTAGGAACGCGCCTCTTTCATATATTTGATCGCCAGTGTCCGAGGTGTGCCCAATACCCTTGGATTGCCTGTCCAATGCGTTACCAATTTCGCATTTTTCATTGCGATTGATGTCCGCATTTATTATATTATATATTTGAATAAGTAATTATAAGTAAGGAGTGAAGGAAATTTTAATTGTTGAACTGAATAGTTGTTTGTTTTACGATTCAAAATAATGGTTCAATCCATCGTGCGATTGCATCATAAAAGTTATTATATAGTTTGCTCATTACCATTAAAGTAAATACACTAAGTTGTAATATAAATAAACAGGACCACTTAGTCGGTCGTTCCATATGAAAAACACAAAATATTATTATGATTGGTTGAATTTATGGTAATTATTGTATTATTTGCCGAATGGTCGGGTCAAGTACCTGTTTTTGCACTGTTCTGCTATTTCGCGTCAATATGTGACTTTTAGTAGTAGTAGTAGTAGTAGTAGTAGTAGTAGTAATCACTTTATTGTGTACAACAGTTTATATACAATTTGTAGAAATAGAGACACAAAGGCGAGGATCTCTTCCAGCTAACCTTGGAGTAGGTACTTTCCATCACTATTTCAAGTTTAAATAAATTTATTCCAGAATAAATTCTGATTCAAGTCTGTATTGCAATTGATGAAACATAATGTGATGGAAATCCACATTATACCTAATAGGTTACTTTCCTCCTATCCAAATCAGCTTCTTTTTAAGAACTGTCAAAACGATTTTGAACGACTCGCTAATATGGAATTAATATGAAATCGAATTGAGTGACGTCACGGTCAACTATATATTTCTATTTTATTAATAAAATATAAATTGGATTTAAAAATAACTTCTGTCCATGTTTTTCTAATAATTATCTGATGCTTTATTGCGTGCATGGTATAAAATATTTTATTTTAAGTACAGTCAAGTTACCTATTGTCATTAGTTGGTTATTTAAAAACACTTCTGTCACCTACAAATAAACTACATTAAGGGCCCATTTACACGGTGTGAGAATGTCATGTGAGTTTCATTACATTTCATTACCATTATCTGATTGATACTCTGCAGTATTTGTAGATGTGCATACAAAACAGATCCCAAAAACCCCTCCGGCTTTACCAACAAAAATTTTCACGCGTCGCCACTGGTAACTAAAATAGCATGGCACGAGTACGCGCGCCGTGTAAATTGCCCCTTATACTACAGATTATTCTTTTTATTTCTAGGTCTATGTAGGTTCTTTTTAAACACTTCTGTCACCTTCAAATGAACAAGCAATTGTAAGGGCTAGACTGCACATTCATAGATCTACCTAGCTCACATGCACAACATTTAATTGTCAATGAGTGATAGATTCTGAACTTTTATCAACAAGTACTCGGTTTTTAACACTTCGGTCAGATTCAAACAAATTACTGCAATTCTAAAGGTTATTACACATTCATAAGTCTACGTAGACACACACATCATTTACCAGTCGATGGCTGACAGATTCAATTCTAAAGGTTAGTCTCCACATTCATAGGTCTACGTAGGTATTGTGACACGCACATCATTTAATAGTCGATGGGTGATAGATTCTGAGCTTTTATCAATCAACGCGAGCGACGGCACGCTTCACTGTAAATTGTTTGTTGACGATGCGCGATGTGGCGATAAAAACAAAAAAAAACCGGCCAAGAGCGTGTCGGGCCACGCTCAGTGTAGGGTTCCGTTGTTTTCCGTATTTTTCTCAAAAACTACTGAACCTATCAAGTTCAAAACAATTTTCCTAGAAAGTCTTTATAAAGTTCTACTTTTGTGATTTTTTTTCATATTTTTTAAACATATGGTTCAAAAGTTAGAGGGGGGGACGCACTTTTTTTTCCTTTAGGAGCGATTATTTCCGAAAATATTAATATTATCAAAAAACTATCTCAGTAAACCCTTATTCATTTTTAAATACCTATCCAACAATATATCACACGTTGGGGTTGGAATGAAAAAAAATATCAGCCCCCACTTTACATGTAGGGGAGGTACCCTAATAAAACATTTATTTCCATTTTTTATTTTTGCACTTTGTTGGCGTGATTGATATACATATTGATACCAAATTTCAGCTTTCTAGTGCTAACGGTTACTGAGTTTATCCGCGGACGGACGGACGGACGGACGGACGGACGGACGGACGGACGGACAGACAGACATGGCGAAACTATAAGGGTTCCTAGTTGACTACGGAACCCTAAAAAGCCTTTTATTTCTTACTATTTCTTATGTGGCGATAACTGATGGTAAATAGCACCAGGCACACACCATGCATGCTTCACCTATACAGTATTAATATATATACGAAATTGAAAGCAACAATCTATTTAAATTAGATAAAATAATGACGTATATTAAATAGTTTTATTCGTACAGATCGTCAGAGTGGATTGATAAGCACAACGGAAAGTCTTATGCACAAATTTGACCATCAGATTTACATAATATGTATATCTGGCAAAAGAGTCATAATAAAATTCGTCCTACAATAACATTTTTTTTAATACCACATCGTAGCAAACAAGCTTACGGCCCGCATGATGGTAAGCAGTAATCGTAGCCTATGTACACCACACACCTAGCTGTTAATGTTTTTAGAATGGACAGCTTCGAACGTTTATTGGTTAAATAGTTTTTATCTAATGTACGTACTTTATGGTTTTATGTTTTAACCAGTGTGTAACAGCCATACGACAATTATAATGATGTGCAAGTTGCGGAAAGTTTCCAAAAAAAATCTTAAATTTCTTTAAAAATTCACTAAACTTTCACGAAAAATAAAAGGAATTTAAATTTATGAAATGGAAAGTTTCCACCCATACAATTGTCCATACAAAGTATGGCAAGTTTCCGAAGTTTTCCTATGTGAAAATTTCAGAATTTTGGGAACTTTCCGTCGGCACCTCAGTAACTATAATATCTAATAAGAATTTATATCGTCCTAGTACCGAATGTATAAGGCATGTGTAATTTAGGGCTAGGTCGATATGAGTCCTATCCCTTAATAATTATTAAACTATTTGGTCTACTATTATCATCACCTCAAATGTCGTCATTCACCAACAACATATGTCACTTTCATATCCTTATCTTATTCCCCCGCGCTATATAGGAAACGCAACGATAATATTCGCAGCGCGCAGGCGTTAAGTTTTCCCACGACGGCACAGATGGCGCGCGCGCGCACCGTGACGGTGACTTACCGATCTTTGGACAGTTAAATATTATAATGACGACAAACTGTTCTGCACCTGTTGTTTCTCATGGTGATAAGGGAAATGTTAAGTTTATTCTATTTTGTTATGAGGGTGAGTACTGGAATTAATCCTTACATTTAATGTGTGTAAAGGTGATTTTTAGTAACGCCTTACATATTGCTGTGGAAGGAGCTTTTTGATCGGCAAGGTAAAACGACATAAAGTTGGAATGCATATCCATACGAGTAGCTTTGACCGGCGTTTAACAGTAATTTGTTTGCCAAATATTTCATTTTAACTGCAAAACGAAGTCATAAGTTATAGTGTTTGATCTTAACCTTTCCGTGAAATAATTAATGATTAAACGAACTTACCTGAAGTGAAGTTCTATCATAATTATCCGAGTTGCTTCGTCGAATAGATTATAAATAAACACAATGTAGTTTCACGCAATGCTGGCCTGTAACACTGAATTTGAGAGAATAGAAAAAAGAAATATTCAAAAGCGTATTGACATATGACATTTCCATCATTTAGTTCAGAGATATAACCATATTTAATATAAGTGCATACCTGTATGCATAATTAAATATGCAGTCCACCCTTACCTATGTTAGGTGTGTTTGTGTATTGACGATATTTCACGATGGGGTTGAGAATGAACGGGAGGGCGGGATTCTAATCTATTCGACGAAGCAACTCGGATAATTATGATAGAACTTCACTTCAGGTAAGTTCGTTTAATCATTAATTATCCTCTTTGCTTCGTCTTCTAGATTATAAATAAACACAATGTAGATATTGAGAGAAATCGTGAAATATCGAACAAAAAAGGAAGGAAACAAGTCAGTAAACAACAATTAATTTACTTCGAGCACAATTTTTTGGTTTACATTAGGATAGTTACATAAGTATAAAGCCATTAGACATATTTATTAGTTTTGGCAAAGGTTGAGTTATTTGGCCCATTAGTATATCTGTTACAGAATTTACCAAATATAGTTGAAGAGCCGCTCCATCCCGCGGTCTTTCTTATTAAGTCCAGGTTAAATTTTAAGCTACACGCCTTAGAGGTTGCTGCAGGTCGCATACTATGCGCGGTAAACAAGGTAATATCTATACCGCATTCTCCCAAAATTTGTCGAATCCAACGACTTATCGTTTACGAGGTTACGGACTTATGGGGTTTTTAAAGATTTATTAAAAGAGAATCGTGGTTGGCAAGTAACAATTTGGTTTTAACTATGTGAACAGACAGTATTAACCGAAAGATTTCAGGTACTTCCCGAAAAAACCGGCAAAGTTAACATAGGTTGGGCTGTGCCCGGTCTGGAGGTTTTAATGAGGTCTGGAATATTAATAGTGATTTCATTAGTATGAAATGTAACATTATTTAGAAGAAGTTTAGCCAAAGTTTGGTCTCTGTGAGCGTAAGCAAAGTGACGAGTTTCTAGTTCTTGATCTAATTGAAGATTTTGATTGGGGAACCAGGATGCTAGATTATCTAGTACTAATGAAGTGTTCCATGTTTGATTATATTTCGGTAAAGGCGGGCGTATTTTATAAACGCCTTTAAAGCAGCGTTTAATTCGATCATCGCTGCCGATATGTGCGCTTTAGGCGACATCAGGGACAGAGCGGACCTACAGCTGTTTAAAGTATCCTATTGAGCGTTAGCTTCATATAACTGAGTAAGAAAAATTAATATAGGTATTTAACAGTGGAAAATGTCTGCCTTGGGTGAGGCCTGAACTCACGGCCTCTGGATCGATACTCCAGCGCTCTGCCAACTGAGCAACCAAGACTTCAACCAAGCCAGCGAAATTTTCCACTACTAAGGTCAATGGGACCCGTAGCATACGCCCCCCCCCCCCCCTAAGTTATTGATAGTGCAGAAACTGTACCATTTCTTTAAGCAAGAGTCGTATTGTTTTTAGAAGATTATCAGATAGGGAGGCAACCATTATATTGATGGATGACGGGGGTCCCGTCTTAGTAGCGACTCCCGGACAAGATTCCGGTAACTACGGTAACTCGGTAGTGTACGCTGCGATCGTTGGAAATTAGATATGATCAAGTCGCTGTTAGGTCCAAAATATAAAAGGATTACCATTATACCTGTAGCCTCGTCTCTTATGATTTCTTGTCGTTTTTAGAATCATCGTAAAAGTGGGGAACACGTAAAAGAAGAATTTACTCTATTGGAATGGTGAATGCATTTATGTTAAATGCTTGTGGATCCCTGTACCAAGACACGTATGCAAGACATTTTTTGTTTAAATAACTGGCAAGGAGGTCTATTTCCGGTATATTAAATGTCTTGATAATCGTATTGAAACTGAAATTGTTTAGTTCCCATTCGAAATCTGAGTGAGAGCGACACGATTCCACGTCTGCTAAAGTGTTCTCCGAGGATTTGAAATATTCCGTGTCTCACACCATTGCCACAGATTCTTTGTTACTTGGTTGAGGTGAGGAAACTGCATACCACCCATTCGATTAATATAAGAAATTGCTGTCATGTTAACAGTACGAAGTAAGATTTGGCGGTTTGACATACCTTTAGCAAAGGTTTGTAAGCCATAAAAGGCTGCCAATATTTCTAGAAAGTTAATATGGTTGTGGTTTTATTCTATGGACCAAGGACCACCTGCAGTTTCCTCTCCACATGCAGCTCCCCATCCCGAAGTAGAGGCGTTACTAAAAATTTCCAAGCAGTAGGCGTCATATTTAATTTTGTTTTTAGGTTTGGTTATGGCGCGACGCGACACCACCAATCAAAATCTGCTTTTAGTGACTGAGGAATATTCATATATCTTTCAAAGTCATCGGGATCGTTCATTGAGCTGAGATATTTTTGTCCTTCGAATTCTTTAACATAAAGAGAGACTGTACTCTACCGCAGGACACGTAAAGCAAGCCGATTAAACGAGCAAAATCAATATAAAAATTTAATTATTTCTTAATTTTATGATTTTGTCATCAGGCAAAGTGACTTGGAAATGTTTAGTGTCTATTATATAATCTAAAACAGTTACACTTAGTACTGGGTATCATGTTACTCTTCTCCTCGTTTATAATGAATCTTAAAGATGTTAAAAGTTGTTTTGTAGCTAAAATATTTTCCAAACAAGTATTATATGTTCGTCCTATTAAGAGAAAATCGTCTAAATACACAGAGGATATGTAACCACAAGTTCTAAGCAATTTCGTGACTGGTTCCATTATTTTGGTGAATACAAATGGAGCAGTACTAAGGCGAAATGGTAATACATTAAATTTATACATGTAATTTTGTATTAAATTTAAATCGGAGATATTTTCGTGAATTTCATTTACATTAAAAATAAGCGTCTTTAAGGTCTAGAGTACTCATGAAACATCTCTCAGAAAATAGTTTTAAGGCAGTCCTTAAATCCTCCAGTTTAAAATGTTCTGTGCCAATGAATTTGTTAAAGTTTTTAAGATTAAGGATAAATCTATGTTTACCATTTGGTTTTGGGATTAAAAATATAGGTGATAAATATTGTCCACTAAGTACATGGTTTACATTCAAAAATAGAAGCTTTTCATTAATAGGAAAGGTTCTTTCTTTGGGAGGGTGAACTTGCACCACCGGGCGTTGTGTAATTATCTAGAATCCGGCTATCCATGATAACGTCACTGGATCTCGTGTCGGCAGTGACCATTGATAATAGAAATGGGACAGTCTCCCTGTGTGACTCACCGGTGTTCCAGCTAGCGGCGAAGCGAGTACCTGTGGCGGGACGCTCGACGCGATGGGCGCGAGCTGCTCGCGTGCTGACTCCTGGAAGGGGCAGGCTCCCTGCTCTTCTTGATCTCCTGATGCCTGTGACTGTGAGGAGAAGCCTTCCAGATTAAATTATGTTTAGGGTCAAAGTTTTTGTTATATGACATGGGTAATTTCAGGTCGGCTCCCGACTTAGATATGGATTTTGCAGTCTTACATGTTTCGGAATGTTCCGAGCCAAATAGAAATTTATCTATGTTCGTCTTTGTATTTGTACTTTCATATCTTTTTTAGTTTGTAGAGGATAACGTTTCGTCGTGTGATTGAGTCTAGGCTTTGGTTATCACAAAGTAAACGGCAGGCATCCATTAGAAGTTTTATATCCGGTCTTGTCTACTTTAAAGTACTGAGAGTCTCGCCAACGAATGATATTGCTCGTCCAATTTGTTTTTCTTTTAATTGTATACCTTTGTCTCGCTTAACTGTTGCATCCGAGACCGCAGCTACTATTTGCAGATTAAGTTCTGGAGCGTCAATCAAAATGCAGTTTATAGGAGGTAAGTGTCTGTCACATAGTTCCTTGCGAGCTTCCGTGGTCAAGCCCTTAGTCGCAATGCACTGTAGACGCTTTGTCCAATCGGTTTGAATTTCTTTTCCATATTGCTGGATTAGTGTCGGATCCTCACCCAGTAGTTATAAAATAGTGTTGTCTAGAGTCTCATCTCCTTGTAGCAAAGTTACTTCCGGTGTATCGCGTACAGGAACATCTGGTGCAGAAGCGGTGGCCGTTGTTTTTTTTTTGTTGCTCAATTGCTTGTGTAGGTGCTTCGGATGTCTGCAGTGGTATGCCTGGAGTTGCCGGTGGGGACAGTTCCGATGATGGACGGGTCGGCGGATTAGTGGGGCTCATTGATTGTTCTGGCAAATGAAAGGTCGTTCTTATGGTTTCAAGCTGATTAGTATCCTCATCCCTTATCGAGTAAACATCGCCGCGCAACTCGCCTGTAAGTATTATATCGATAGATCATGACATAGATGACTTTTATGCACCTGATGAGAGGGTTTCATAACGGCAACAGGCTTTGACGGCAAAGTGACAACCCCACAGGTTGCCCGCAGTGCTCGTATGGGTTCACGTCAGAACGTAAAGTGACTGCCCCAGAAGCAGCCCGCATTACGAACCATACACGTGAGAAACTGTCAAACTGCAGATATTTGTCATGTCATTAAGTTTCTTCCAGGCATAGTATTGAATTCACGTTAGTAGGCAAAGTGACAGCCCCAAAAGCTGCCCGCAGTGCCGACAATGCACGTGAGCCATGTCAAGTTGTATATTTTTGTAATTTCAATTACATCCAGGCATATTTAACCACGCTAGTAAGCAAAGTGACAGCCCCATAAGCTGCCCGCAGTGCTGACCGTGTACGTGAGAATTATCAAGTGTATACTTTTGCACTTATTCCAATTTCATCCAAGCATAAGATTTCATATATTTTATTATTAATACATTGTAGCTAATGTGTTTGTTGCTGAAATAGATGTTTATTGCTGAAATATAAAAAGACTGACCTTTTACGTTGATTGGAAATTGTATAAATTTGTGATATTGTTCTATTCTTGTTTAAGTTCCATTATGTTATGCAGTGGATACTCGGGTTGCCGATCCTTTTGGTTTATTTTACCCCATACTTATAGGTATAAAATTAATTTTACGCTGAAAAAAAGCTTTTAAAGAAAGAAAAAAGTGTTACGTTTAGCACTGAAAATTTGTGAATGATGGAAATGTCATATGTCAATACGCTTTTGAATATTTCTTTTTTCTATTCTCTCAAATTCAGTGTTACAGGCCAGCATTGCGTGAAACTACATTGTGTTTATTTATAATCTAGAAGACGAAGCAAAGAGGATAATAGTTAAGTCAATAGGTACGAACAAATTTATTATTTCTAAATATTTTAAGTATAACAACGATAGGCATATGCCAGCACCTAAAGTTGCAAGACTACATCAACTGATGCTTACAGTCCTTACCAAATGCCTACGCATAAGAAAACCTTGAATATAACTGTACTCTACTTCGTTTTCTAAATTACATTTTATGTATAGGGTAAACCTGTGACTATTATTACGAAATCTTTTCTAGAAAACATAGCCCACTTCAAAATAAGCTCGCCACTGGCCATCATCATAAATTATAAACAAGATCCCATTACCATTTCCCAGAACCTCCGGACGGTATTAAAATCTCCATCAAATGATTCCAAGCCTATTCGTAGTATGGCTCAGCAGGCAAGCTTAGAACATCAGACCAATAGGTTCTGGTGTAGTTACAGTAGAGATGCTACGAATATCTGGCAACTATTCGACCTATCCGGGTGCTCTTGGCCAAATATTGCCAAATGGTTAAGTAGACATTTGGTCAAATACTGAACATATGTTACACCAAACTAAAAGTAACATGTTGATAAACGTTTTACTTAGTTGGCAAACAGTTTTTATAGTAAATTTGACTCAAAATATACGAATTCCATGCCAAATATTTGGTATTCACTCGAGAAAGGAGGCCGAATATTCACTATTCGGCCAAAACACTATTCGTAGCATCTCTAGTGAGTATTGATGAGATCTCATGATCGCAATAGCATTTGCCACACATGCGCATCCTATAGCGATATTTCTATCAAGACTGGAGTCCCTTCCTAGTTCAGGCATATCATCGCTCGCGGCATGTGGATGCCATAGTACAGGAGCTATCGTTATAAATAATATTGTATTAGTTAACTTATACAGAACTATAAAAGTAATATGTAGTAATAATACAAACGTTTACAAAAATTAAGGTTTTAATGTCGGTTAGTAAGAGGTACGTTCTTGCATTATCGCTTACGATTTTTTGCATTTTGCTGATACAGTATACTTTTTGTAAATCTATAAATGAGTTGTAAACATACGGGAAGATTTTTTATCTAAAGCGCTTCGAAGCCATAAATATTCGACTGTCTAGGAAGGAATGTTTATCTAAACTATTATTAGGGTTCCGTACCAAAAATGTACAAAAGGTACCCTTATGGTGTGACTTTGTCCGTGTGTTTTATATATGAACACAGCTCTAAGACTAGGTAAGGTGCGTCGAGGTCCCTAAGCCGCCGGCGCCGGCTTGAACCTATTGCTATTGTCGGCCAACATGTATGAGATGCGTTGCAAGACTTGCAAGTTGCAGGTCACACTTTATCTGGGACCGTTGAGAGCCCGTAGGCCAACATTCCTGGCTTAGACCAGATGCGAGGCTTGAAAGCCGTGAAAATTAAATCAAGGTAACTAATAATATATAATAGTAGAAAATTAAAATATACACATATTTGTCCTCAATTGATTTGGATTCCTATGACGATACAGTGACGATGACGATACATATAAATAAACTCTTGGGATGAGGAATAAATATGTAGTAATTCCAAAAAAAATAATATAGCGATGATGCTAAAATACAGGCAAACGTAGTAACACAAAACTAGAAATCACTGCGAGCTATATCTAGATTGTCTAGCGTCAAATTTAATTAGGTCGATGTGTGACAAGTCTATAGTATTCAACAGAAAAAATAGGGTCGTTACAAAACAGATCCACCATGAGATAACAAAGTCACGATCGAGATAATCGCAAAATATAAATTATTAAATTTCGCGTAACATCAAGATAGGTGCGAGCTAATCTGGTGACAAAAAACGACAAATGCAACGCCAGATTTACCCCTTCACCGGGGCGGGGATATTAAATTGAAATATTTCTATTTTATTGTCGGTAATATTTATTTGATTGTTAAATAAACACGCGGTGTGGGAGCGGCGATGGGGGGACTCTATTGTTGTTGCTTAATTTTTTGATTAATCATCATGTGTGGGGAATGGTGCGATTCTGGGACGTGTTAATTTCAGTTTTTACGTTATTTGGTCTGTGGTAATGTTGCATTTACGTAAAATTTAACAATAGTGGTGCAAATTTTAGCTAAAAGCATTTATAGGTACGAAATATTTTTTGACATTAAAAAGGTTAATTGTAGGCAAAGGTATGACACTAGTTATTTACTACTTAATTGTTATTTAACTACTTACTTCTTAATTCTATTTCGTTCAAAATCTGCATCTAGGTAGATTCTGAATATCAACCGTAGACCACTGGTGGAGCGTCGAAACATACAGTGTATACAGAGCATTGCGATGTATTATTTAATGTTTTTTTTAGTTATAAAATTTTGTTGTCAAATTGACTACAAACTACATTTACATAGCATAATTAATCCAGCAAAATATAATTTCTAAAAACCTCGCACGCATCGCGATAACGCACAATAGCGCGTGTGCCGACAACGAAACGTCATCAATTTTAATCTCCGTACAATTGCGCGATGACAAATGTCAGTGGCTCATTCATTACGGCCGATTGCGTAAGGCTAATAAAGGGTTGGAATTATTATTGTTAAATGGATTATTTTAAGCTTTTATGACATTCGTATTAGGTGCTGGTGTAGTAAATATGAATTTGTAATAGGTAATAATAAAAAAATATAAAACACCCAGGTACTCATTTAGATAAAATAGAATAACTGAAGATATACCTAGCTAGCCTAAATCTCGAAAATCTGTGATCATGACCATTGATTATTTTTGGGTAAATAGTTACGAGTATATCAGGTGTTTCTAGGAAAATCAACAGTTGATGGGTTTCAATATTCAGGTTCTGGATAAGCTTCTAGTTTATCAGCAAATTGCATCTCCTGCTACACTTTTGTTGGAGAAAAACTACTAGTGATTGAATGCTTACGTATTAATATTCGGCTATTACGGTCTGTAAACATATTGAAACCCTAACAAAATCATCAATAGATTTTGAATTTACGCAATAGAGAGAAGCTGCATTACAATTGCTAGTCACGCTCAAAATTAATTATTCCATTGGGGAGTTTAACAAATCCAAGCGATAGATAAAATTCGGCGCCCAACGATCCATCATCATTGCACCAACGTCACCGAGGCACACTCACCTTGCGCACGCGCCTAATCCTTTCGCAAAATCGGACTTATCTCGAAATTAATAAATTCAATAGAAGTCTCTCATGCGAACCCCATCCATCATGTCTTGCGCAACCCGGGGCTATGACAAATGGAGTGGAACTGCAAATCGATCCTAATTAGGGATATTTAAGAGTCATTGTGGTAGAATTGGAGTGTCATGCAGCTGATACTGGGCATATGTGGGCGGATTTGGTCCATTCGGTTTCGTTGATTGTTTGTTTGTTTGTACCCTTCTGTTGAGTAAATACGCTAATGTGCTGACGCAAATCGTAAGCGTTTTAATAATTTGTTCTCGACATAAGTACAACAATGTGTATTAGTTCCAATTGTATATAGGTATTGATAGCTACTGCAGTGTCCAATATAATCAATAATGTCAGGTATATTTGCGGCCTCCGTATTATTGCAGTCAACTATACCTATCATTTTAGTTCTTCATTATCGCCGGAAAACAGTCTAGGAAGATTATTGAATATAGTTATTAATCATAAATTGGTTATCAGATTTCATCTTGAAATTTAAGTAATACTTAATAGCTACGCAATTTTTATACGCATTGATCATACATGAAGATAATACCAACATTTTTATACTAGGTACTTAGTGATAAAATAAAAATTGTATCCCTAGACTGTAATGTCATTAGGTCGTTACAGTCATTACGTAGCATAGGGGTGATATTCTGCATAAATCACGCACGGCACGGGCCGGCTGCGCGCGCGCCGCCGGAAACGGGAGCGCTGAAGACACGACCACCTCTGTATGGACGTAGAGACAATGGAAAGGCCGAGGCAATAGCTCCGTCCGATAGTAAATCTTTGTAACCTCAAGTCAAGTTTTTTTTTTGGAAATTTATTTACTACTAAAGCGAAGCGAAAGTGGTTTGTCAGGACCGTAGTAAATGGAAATCCGTGATCTCTGCCTACCCCTCTGGGAAACAGGCGTGATTGTATGTATGTATGTATTTACTACTAATAATGAAATGAGAATAGAAGTGGTCTGTCTAATATAATTAAATTAAAATGGGACTTAATCGCGTAAAACTTACGGGTCTACCCGTGACCACGGACGTAATGTCACGTGCGAAACTTCGGGTTAAATATAAACGTAAGTTTTACGCGACTAAGTCCCATTTTAAGTTAATAATATTAGTGAAGATCGTGTTAGTTTAAATCAATATATATGATCTATCAAGTATATATTTAGGTATCTAATTCTTCTTCAACCTAGCGTTTTCCCGGCCTAGCGCCAGGGTCCGCTTTCCTACTCAATCTTCTTCACTTTGCCCGGTCTTCGGCATCCTGAGGTAAAGGTATCTACTTAAATTACCTAAATATGTACGAAGTTTTGAATACTTCTGCTGAAAACTGCGATCTCAAGTACCTTAAATACTGAAGCCGATAAAAAATATGTATTCCATGAATTAAGATTTTCTTCCAGTATCTCGCAGTCTTGCCAGCATGAGTTTTTCTCGAACGCGAATCTATGTACTTCTGGCACGACTTTAAATAGGTATGGACAGTTGGACACGCGCTGCGAACAGTACTTAATACGGCTAGTATAAATAAAATAATAGTGTTATCAATATTATTTTCTTTGATTTTCTCTTAGTTTCTTGTATGTTTTCATATAGACATTTTCCTTTCAGAATGTCACATCTAGTAAATCGTTGCCGTACCTAGCACACACGCCTAATGCGTGTCCACATCGGGCGGCGTCGCGTTCGTCGCGATTTATCTAAATTAAACATCGCATGCGCGTGCGTGCTGCCTGCCCGGACGCCGTGTCCCAGCCCTGTGATTTTGTTTATGAATACAGCGTGTTCGGTAAATGAGGCTTTTCATTCTGAAATGACTGGTAGAAAATTATTATTGTTTTCAGTTTCATTAGTAGGTCTGGGTATTTTGATTGGTTGAAAAGATGGCAAGATCTATGTGGAAGTTTTCTTCAAAGTTGAGATTTGATATCGGTAGGTAACATGAAATGTCGAGTTCCTAATACGTTTTGTGAAGAATAAATATTATTTTTTTTTAATTAGGTACTGTTAGGTTACAATGTCCTATTATTTTCGTATGGCGATGTCTGGTAAGGACCCTGAGAACCTTTAAACACAATAGAATCGCAAGTTTATTGCTATTAACGCTAGACTACATGTGAAGCTTCAAAAATTACTTTGCTGAAAATCTAAATTTTATCTAAATACCTTAAGATTCTTAAGATTAATCTAATCCATAAGGTCATGTTACTGTCTGTTTTACCGACAATTCCCAGAGCGTTACAGTGCCACGGCGGTGTAAAACAAGACCGACCTATATAGTAAAGTATGCACACTCGGGTCACACGTTTGACTCGCAGGTGACTCCAATTACCGCGCGCCGCCCGAGCGTGAAGCGTGATTCAACGACGCACAACTCGCCCGCTTCAGGGGCGGATTCAGATACATTTTCCTCTACAGTACCCGGCGATAATGATTGCACATCGGTTTTCCGTCTCCTTAGAGCGTTGTCTCTTTGATTATGTTACGTTAATTGTCTCTTTCCAAAGACCGATGTGTTCTTTCCGTCCGTTTAGGTACTGTACTTATGAGAACGCTTCAGACAGGCGTTTCCTACTAATTATAAGTATAAATCTGATCAAATACATTTTTAAAAGCTACGGGTAATATGATTTTGGAAGTCGTAGAAAATGACATAATCGTCGCTAATAGTATTTTTTGCCAGCTCTAGCAAAAACTTCACTTGACAGGTACTAGAACACTTATTATGTACTTGTGTCGCTTAACTTCAAACCTGGGTAAATCCATTCTACATTAAGGTTGAATATATAAAAAACATAATATTATCTGAAACATAATCCACCTTATAGCAGAATTTTGAAGTTAAGCGACACACTTGTAAGTACGAATATCAAATTTGATGCCATTTTTGTAGCTACAAAGTTTATTGTAAAATTATACCTTTAATGAAATTAAATACATTGACACACGTCAAAGCAGGTGTTAAAAAACGAAATTGATGGAGTTAGGTACTATAATGATTTACGTCAGACAAATTCTTAATCTTGTGATCATTTGCTATTCCTTTCTCTCGTACAAAATTTTGTTCAAATTCTTACGCTCAATTACTATAATACAAATATGTCTCATATTGATCTTTTTTCCTATAAAACATGTAATAGTTTTAAGAAACAAGTAATCATTAACTTAAAGTAAAATCAATAAACAATTAGAAACTGTTCGAAAAATAATAATTTTATAGTTAAAAATCAGGTTTGAGCGTTGTATAAACTTATGTAAAATAATTTATTTAATTCTTGTTTGCACGTAGGTATGTCTGAGTTTAATGCTTAAAATACCTACAACCCGCTAACCGCTCCTAAAATAGCTTATATTTTAGATAAGAATATAATATGTTTAAGTTAGGGCACTCAAGGTCTATTAACACATCATGTATTTTCACATCATTGTTTGTATGACTGTTTGTTGCCTAAATAAATTAAAAAAAAAAAAAAAAAAAACATGAATAGGTATAATAATAATACCTTAAAACGTAATGAACCTACACAGTTTGTACAACAAACCTACCTTGAACTTAATAGTACATTACTACAGAGGCCGGGACAAAGGGAAATGGGGTTGCCCGCCTCAGACCTATCCGGCCTCGCTTCGCTCGGCCGTCTATATGTCTTCGCCCGGCAACCCCATTCTCAAACATGGTATGAAATAAATAAAGTCTACTGAAAATAGTAACTTTGGATGGCTGTATCTCCTAAATGGTGCGTCGTAGCGCAAAAATAATCGAATTTTCGTTCCCCTTTGATACCCCGTATACGCTTAAAAAAAACAAAAAGTTAAAAAAAAATAAAAAAAAACGAATTTTTTTTTTGTATGAAAACGCACCCAAAATCAAATATTGTCTAGGGCCCGTACCAGTTGCAGTCGGCACGTCTGTAAAGCCCCTTATAGTTTTTTTTTTAATTGGCTAAATACCTGGATGTTATGTCACAATTATCTGTGTTTGGAAATTAAAAAAGAGGACTTTGCCGGCCTTGGCCTGCAAGGTTTGTATGAAATTCCATTATCTATCAATCGTCCTAGCCGCACCTGCAACGCCATACTTCGCTGCCAAATATAAGGCACATAACATCAATATTTCATACCATGTTTGAGAAAAGCATTTTAAACACACTTTCCGCATACCCGGTTAATTTCACAAAGTAGAATGTACCGATACAAGTACATTAGGTACCTAATGACGTAATAGCATATCGTGTCAAGAGCTTATTCCATATGCTAAGCGACAATAATGTTGAATAGGTTGTTGTTGTACTCGTACATAGGTACAACAAGACGATTAAAAAATAGATTGATTTTTATAATATTGACTAAGTCACTATTAGCATATGCCAAGCGAGAACTATTTTCAAAACTCAATGTTCTGTGCTGAAAATATTCGATACATCCAAAATGTTACATGTCCAAATTGCCCATACTTCTTTTGATGGACGATCAATATCAGCTTAGAAAACCCGAAAAAGAAAAAGTACCTACGAGTAATAAAAAAGGTAAGCTCTTATAATAGTTTTGAATGTTTCACAGTTAGTTTCACTAGACTATATTAGTATTTTGAAAAGGTGGACATAAAACAAAAATGAAGGTATATCTCAGAAAGTTTAATAAATATTATAGGACATTCTTACACAGATTGACTGAGGCCCACGGTAAGCTCAACAAGGCTTGTGTTGTGGGTACTGTAAGAGGTTTCGCATTCAGAATGAAACCTTTTACAGCAGTCATGGTCGCTGACTGGCAGTCCCTGATTTAAAATTGGAACAGTATAAGAACGTCAAGGAAAACAGACACTTCAATGGGGCATTCATATAGAAGCAGCGATTGAGAGTGAACGGTTGTACTTAGCTCCTAAAATATAAAAAAAGATTGATTCAAAGCGTTGTTTAAATGTTTGGATGCTCTCCACTGATAGGCCGACTCTCTTACATGGTGGAGGCACTAACGTCTGAAAGTTTCCCCTAGTTTCGGTTTCAGAGTTTTCAGACAACGAACCCCGACCTCATAGCGCGAGGAAGCGCATGCCAAGCGATTTAAGAAGAAGGAAAACATAGTGACCATCGTCGCCAATACGAAGAGTTATTCCGGGTGATATATGTCTTATTATCTAATACTCATTATCACCCATTCCGTAGTTAAAATATAGCTGTGCAGAATTGACGTAAAAATGGAATGCGAGACATTCAACAGAGCAACGGGCGCTCAAGATTGTGTTGTTCAAGAAACTCTACGACTCCTCTTCGGTGACCATGGGCGTCGACGCAAATTGCGTGAACATCAGCTCCATCATACCTATATACTTAATCATACACATATGCAGTAAATCTTCCTAGATATGTAGGTTACATTAGATAGGCAATGTAAATTTAGTTTCAATCTTTTAATTATACATTATATTGTAGAACTTAGGGAATAATTGTGATTAGTGAACTAAAATGTACATTATTTCAAAAGGAAAAACGACTTGTGACAGAAAATGTCATTTGCCTATCCCTAATGTTGAAAAGGATAATTTTGTACATAGTAGCCAATGCTCAGAGTGCATTTTGAATAGTGGAGTGCAGTACATGGTTTGGGAAATTTATTTATTAATTTATTATACAATTATTGATAACTGATTGCTCAAATTTATTCCATAATGTTTTCCTATAGCTACCAATAAGGTTAAGTTATATAAAAACATGTAAACTGTGGAATAAAACACACCCCAAACTGTAAATATTTAATAAATAGATATAATTGTTTAAAGTTATAGAGTAATACGTCACAACACCCTTATAATTTCCTGACTACAAAGAACAACGTTCATACACATTTCTTTTACATGTATCAAGACAAGGCCGACTAGATGACCAGTTGATCCAGCTGTTCACGGTGTGGCGAGATGGCTGGCGGTCATATGCAACCCCCACTTCGTCGTCATCACCAACGTGCAGCGCACTGCAGCTGCAGCAATCTTCATGAGCCGTTCGGGCTCCACTTCACTTCGCAACCGGCGCGGCGGGAAGATTGGCGGCCATGAGAAGCCCCCACTTCAACGCCACCGCCAACAAGAATCGGCATCTTCAAAATTTATTATGTTTTTTCATGTGAAATAAACGTTTTGCCTTGTTTTTTTTACTTGAAGTTAGGTGAATTTGCTAACAGCTGTCATGTCAATGTCATCTAGTCATGGCCACAGACAATTAGCTGTCAGAAAGTTCAAAATAAAAGGGTTTAGTCGATGGGCAGGGGTTAGGTTTTTGCCATTGGTTTTCCTAACCATAGTCCATATCTGACTAATTTGCGAGGACCTTGGCTATAGTCCAACTATCCAAATTATGGCGGTCTCAACCGTGGACTAGGCAACCACGCAAAGAGCGTTAGATGTTGGCTACCTTGAATGAGGCTGTCACTATTGGGTGTTAGGAGATTTTTTTTTGTGTGTAGGGGGGCCTGGCTTAGGTAGGGCCAACCGGTAGTTAGGGTAGAATAGGATAGGATAGGGTGTAGTATTGTGAACAATGGCTGCTTCTAACATAAGGGGGAGGGATATGTAAGAGGTTTCGCATTCAGAATGAAACCTTTTACAGCAGTCATGGTCGCTGACTGGCAGTCCCTGATTTAAAATTGGAACAGTATAAGAACGTCAAGGAAAACAGACACTTCAATGGGGCATTCATATAGAAGCAGCGATTGAGAGTGAACGGTTGTACTTAGCTCCTAAAATATAAAAAAAGATTGATTCAAAGCGTTGTTTAAATGTTTGGATGCTCTCCACTGATAGGCCGACTCTCTTACAGTACTCAGACAACGATATATATAATATAAATATAAATACTTATATACATAGAAAACATCCATGACTCAGGAACAAATATCTGTGCTCATCACACTAATAAATGCCCTTACCGGGATTCAAACCCGGGACCGCGGCGTAGCAGGCAGGGTCACTACCGACTGCGCCAGACCGGTCGTCGTCGCCAGTTTAATTAGAAATAGAATAGAATTTAGCGTTCGCAAAACTTTTTGTATCTATGGGATATCCCACAGACTTCCGTTGCATGACGTTGACGCGTCTGATATCAAACTATGGTTGATGCAAACGCCCTACGAAGTCTAAGATATATCTCTATCGCGCTTGCGTATTGGCATCAGATATATAAGAGCAGCGGAGGTATCGCTTTCGTTTGGCGTCGGAACACGCCATTGCCTAGGCGTTAGAGGCGTGTTCTAACTATGGTTTTGCAACTCGGCCCTACGTCTAAGAATATAGGTACTTGGGCGCTTTCCAAAATAAATCTAGAATATCGAATTTCAGCAGATCTGGACGTGTTTGGGCTCATTATTTTCAGAATCACGAGCTGATTCGATACCGACGATAAAAAATGTGTCCCAAATTTTCCATACAAAATTCGAGTTTCCAATACGTCACGCACGTAGTAAGTTCATAGGTTCATACTAAAATCGTGACGTGAAAGGAAAAAAAATTAGGACACATTTTTTATCGTCGGGATCGAATCAGATCGTAATTCTGAGAAGAATGAGCCCAGATCGGGCCGATTTTTGAGTTCTGAATTCAGAAAAGAAAATAATGATTCACCGTTTTCAACCGGTATTTTAGTGACACGTCGGCCCCCAGATCTGGTGAAATTCGATTTTCGAGATTTATTTTGGAAAACGCCCACCTACTTATGTTGGCATAATGTACTTACCGGCAGCTGCTTGCACATCTTGCAGTGGTAGGGGCGTCCGGGGCCCTAGGAGGAGCTCTTGACCGGACACGATGTCTCGCGTCACCTTGTACCACACCTGGAAGATGGAGGTTATTGGTTATGGGTTGAAAATATAGTGTTTTGGAGAATTCTATCAAAGTGATAGAATAAGCATACATTAGGTTCAGTACGTTTTTACTTAAAATTCGATTGTGCACAGGGAACTGATTTTTGAATTTCGAACACACGAATTTGCCGTTCGAAAGTCTCTGGAAAACGACAAAATGCTAATTTTGAAAAAGGACGGCTAGTAATTTTAAGTCTAGTGGTTGAATGAATGACGACTCGTTTTCGATTCTGTTAGTAGAATTTAAATCGCTAAATAGTGGAAATATTATTTATCGAAATTCACGAAATCGAATGATCGGCATATTTAAAAATCAGCTCCGGACACATTCCAATGAATAAGTTTGCACATCTGATGAGGAAAACCGATTCGCCCAACTGTGAAGTTTGTGGAACTGTTGAGGATGTGCATCACTTCCTTATGGAGTGTGTCCGGACTCGAGCGAAGAGAATGCAGATCTTTGAGCTCCACGGATACACGATGACCGACATAGGGGTGTTCCAATCAATTCTCGCGGAACCCCTGTCAAAGACTGCTGAATTTGTATATAGTTTCTTTTATAGATAAATATACAAATTCAGTTGTTTTTTTTTCCTACTTTTGTTTTGACTTATTTTTTTATAATGAGTTTGTATATTTATTGTTCATAATATGAAGTGGCCTAACGGAGCCGACATAGTCCCATGGACCAAGGCTCCTAAATATAATTAAAAAAAACAGATTAAAAAAAAAACAGCTTTTCAAAAATAATCAAGTTTACTACATTGTAGTATTATATAACTCTCGGATAACTCAAAAACTCTTTTGTGGACCGATTTGTCTACCCACGATTAATGCAGTGTTGTCAAGTTAGTTTGCAAAAAAGTCAAAATTCTGCACTAATACACCTAATAATTTTATGATCCGCTGAACATAGAAAATATCCCATTACATTGCACACTTTTATTCTAACTCCTAATTAAAATAAAAAGTTCAAAACGCGCAATATCACATGAAAATCTCAAAACCATGACAGGGGTGAAATATCAAATAGCTTTTAACCTCCCAAAGTGGCACAATACGTGGATCTAATCACCGCATCTGTTGCGCGATTCCCTACCATCCCCGTCTCTTCACATCGATCTTTACACGACTATCCTGCTCTTTAGGCAGCCGAGCGAAAAGGACAGCATCATTAATTTCACGATGAATTTGACGCGAAACGCGCCGGTGCGGTCGGGCCGTTCGCTCCCCTTCGATTGACCGGAAGCGGGACACAGTTGTTCAGGCGAACACCGATTTTCTGCCACCGGAAGTACCCAACGTTCTACATTCAAATTTGATTGGGGTAGTGACATAAAAGACGCAATAATGAGGGCTGCCGTGATAACGCGAATAATTCGTTGGGCTTTTCGATTGTGATTATTTTTGATATACGAGGTCATTATGTGTGTTGTTATAATTATTTTGATTCTTTTATTTTTTCATGTGAATGCCAAACTGGTAACTGACTTAAAAATCGGATAAGTATGTGTAGTTTAAGCTGGCAAAAGTGGCAAATAAGAGTCGTTAACGGTAAATGCATGTGAAAAATCCATCATTGATGTATACAACTGTAGCAGATTGCAGTAGGTAGAACAGTTTTGAACGAGGAACTGTAGGAGAAATACGTCGATACGGAAAATTTGCTAACCTGGTAGATTTTGCTGCATTGTTTCGTACGCTACTAATAATGTTGATATTTATTGTAAATTGTGGATACTTACCACCCAAAAGAGACATGAGACATTTTTTCCGGCTTCTTGGGACTTGAAATGTCGATATTGTAGTCGAGTCACCCAGATGACAGTAAAGTTCTTAAAGAGGCTATAAAATCATATAAAACGATCATACTTGTCCAGCCAGTAGTAAATGTTGTACGTTGACATCCTGAGGGTAGTTGGTGGATCGAACCAGTTTCAGCCAGTTGGACTTCTCTGTGCTGCCATCTAGCCAGCCACGGATGCCATTCTTGCCGAGGACCTGTGGAAGACGCACATACATAAGTTTACAACGGATATTTGGTAAATATGTAAGAAGATTTCATGTTGTTTTAATTAATACTTTTTAAGTCTGATACATTTCCTCCACGGGTCAGGCATCTGCCTAGTGTGGGGGTTAGTTTAATTGTGTCCATGATTGTATTTTCTTGGAAATAAAACATTTTTTTTTTGTTAAGTACGTAGGTACAAATGTACAATATTAATTTGTAAAAGGATATGTTTCCATCCTTTCCCCTTACCGATAGAAAAGCCAGATTTTTTTAATTAAAATATTAAAATATAGATTAATAATATGTATATTTATATAATATACCTATGAGTATATATTATATAACCTATCGTTATTTATGTAAAAATAGTATGTAATTGTATGTAAGTATGTGCATTAATTTTAACAACGATCATAAACTATTAAATAAAATTCAACTAATTAAAGAACATTTCCGCTAAATGTTTTTATAGAAAAATATTTTACTATTATAATTTTAATCTTATATGCTTATGTTACAGCATTTAACAGCGTTAAATATTATTGCATTTAATTTCCACAGTAGAAAAGTAAGAATAAGCAGATTGAAATTTACGCCATCTACCCCATTTACGTGGAACTAACGAAGAAGTAAGTAAGCCGCAAGAGTTGTGGCATGAGGTTTGAAGCTCACGATAAAGATAATTTATATAATAAAAATTGAATACAAATGGTTATATTTTGTCGTTGTAATCTAGTTTAATATAGTATGGTTAAGCGGAATGCAAATAAAGTTACTCTAATTTCGTCAAATCTAACATATTTATCAACATAAAACATCGTAGAAAGTAATCAGATCAAAGTATAAAACAATTCAAAAAGTAAAATATAGTACCTACTTATAAACAAACATAATTTTCCAATTAAACTAAATTTTTCCAACAAACTTGTCCCAACTCATAATTCTCGCGGTCGTATCATTAGCGCCACCTCTCGGCACCTGGCGGCAACAGACATTAAACCGGACACCGCGGCGTCATGATAGATGGCGCTATTAGTCCGCGTCGAGATGTAACGGGGTCGCAGCTTGGACATTTGTCACTGACCGCCCTCGTTCGGGGATGATTTAATTTTCATAGGTGAAATTAATCGCCTTTTATCCGTTGGAATTGAATGAGGGATTGTTTGATAAAATAATATTCGTAGGAAGGCTGGCAGTGATGGGGATTTATTTATGAAATGCAGTATTAGGGATCTCTTACGTGTGTCCTTACTTAAAATTTACCTACACTATTAGTTCTTAAATATTCTGGATTTTTTAAATAATATTTTTATAGGTTGTGTACGTGTAAATAAAGAATATAAATGTAACCTACAGTATTTAAGCAAGAGTGTGAGTTTTATCAAAGAGGATCGAGTATTATAGAGAGTTACTGTCAAAGTAAAATGTGTCATTGCATGCCATCTCTCGACACAGGCTTAAAACTTTGAAACTCAGTTTTGACAATTTGGTACATATTCTTAGCTTGATATGTGATAAAATGACAAATATTAATATTAGCGCCATCTAGCCGAGCGTCCCCCAAAGGTGTATCGCTATCATTAGGTCACTGTACCTTTATCGGTATGGTTTTGAGGTACGTTTTTTTCTTAGACTTTAGCTGTCTATACGGAGTTACATATGTCTTTGGTTTTATGAATGGGCTTGTTTAATTCGTCTTGCCATTAGGGTAAGTAATTATTGTAAATATTACAAATTCTAAGACAATGTTTGTACAAATTTATGTTTTTCTCTTTGTTACGACGCTTCAGTGCAAAATCCTGTTTCATTATTAAATTACGTCATTAAATGAGTAAAATCGCGTAAGTAGAAATACTTTAGATGGAGCTATAACTGCAAATAGCAACATAGAGTTAAAACTCTATGACAGATATAATACCTAACATTACTATAAACCTAAATTGCATCCTTAATGTCTAGCGAAACACAACTGCAGTAGTACCTATACTTATTTAATACCCATTCTGATAACCATCATCGTTAGATCGATTCGCTTATGCCACGTTCTTTTCCAATAGGACCGCAACCAACAATTTACCAGACACTTACTTCCCCTGTTTACCTTCGATTGAGTCATAATGAAGATGTGTACTTCCCTGATAGAGGGTTGTGTGTTTGTGCCGTAAAATTAGGGTTTTTAAGCTTGATCTATTGCCACGGGGAGTGCCGGAGTATCGATTCTATTAAAGTTTTATGTCTTCATGGCTTTGTTGGTGAGTTGGTGTTCTTGTTAACATTAATGACTGTCGGATGGCGATTTCACGCTTGCCATCCTGCAGATATTAGATATTAGTTACAGCCGCGTTCAGCTGCATCTAACACATTAAATACGAGTATAAACGAACAAAAGTATCTGAACACGCGTGTTCAAATGTTTTTGATCGCGTATGTGTGTAGATGTTACTGGACGTGACTCCACTACCGATAGGAATATTCTTACTCGAATAGGTAAATAAAGTTATGTTTAAATCCTACATGCATTTTCGCAGAAATTGACTGTAACTATATATGTATAAACTTATTCGTACCCTTATTCTAATAATTATAGGTATTATATAAATTTTAGAAAATTCGTCTACACAAACACTTAATTCATTTCAACAAGAAAACTATTATATTAAACATAGCTTAAACTCTAATACACCCGGCTCTAAATTTACAACCAGCTAATAATGCCAATAAAAAAACACTAGGGATGTGCCCCTCACCCCAAGCAAACACTTATCAGAAAGACGCCGTCTATCATTACCTAATTTCTCGTAAAATTAAAAACGATCACTTTATCATGTCGGGAAAAATGTGAAGAAAATTACATGAAGAATAAAATGCATCTGTTGCGTAATCGAGTGACGAACTCTAATCTTTGGATACACTGTTATATGGACGATATAAGGTTGAAAGTTGACAGTAGGGATGGCACGGTCGGATGGTGTACAGTACAAGTGAGGTATTAATCAAAAGGCGAGTCGGGAAACCCTCTTTCCGCGTCAGCGACAAGCCTTCCGCAGCATTTATCGTGTTATTAAAACTGAAGCGGGTGCGTTGCGTAAAAAAGATAATTATCTTAGCCCTCGTCTTAGTCAGGGTTGGCAGTGAAATAGTTTTCCTTCGTGATTTTAATAGAAATATAATGTTAAATATATATAATTCAAAAATACGTGACAATTTATATATACGTCACATAAACGTAGGAAGTAAAAAAATGTTCCAGGTTTTCATTATCAATTTAAATTTCTTTAATTATAAATGCAGTAGTTAGAGAACATTTATATTCTCGGAATATTTGAGGATACAAATCATATACTTAACCGTAAAGCGGAGCGTGATTCATCAGGAAAATTCATGAAAGAAAGATCTAAAGATTTTTTTTTAAATTCACACTTTTCCTAAATGGATTCAAATTTTGCGTCCATAACACTACCTACTGTCATATGTTAAAAGACGTAAGTTAAATAAGTTGAAACTTATTTGATATAGCTACAAATGCGTTAACACGCCAAACATATCCCATTATTCAGGTCATATTTTATGAAACGTCTTACGTACTTGAGGTAGGTCTATGCCACTTAAGGTGATTTCTCTGAGTGAATCATTCGACTGTAGTCAAAACACATTGGCAGCCCTAACACGATGAGTTGCGGAGTGCCGGCCGCACATGCCCGCCATCAGTCATCGATGTGCCCGCTCAAGGATGCCGCGACACTTGTTACCAACATACTTCATGGCCATTAGGTACCTCCCCTAATAAAGCTTGAGCCAGCGAATGCCGTATGCCCGACGTATAATTTTACGACACAACCCTACGTATGACATGATGATTTTAATAATATTGATGTCTGCTATAAGTCATCGATATGCCCGATAAAGGATGAAGTTGAGGCACTTTTTACCAACATACTTCATGCCCATTAGGTACGGAGGTACCTTATATGTACATAGTTATTGGAGGTTGACCCTACGATCGCCGTTATGAACAAGAGTCGACATATTCCGTAATGATTTTAATAAAATTGATGTCTGCTATCAGTCAGCGATATACCCCGGTCAAGAATGCAGCAACACACTTGTTTCATGCTTATTACTTCCCCTAGTCATTGGAGACAGCGAACGAAACAATATGTGTCGGATGTCGGATGTCAATTGGATGTCAAATTATTTTAATAACCAAAATATTGCGGACAGTTGGCCTTCGGCTAGTCTGTGGCCAAGAGTAAGCCCATTTATAATAATAAAAAACTAATATGTAGCATCAATCATTAATGCTGTCCCTGTTCTGACCCTTTAGCAACCCTCAAAGAAATCAGAGTGTATATGAAAATGAAACGGAAATAACAAAAAGCCAACATTGCGGTTCTAATGGAGATGAATAATAATCAGAATTACCATTGAATAAGTAAGTAATGGAGGCCACTCAAATGCTGGATTATTAAAAAAACCTTAATATCCTATAGCTACTCATAACATGTGCAGAACTCGAACAGATTATCTACTTTGAGAAGATCAATAAGAACATATCCTACGACATTTATTGGTCATTAAGTTTCTATAGTTTACTGTAGATCAGCAATTCCCGTTAAGTTTGTACATTTGGATCACGTCTCCGATTTGGATAAAAATTGGTAGGCTGATAGAGCCCATGATGCTGAGCAAGATCCACTAGGTTTCCCAAAATGTCCTAGGTTGATTGTATGAAACTTTCCTTTTTTTGTTACCGAAAATGTATAGAAATCTGGTAACAAAAAAGGAAGGTTTCATACAAACTACATTGGACATTTTGGGAAACCTAGTGGATCTTGCTCAGCATCATGGACTCTATCAGCCTACCAATTTTTATCAAAATCGGAGACGTGATTAGATCCAAATATACAAACTAAACGGTAATTGCTTAGATACGTAATGTTTGTAACATATATGTTACGCCGGTGATTGGGTCAAGGACGTGTCGTACCACATGTCCCTCATCAGCGTTACAAAAAGTAAAGTTCAAAGGTAATAACATTAATAACAGTTCTGTTTACGGTATTAAAAGTAAATACGGCCTACTTAGAAATAGACTGATTAAAATTGTACGCTTAAGTTCATAAAATGTGCTAATATATGTACTTTATCCTTTTCTCTTTAAAAAAAGAAAGTTGACCTAATTTCCAGCACACCTATTAGTAAGCACATATTCAATTTGTATTTATATGAGCACACGCTACATGCACTTGTAATGTTGATTCTATTTACTCAGCAACCGTTGCATTAAGCCCATAAATTATCGTCAGCTACATACCGCAGATGGAGTATACAGAGAATATTTATAAAGCGGCGTAATTTAAACGAACCGGGGGTAGATCTCGGTCTGCGCCGCGGATCGCAATTTCCCGGAATACTCGGAAAAGCTACAAATGTTCCAGAGTCGTTCGCGCCAGAAAATTACATTTCATAAATTTTAGGGAAGGTGGGGGAATTGCGCTATCGATAAAAATTTTAAAATATATCTCTTAAGACCGTGTGGTGATGGGTTAAGAATTTCACCACCCCCTTTCTTCCCGTGGGTGTCGTAGAAGGCGACTGTGGGATATGGGTTAAATTGTGGCGTAGGCGAGAGGCTGGCAACCTGTCACTGCAATGTCACAGTTTCGTTTTCTTTCAACCCCTTATTTGCCAAGAGTGGCACTGAAACCTGAGTAGTTTCATGTGCTCTGCCTACCCCTTCATGGGACACAGGCGTGATTGTATGTATGTATGTATATCTCTTAATAAGAAAATTGTTTTATCATTCATCGTATATTCGTTGAAAAAAATTTTTAAATACGTTTTATGTTGTCCTATCTACTTGTATAAAAATAAGTGGGTGTCCTATTATTTTATTATTCATAACATAATAAGTGAAAATTGCAATTGTCAACTGAATGCTTGTGATTTTAACAAAACATTAGTAACCTCAACTCGCTTTTTACATATGTTTAATTAAATTACAAAAGAAGTGATGTCTTTAATATATCTTCCTGATGTGAATAGAGTTGCAAAATTTCAGCCATACTATGAAATAAATCCCTTCGATTCATTTAAATAAATCGTGAGATCAAGTCTCGACGGCAACGGAATATTTGAGCGAAAATGCTCTGTAATGACAATAATGCACATGTTGTTAAAGATACACTGCCAAGAAAAAGCTAAATGCCTAAAATTTTCTCCATTTCCATCGACATATCCCCATCCCTAGCAACTGAAGAGCTTTGCGGTTGCGGGCACGCATGGCTGCGCGAATCACACGACTCGTTTCACAAGATAACAATTTGTGCGGCTTATGTACCGCACCTGCACGCGAGTCGAGGCTTATGTAAAATATATAGGGTTTTGATTTTATCCTGTCTTTGGGTTTGGGCGTTATGATACTTCAAATAGCTATGAAAAGTCGAGTTTCAGTTAAAAATTGAATTAGGTAGAATGTTTCACGGTTTCAGTTCTGATTTGCCATTCTTGTACAAAAGTTAAGAACTTTGGTTGAAACAAAGGAAACAATATTAATAAAGGAATACAGCTTAATCGAGAGCTGTTTAAGTAATTGTTACGAAAACGTGAGTGACATTATTGACTTTCTGTTTGAGTAATTTGTCGGATGGACTGTAGGTCAAAAGTTTACCTAATTGTAAGCTTAGTGTGGTATTTAAGTAACAAGTCATGTAAGTATACATTGCGAATTTCATCAGTCCTACCTACTACTCAAACTCTTTCTACAGTAATTCCACATACCTATTTGTGTAGCTGTAGTGATAAACACATAAAACATAAATCAACCCGTCAAAAGTATCAGATAACCCAAAACCAGACCAAACAAATCACTTATCCCAATCGCTTCCGTCGGTGAAAGCCCGTCGGGAACACGAAAAAGGCTTCTCTTCCGTTTTTTCCGTATCACCTTGGACGTTTCCGCTTCTTGTCTTCGGTATCAGCGCGGGGAAACATTACTTCCGGAACTGTCAGAGGGCCTACCACGAAGTACCTTTCACATGATTTTTTCCTCTGTAGCACTTGGAAATTCGTATGCAAGGGCAACGAGTCAACACGCTAAGCATACTTCGTGGTAGGCCCAGTTCCTGAACTGTCAGCTCAGCCCGGTCAAGATTTTATATCACCTCCTTTCCTTCGGCTCTTTGATCCATTTGTCTTTGTTTAGTGACGTGTTGAGGGGATATTATGAATATACTTGTTGAGCGATGGATTAACAAGAGGTTAGAGTTTAAAAGGTACCAATACTTTTGTTCTCGTTGCCTCACTAATAATCTGTTGAATTTCTATTTACGTTGTGTGACAACGAGCGTAAGTGTGTTTTCACATTATCCGATCCGATATCGGATGTAGGACCGATATCCCATACATTTAAGCCGCCATCTTTGATTTTTACTATTGAAATCCTTCCGACATCCGATATCGGATCGGATAGTGTAAAAACGCACTAAGACTTGTCTCAGTTTTCAATTATCTATGATATGTAATTTAATGATAGAGTATGATTTTTCATCCATCACATGTTTGCCATAGGAAAGCCAACATTTTATTTTTATATTTGTCGTTTTGCTTTCTTGCTAATACCACTGTCATTAAATTGACGCTTTCTTTTTATGTAGGTTTTATTCACTTCTTTTAAAGTTTTTCGTTGTTTCTACAAGCAACGGCAAGTACTAAGTATGCATTTTGCGTGTAGACTGTGTAGTTATTTACCTACTTCAATTAACTTTCATTAGCTATACTCTACCGTTATCCTCTCTAATACCATTTACTTAATTACTTCGCTACTAGTCAGGCCAATTAGATTCGTAATGTCACTATGTACTAACATGCCGATAAGTTTCTTATCTAACTTTGTCATTTCAAACCAGCCAGTCACAAATTTCGTACAGACTTGTGTGACACGTCAATTAATTCAGATTACCAAACTTTAAAATCGCCAAACACCTTAAACCTGCCGCCTTTAATATATTCCCCATAAATTATCCACACCCGTATAGGATTTCACTGTTCATCATTGTCACTGCATCCTGAACAAATTATCGAAAAATTATGACTCTGTTCTCTGGTCACGTTTTAACCATTAAACGGAGACAAAACGATCTAATTCCTGACGAAGCGAAATATCCACGAACCGGTGCTATCATTGCGCAAAAAATGCGACCAACCACGTTATAAATACCTTTTTCAAAATCAAATTTACTCGACAATAAACCCTAGTATGCATTGTATAGAAGTCGCTTTCTTTTTTGGTGGGCGGAATGTTACATTTGTGGAAGGTGCACAATCTGTGGGTGTCAGAATGCGATGTCCCATTGATCTAGTATTAAGGCGCCCCATTGATTGCGACAAAACATCACTCGATTGTTCGGCCAGCGATGAATGCGGCTACCATTTTGTGAGTTGGTTGTTTTGTTAGCAATTTTAGACTAATTGGCGATTTTGGACGTTCAAATACTGATACGTTTGATAGTGAAAAAAATATTGTTTCCATGATGAATGTCTACTACCTATGTACATAAAGATGACTTCATTGGGTAATTAACAGTCGCGCTTATCAGATAAAACAAATGTTCTGTTGAATAAGGCTGCCAGATTGAGATCTGATCGTTGAGACGAGGGTTCGATTCGAGTACTAGTGTTGCAGGCGTCCATAAGCCATGATTCTGCTTGCCATCACGTATGCTTGTGTGCCACCAACGTACTATCAAAAAAACTTTAATTTAAAGCTAAGGACCAGCAGCTTTCTAGACAGGATCACTCCACTACCGACAGCGTTTGACAATTATTGTTTTTGCTTAAATCTCTCATCCACCATGATTTTATTACGTCACAGCCCCAACAACAACCGTAATCACAGGAGAGTCATCGCTCACATCTGGCTGCGTTAAAATGGATTAACCAGAAGATTACACGCGAAAAAAACGCATAGTAGCGCTACAAAGACACCGCACCGTGACAATTGGTAGGATTACCCGGTGATTGGTATCATGCGAACTGTGCGGTGTCGAGTTTAGAGCATTCGTATGTTATTCGTGGGAGAATCTACGAATTACTGGCAGGTAATAGCGTACAGCTGAAAGTTTTCTTAGTGCCTAATAACAGTGGGGTAAGAGAGAGGGTTGTTTAATGTATAAAAGTATCTAACTCGGTCATATCAGTCTTCACATTATACATACTTAGAGACGCAATACTTTTACATAATAGTACTTTTAAACTCGGGTTACTAGTCTCTCAATCAATGTTTAAACGATTTGTGGCAGCGGCAAAGTAAAGCTATCCATACTTCAAGACTTACGTAGTTTGTTGCTACAGTAATTTTATCTGACTAAACCTTCGAGGAAGCGGGTTTGTTTTCACGTTTCACGTTAAGACTTTTAAAATAATAACAATTGTTAAAATTAGCTTGGCATGGACGCATCAACATCGCCTCTGCCGCTGCTGAGTGTAAACAACGCTTAACCTAACCCAATAACTGACGTTAGGTACACGTATCGCATTGCTTTCGAAGTATTTCGTTATTTTGTCTACACGGATGCTGGCGATGGTTTGCGACCGACTAGTTTATGTAGACCCGCGCACGTTAGAAATCTGATGAGAATAGTTCTACCATCTTGAGGTAGAAGGGTCGACTTAAATTGGTAGGATCGTAACATTGTGGTAGGAACGTGCCGTGGCTCCGAGTCCACGGGCTATTATTGTTCTGGCCAGCTCGGATGAAATATTGCTCCACTGTGCATGCCGCACTGTTTTTGCGAACGAATTTGTTGGGAAAAATATTAGCGGAAATAAGTAGCCGCGAAGACTCGTGAACAAACTTTGCAATGAGACGTTCGTGTTCGTGCCCGCCATATTGGATTTGCGACTTGCATCTAGATACCTACACTTATAGCCACAATAAGGTAAACTTGAGAAATACTAGATATGGCACAAAAATACTGAGGGCGGAATTAATGCCAAAAGTCATTATATACCTACCCCTACCATATGACCAAACAGACATATATATGTTTGGAAATATGGCGACAAACTTTACTTTTTGTGGTGGGTACCTAAAACACACAGACAGACGGACAGAGTCGCACCATAAGGGTCCCTTTGTACCTTTTTGGTACAGAACCCGAATAATTGTATTCTTTGATCTATCTTTCGGAATCTGTGATTCTAATTTAATTTAATCTTGTAAAACAAGGTGCAAGATAAATGGCACAATATCAAAAATAAACCACTAAAATGATTTAGCAAATAATTTCCGAACGCACCCTAAATATTGAGCATATTTCTCAAACAGGCGTATCGAGGGGAGACCGGGGTGACAATGACACGGCGAAGATAAATTTCTATCACGCTCGCAGATTAGCTGCTATTGTGTAAGAGTGTAAGATTAACTGATAAGTGTCTACTTGTTAATAATAAGAGAAATGTTTACGAATGCCACTTACTTGCCGAGGGTGAGCCTCCCCTTTGTAATAATATTGAAGATGTTTTTTAATTAATCAAAATTGTTGTGATTTATGGGAGTGAGGTTATCTTTTAAATTTTGCTTGTTTGAAGATTAAAAATGAATCAGGTCATACCACATTAATAAAGTTGAAATTTATTGAAACTACATATATAATTAGTAAATATTGGAAATTACCAGTAGAATTGAGTGAAATGTTGCTATCTCCTATACTTGTACATTTACAGTCTTTAGAGGTAAAACGTTGATAATCAGTAGCGGAAAGAATATAGTTGGTAATTGGTATTAATTAAACAGAGTAGGTATATTATTTTATAGCGTAATAAACATCTTGAAGATATTATTTTTGCATATTAGTTTTCAAAGCAGATTTTGATTATATTTTTTTGGAAATGTATAAAATATTTGGTGTATAATGGCAGCTTGTTTATTCGATCCGGTGTCGGGTAGACCAGGTGTCAGTGTGACATCTCCTGTCAGATATCGATGACGCGTGTATCAACTTTACGACCGTGTAGTGTGGAGGACAAATAAAATGTGTCTAGTGTCTACACGTTGATTAATATACGAATAGACGAAATATGAATGAATATATTAATACACGAAATGAATAATCAAGTAAATTGATTCCAAGCCAAGAAATCGAATACAGTCGTTGTTGTTTTAGACACCCCAGAGGTTCCTACATACAATAATGGTAGGTACGAAAAGTTTAGTTCGAAACTTCATAAGTTAGGCACTAAAAATGCAAGTGGTTATCGGATTTATAATTCATTAACTAATTGAAATGAACATTTTTCTCGCTGCATTTTTTTTGTTAATCTAGACGACGGCACCCGATGCTCAAACTTTAAAAGCCTCGTTTTCCTACTGTAACACAAATAGCATTATATTGAATCAGAAAAGCATATTTGCAGTATTTGCACATTAATTTGTCCGCCAGTGCACGCAACTACACATCTGTGCAAGTAAGCGGAGATCATACCGAATTGTATCAACATTATCAACGGTGGCAATAAATATAATAACAATAATATTTTTTATTGTTACGCACAATGGCCCGGGTATGTCAGCCGCCCGCCGTAATGAAGATGTAATGGGGCCGCGGACTAATCCTTCCAAAAGGGGTGACCAGGGCTGAAAGGATGTCACGCCAATATGACAGATATTTTGACAGTAATGCAACGGATTCGACACTGGCGATGGCGTGAGCTTAAATTCGCTCTTTTGATTTTTAAGCCTCTATAACTTTCTGCGAAAATTTTAATCGAATCCGAGATACTATGTATAAAATTGACCGTTAAAAGCAATTTTTATATGTAGGTAAATATCGTCAAAAATGTTACCAACTTACCACTAATTTCATTTTAAAAAAATATACAAAAGAGTTGATTAATGTTTCATGTTTGAAATAATAAAACACACTCAGCATTTTAGAACAAATATAGTTTGTTTGTTAAAATAAAACAGGAACGCTGTAAATTGAATAATCACAAATCGGTCCCTGCATACCCAATGTGCCGTCGAACAAACATTACAAACAAATTATTCGGGCCCAACGCTTCGCGGCGAAAAATCAACAAAACCGCATAAAACATGCACATCCAATCCCCTTTGTCAGTTCCGAGCCGACCTAAACTATGCCAAATACATTATAAATTATACAAATGTAAAATTTTGAATATTATCCATCATAATTAGGGAGAATCAATATAGATCCCTAAATTCTAATTATTAGCACGAAGAGCCTAATGTAGCTTGATCAATTTGATTTGGTGGGACTTGTACGTCAATTTCGCATCAATTTTGACAGTTGTCCCCAGTGAAAATAATTATTTATCGATCCATTAATTCATTACTTGATTGACGGATTTGGAGTCGCATTGTTGCAAACAAGTTTGCCTCATCTCATATTCATCACCGATATGAGCGAGTTGTTTTCTTTTCTCTTTTGACTTCTGAATAAATATGATTTGCTAAAATTAATATTTGAATGATTTAAAATAAATTCATTGGATATATTAAAGAGGAGCAAAAGGTATCTGCAATGTCGTTTTAAGACCTGTGAGAAAAAGATCCGTGAATCTTGAGTGATAATTGAATACGCAGAAGTTTTAATAACAAACGAAACTCACACAAAAAGAGATGCATTTCAAGAGATTTCGTGACAACTATTTGAAAAAACTCGCCAATCAAGTTTTCATTTTAAAGTATGAATACGCTGACATCTTTCTTTGTCGATTTTGCCGTTACTTCGACTGTTTTCGTTAAAAAAGCGAAGATTTCTAAAAAAATTGTTGACGGGGGTCACGCCTAAACCAAAATTAGGGTTTATTCGTACGCAACCTTTTATTGCACTTTGACACGGGATGTTCTCAGAGCACCCGGAGATTTTTTTTATTATTCGAAGATTTTATTGAGATATCAGAATTTGGGAAACGGTGGTTAGATAATGTTACCATATGTCTGATTGAACAATACGCACCCCTTTAAGTTTACTTAGACATGTGAATTTATTGAATTTCGGTAATCCTTTTAAATGTGCCCATATAGGTTTATTGCGGAGAAGGGTGATTTCGATCGGTGCTAATAAAGTAATAATAAATCTGCTTGCTGATTACAAAAGGTTTCTAGAGGATTTCTAAGAATAACCACCAGGGAGTTGATACTGGTATTTATAATTTGTAAGCAAGTTTATCATGAAGATGCTACCTAACAGAATAATATTAAAAAATTACGCGCTAATTGTTTTATATGTAGGTACTATCTACCAAAACTGTGATATTGTACAGGTGTAGGTACCTAAGTGTCAAATTATTTTAGATAAATAAGTTGTACTAATAACATGGAGTTACATTACAAAGAAATACAGTAAAGACGAATAACACTCTAAATAAACGGATTTAACGGATTCCCTAACACCGCTAGTGTAAGAAGTGGGCAAGTCACATCAAAGGGCCTTATGCATTGGCTTGGAAGCGGCTCGGTCAGCGTTCGCGTAATGATGCCGCAATTGGCACTCTTACCCTGCGTCACGTTCCAGATCAAACTGCCGTGAAACGGAACCAACGAGGAAAAATGCCCACTGAGCAAAATGCAGTCGATTTGGTTACAAAAGCTTTGATAGATAATGCTAAATTGCGAGAAAATAGGAGAGCTAAACTTGTTGTTTGTATACCTACTTATAAATATCCAATACCTATACTCATTTGGGTTTAAGTAGTCAGGTCTTAGTAAAAGAATAGTAAAATATCTACTTCTTGATTCCCAAGACAAGATAGCTAATATTATTATTTTAATCAATCATTATTAAGGGCGCCACGCCATACGCATTCTCTATCAGATACCGTTGAATGCAATTTGAATGCAGAGATAACATTATTATTATTATACATTCAAGTGTCTATACTTCAAGTATTTGCCAAAATAATGATATCCATATAAATATTTAGAAAGCCAAATCTAACATTTAGTAAAACATTTCTTGGGCATTTTTTATTTTAACAAATCTCGTTTACTCAAAATGAGCAGTTGACAAAAATAGAAAAAACAGTCAGGCTCTAGTGACAAGTCGGACTCCGCGTCTGCTCCGGCGCTGCGGGTAAAGCAGCCCCTTCGCCCTTGCGTATCAAAGCGCAGGAAATAATGGGAGCCTTCACAGCTTCGGCTTGCTTACTTTTTTAGTAACAGTTGCTTACGTTTTTAACAACAGTTTTGTGTGGGGGGTGGCAGTTCTAACCTAACCTAACCCACTTACTTAGCAACAGTTTTGTGTGGGGGGGTCACAGTTCTAACCTCACCTAAACCTACTTTCTTATCAACAGTTTTGTGTAGGGGTCGCAGTTCTAACCTCACCTAAACCTACTTTCTTAGCAACAGTTTTGTGTGGGGGTCGCAGTTCTAACCTCACCTAAACCTACTTTCTTAGCAACAGTTTTGTGTGGGGGTCGCAGTTCTAACCTAACCTAAACCTACTTTCTTAGCAACAGTTTTGTGTGGGGGCCGCAGTTCTAACCTAACCTAAACCTACTTTCTTAACAACAGTTTTGTGTGGGGGTCGCAGTTCTAACCTCACCTAAACCTACTTTCTTAACAACAGTTTTGTGTGGGAGTCGCAGTTCTAACCTAACCTAAACCTACTTTCTTAGCAACAGTTTTTTGTGGGGGTCGCAGTTCTAACCTAACCTAAACCTACTTTCTTAGCAACAGTTTTGTGTGGGGGTTGCAGTTCCAACCTAACCTAAACCTACTTTCTTAGCATCAGTTTTGTGTGGGACCTAAACCTATTTTTTAGCAACAGTTTTTGTGGGGGTCGCAGTTCTAACCTAAACCTACTTTCTTAGCAACATTTTGTGTGGGGGTCGCAGTTCTAACCTAACCTAAACCTACTTTATTAGCAACAGTTTTTTGTGGGGGTCGCAGTTCTAACCTAACCTAAACCTACTTTCTTAGCAATATAGAACAGCTTTTTATGATAAACCACAGGACTACTGTTTAATCTGATATTGGCTACCACAAAAGGAACGTCGAAACTATCAAAACAAGAATAAATCCTTGGATCTTAAGCACCGGAACTAAACGTCTGAAGCACAATAGAGGTTTGGCCGTAACCTGAGCGCAGGCGCACTATCATTCATAAAACATTTTATACTTCTATCGCGCATCACTACTATAACCTGACCCTGACATCCCCAACAATCGTAAGTAGTCGGAGGTCAGCCTTATAATGGTTGAACCGCAACACTGTGGTAGAAAATCATAAGCAATGAATAAATGCAAGCTATCTGTCTCGCATTTCTGACATTCGATGCGCGCATCGCGTCCGAAACGTCCGGTGTATTCACAATTTAATTGCGAATTGGTTGATTTCACTTGCATTGGACAAAAGCTCTTTGAATGACCATTTCGCCTGATATTTGTCTATAGCAAATAAGTTTGAGGACCAATTTTATAGAGATTGAAGCACAAAGCGCAAAGAAGTGAGGTGAGAGTATATAAAGACTAGAATTATGACAATTTATTTAATATGAATTTAATTACGAGTAAAATACGCAGTTTTCGGCAATTTTATCAAACGTTAAATTAGTTTTCTTATGAATATTTTATAGTCTTACAAATAGGTTTCACAAGCAGATTGTTACAACAAATGCGCAAAAATTTATCGTAATTCAATACTTTCTAAGTACATTGAGACACTGTTGAATTGATTTCCGCTTCCTCGCAGATACGCGCCCCGCCCAGTGCGAATCCGAAATGCACTCGAATTACTACTTTGTACAATATTACTTATATCACAAAACAACTACTTAAGCCTTTAGTAATAAGAGTTATTTTTGAACGATCCGACTTATTTTGTTCAAGATATTGATTCTTACAGATAAAACTCATTGTGCATCGGAATCGATTCTTCTTTAGCAAGTGTGCGGAATCGCTCGATAGTTGAATTCATTATAAAGATTTACTGAAGCAAAATAAGTTAAGTTCATATAGAACTAATGCATGACTCCGGCCAGGCAGCAGTTTAAAAGTTTGAGTTAAACGTCAACAACCTCATAACCTTATAGTTATACTCATTGGTATCCATAAACCATCAAGAAACAAGAGCTTGTTTTCAAAATATGACACCTAAAAACAGCGTAAAAAAGACACCAAAAAACTGAACTACTTCAAACATCAATAAAATCGACATTTTATTGCATCCCTGCTCAACGTTTCGGTAACGCTGCAGTTTGTACCCGTAATTTATGAACGACTCGCTCGTTTTTTGACACTTCAATTTCACACTCGACTCGTACAGAAACAAGTGGCCTATCGTCACTCAGAGCGATACATCACCCTTAATAAGATATCCTAGAGTACCTTGTCAACACTGAAATGAAACTTACCTCCCATGCGTATCGTGTATCCAAAGGTTCTGACTCCGTCGTCCACTTGCCAATGAAAGGTCCGTACTTCGTCCCGCTCGGGATGTTAACTCTAGCGAATACTCCGCCATTTTTTATTACAAGTTCTATCGGTAAATTGAACTCACTGTCGACACTGTCATAGTTTTTAGTACCTCTCTCTTTATCTCTTAAATACTTGGAGTCGTATTTTGGCAATTCTAAATTGCCGGGTAGATAGCCTCGTCCAAATTCTGAGAAGGTTGGTGAGAGATAGGTGTCTGATAAGCGGCAGTCGAGTGTGCTGTAATAGTCTTTAACGTCTACGCCGGGCGGCATAGTTTCCTGTTTGATATGGACTAAGGTGGGCGGAGATTCGGATGTCGCGGAGTCAGTCGGACTCGGCGGTGGGCTGCCTGACTCCTGGCTGTCGCCTGCTGTGGACAAAACAAATACAATTTTATTACACTGTTATCAACTGTCAACAACAATCTATCATGTTGCCGACATAATGACCTGAGTCCTCGTCGTAATATATTCAGCAAAATATCAGGTAAATATATAAGTACAGCTTCAAAAGTAGCGGATCAAATATCGCTTCATGTCAGGTACTTATGGTGCGTTGTTTCATCCATTGATGCTGTCTAGACAGAAGTGAAAACAATCTGATTTTAGAATGATAGGCTCTAGATTTGAGACATTAAAAATAACAACAAAGAATAATTGGTATGCTATAGCCATCACGTCTATAGACATTGCAAATGTACTGGCACTTGCTCATTTTTTAAACCGAGACAGATAAAAAATAATGAAGACGTGCAAGATGGGGATCTCATTATGCGCGTTTCCGCTCCCCACAAAGAGTTTCCGCTCGTCTTCTGTATCTCGGGGCATCCCTCCGAGATGCAAGTCCTCAATACTTATACACGGCATAGCAACAGCCAAGTGCGAGTTGAACAAAACCGTAAACATCTGCTTTATGCTGCTTTTTAATATTAACGCGATAAACGTAGCGCCAAAATGCAATTCATCAATTGAAAAATAGATAAATAAATTATTGCATTTGTTAACTACCTACACTAAGTAGCGAAAAAAGACTTAAAACTTTTTTATTCCAAAATAGGTAAATGTAATGTTTTTCCTAAAAGGGCAAACAAAAAAATAGTTCCAAAATGTTATGTCATTTTGCATACATACTTTCCACTTTGTAACCGCTGTACAAAGTGTTTGAAAAAAAGTAACATAGTGCAAAAATTAAATTTGGGACGCTTTTTTTATTTTGGTCGACTTTCCTACAAAAAGGAGCGCGGAAAACGCATTGCTAAAGCTGCGTGCGCAGCAGTACTGTAGCCCCTGTCTGACAAAATAATTGAATAATAACTAAATAAAACGAATGTCAGAGAAATTAGTAATAGGTAATAAATAAGTGAGGAAAAGGTGTCTAACATGTTCAGTACTTGTTATGATGCATTAAATACAGGAAAAGATATTTTAAAATAATCATGCAAAATCATTTTAGTGGTCGTAAAACCAACCGCAGGTTATCAAAGCTTCGTATATCCGAAAGCAGGAAAAAATTAAGCAATTATTCATTACAAATTTTGAATTTAAAACAGTTTAGTAACAATATAAAAAATTACAAATATGAATTAATAATCACCGGAAACCTAACATCCGTACGCGTGTCATCAATAAAACGCATCCCCTTTGCAAATAGCTGAAAGAGACACTCTATAAATCATTAGACCCCCTATTACTACTAATATACTTGTTAAAACAACCCCTATCTCGTCCATTTGTCTTCCTTAGCACGTGGCGGTGAAAAAACTGGAATTACACGGTAGATAAAGGCGTACAATGCGATTATAGCAATGATAACTGCTTAGCATTACAAAGGCGCATCCCACAATGCCCAGGATGTGTGAACGCCTTAAAGAATCTCTTTATGGACTCGTTTGGCTGGCACCTGTCTGATGTAGGAAGTAAATGTTATCAGTGTAATGCATTCAAGTTACACTAGATGATACCATTTATTAAATGATTTAAAATTATTTTTTATCACGATCACCTCAAAGTCGTGATCTTGCCTTTAACCACGAATATTTGTATTTAGAGGTGATTTAGACAAATTGATAATGTTTTTTTTTGTAATTAGATAATACGGATTAAAACCTGATCGGTTTGATAATATTACTTGCGTTGTTGCGCTTTGCTCCATACGAGATCGCTGATGAGTAGGTACCTAATTAATTTCGGTTTTTAGCAATTTTGCACTATGTAAAGAGTAAGTATGTATATCAAATACTTTGAAGCTTAAACAGATTCTCACTACATACATACATCTCGTATCTTATTAGTTGCAAATCTTGAATAATTATTAAAAAAAATGAAAGTATAGTTCTTTTTAACCAGTTACTGCCATGACAAATAAATAAATAAATACCTAGCTCTTAAGATTCAAATAGCCGTGGCGAAGCGTTCTTGGTTGCGTGAGCGGACAATGCAGACGAGCCGCCGTTAAAATCTCCGGTTTCCGCAGAAACTGCCCAGATTCGGAATAAGAACATCCATGGACTGAGAGTGGAGTGGAGTGGCTATAAATAATATTTTTAATTCACTTGATTATTCTCGATATCTACTCCATTCCAAGGATATCACTCATACATATTTAGTCCACAATTGCCAAGAAATATGTACAGCTTGTCAAGAAGTAGTAGAAAATAAAAAGAAGCAACATCGTTCAGTCATCCCTTTCTTATCAATATGCGTGAGAGAGACGACACGACGATGATGCCACTATTGAATTTGTACCCTTTGCCAGGCTGTAGTAGAAAGTTGTCACTGATGACAACGTGATATTTGGGATTAGTCGCATACATTATATACTTACATTATAATATAATTTAATTTATGCCGAAACAAAAACTTGAAAGGGAACTTCAGAATCTAAATATCTTGAAATTTCATATTTACAATTTAAAAGCAAAATGCTAAAGTGATAATTGATACCCGTTGAATGAACACGACGTGTTTAAGTAATTTTAAGTTCAAAATGAGAAAATAAATTGGTATCTACAAAAATAAATACGATGTTCAAAGATCTAGTCACATCCGTGTCTGAGACCCCCGGGCATGCTAATTTAGCGAGTTCGTCACACAGACTGACAATAAGAGTTTACTGTCACCGTCCACGGCTTATGCTGCGTCGTAAAACCTACGCCACACAACCCAGGCAATTAAACAAACTGCCAAACCTCCTTAAGCATACAGCTTTAAAGATGAAACTGGCTGGACGAGTCGGTTAAAGAGCGGAAGATAAAATTTTAAGCAGGCGTGTAAAGTGCATGCCTCATCGGACATACGTGGATACTAAATGGATGGATTCGTAAGCGAGACAATAGGTTAGCGTTCGAGGAAAGTCGCGCTTTCTACCGCGAGATTTGTAAAGGACAGGAAACTGTTAAATTATTTAATGAGGAAACGTAATGCATAGCTGACACACTTACTGATACTATGCAGATAGGTATGAGATAACCCAGCGATTGATCAATAGATCAAACCAAAATGAAAACCATGAAACAAAAAAGTTTGTTACCTACAGATTTATCGCACCTTCAGAACGAAAGTGACGTTATTGTTCAAACGAATCGTTTTTGAGTTGTGTCAGTTTCATTCTAAAGGTGTAGTGTGGGTATAAAATATCCATATAGTTTATAGAGTTGTTGAATGTTTAAATACCAAAAGATAAATAAGTTGCGTCGCGTCGGAACGTTTTCTCTCGTATTTTCGATACCTACATTGCACCGATTACGATTGTCTAGGTAGGTTAATACTTAGTATTGAATGTGATTAATTGGATAAAGTCATAGTTCCTCGTCCTTTTTAATAAAAATAATGAATGAAACATATTTAGGTAACATGTTATTATACGTAGGTTATTGTCTTGAAAATTATTAATATGAATTTGAAAAAACTATAGTTTATACACAATTATTTGCCACCAACCCTTCAAAAACATCCCTAAACGGCCGTTATCGTTTTCGCACTTCCATCAAACAACAGTCCCGCAAATATTGTAGGAACGTCGGCGCCCGCCAAAAGCTAGCACCTTCGAAGCCACACCGACCGAACAGAAAAATAAAATAAACAAGTAAATAAAATAAACAGCCAAATATAACCCAATAAAAAAAACACAAGCCGTTTTCGCACGCACTTGACAGAACCACAGATAACACTTGAGATGACAAAACCGGCCAAGTGCGAGTCGGGCTCGCGCACAAAGGGTTCCGTAGCAGCAAATATAATAAACTTATTATGTCAATTTATACACCTGCCAAAATTACAGTTAAATCAACCTATCTCAAAAACTATAAGAGATACTTTGATCAAACCAAAAATCGTTGAAAGAGTTAATTAGCATGCATCACCTCTATTTTTTTTAGAATTTTATACCCCGTAGTTATAAAAATAGAGGGGGGGGGACATACTTTTTACGACTTTGAGAGCTGATATCTCAAAAACCGTTCACTTTAAGAAAAATGTTTTTTAGAAAACTTTATATCATTTTAAAAGACCTTTCCATTGATACCCCACACGGGTATGTACATCGAAAAAAAATTTTCATCCCTCAGTTACATGTATGGGGGCCCCACCCCCAATTCTTTTTTTTACTATTTAGTGTCATAATTTTGTAGCGGTTCATACAACACATATTCCCATCAAATTTCATCACTGTAGTACTTATAGTTTCCGAGTAAATCGGCTGTGACAGACGGACAGACGGACAGACGGACAGACGGACAGACGGACATGACGAAACTATAAGGGTTCCGTTTTTGCCATTTTGGCTACGGAACCCTAAAAAACTACCTGTTCTTAGATTAGGAGTTTTTTTTTGTTTTTGCTCGTTGGATAAGGCTGAATATTTTATATGTAAATTATTCACTTATGTGATTTTTTTTGTTATTTATTTATTTAGGTTATGGAGAACCAACGGCTATCAAACTACTAGTGTACAAGAAGATATAATTCAGGAAGCCAATTACAGGATCTCGTAAATAGATAAAAAGTATAATATTAATTAAACTAATTATACCAACGCACACACATGCTCACAAAAGAGTGAATATAAAGAAATAGAAAACAAAACAGAAACTTAACTAAGATGAATGTACTAAAATTTAACATAAGTACCTATTACTATTCACATAGAAATTATTGATTATGTAAATACCTAATTATTTCATGCGGTTTCGTCGTCTTATATTTTTTTTATCCTCAGTGCATATAGAAAGGGTGTTATGATATAATTTTTTTGTGTGTATATGATTTTTCATGCGGTTGATCTTGGCTATGTTTATTAAAAATCGGTCCAGCAGCATTGAAAAGAGTACCTATCGTCATGGGCTCTGACTTGTTATGGCAATACATATATGTATGTATTTTTGAGATAATGCACACGGAGTTTGAAAATTTGTCAGTCAGGTCTTATTTGGAAATATAGGTACAAATATTTCAGAAATTTCAGTAGTAAATGTTTTTCAAATTAAGACCAAGTAGAATTAAGAAAATTTTTATTATATTAGGTAGTCTAAGGTCAAGTATTTATTTTTATTTTTGAATAAATAATAATATATTACTAACGCCATAAGTATTATGGGTACTATTGCACCAGAAACGATAAGGAGCGGGGTTTAATAGTTAGTTTATTTGTAAATATTTATTTTAAGTTACCTTTTATTAAAATGTTGTATTTTTTTGCATATGAGAGGTATACAAGCTCTTATAGTCATATCAATTCTAATTATTTTTTTCAGCATTGAATACTAAACTAATTTGACAATTTTATATTAGCAGAGCTATTGAATAAGAAAAATGATAGGTAATACTTACATCTGTATTAAGTATTCATTCCACTATTAATATTTTAAATCTAATAAGAAAAATCTGCATTCAAGTATTACTGGACAACAACATGAAAAATAATTGGAACGCAATAATTAGGTCACATTAGGTACATCTTTAACTGTATGAATTAACTTTACACACATTTTGCCTTAGGTACTGAACGTATTTGCCGATAAATTTTAATTAACACTTACATAAACAGCTTAATTAGGTACTACATTCGATGATAATGTTACTACGTGCTATAAATTGAAATAACTCACCAGACATCTTCATTTTACACAGCCACTTAACATTCGTGCTGATCTATCATAGTCCAAATTAACCCTTTCACTTTTTCAGGCACCTTCAGCAATTTCAAGGAAAAGTTTCTTTATTGTCCTAATACACGTATGATTTAAACTCCAAAACGGAATCTATATTCAAATTTGATATGAGAATTGAATTAATAATTTATTACGAAATGATTTAATTAAAACTAAAACAAATAATAAGAAATATACAATCAACTCCACAAGTCCTTATTCTTTACCTCCGCACTTTCTAAAATCCCGTTTGCAAAAAAAAACACATTAGTATTCCATAGAACAATTCGAAATTTAAAATCTGAGCTAGTGATGTGCGCGTGTCGGATGCTGGCGCTGACAAGCGACATGTGCGGCCAGCCCGGCGAGTGGTACAAGAGTAACGGGAGGAAGCGAGAGCTCATCCCTAGGATCCCGAATCACATACCCTCTCCCGGGCCGCCCCGCGCCCCTACCCCTCTGTCTGTTACACCCCTCTCTTTCTCGCGCGTTTCGGGGTCTAATGCAAGGTTGGCTGAAAATGTTTGCTTTTCAATAGATAACGTTCTGTGCCATCTATAGATAGTATTTTGACTATTAACAAAGGTCCATTTTTTTTTGCTGAAATAACTATAATATAGACATATATTTATTACGCAATACGCATCAGTCTTATAAGCACAAACGAAAATTTTATTTTGATTTATGCTAAAGCGTTTCCGTATCGACTTTTTACAAAGCTAATTTCTCAGAAACCATTGTTCAGGGTTACGTCCAACGTCCAAGCGAAACCGTCAATCATTTTATTTGTTATTGTTAGGTAATACTTTATTGACTTATTCCAATGTCATCGATTCTTGAACAGTAAACTTGTCGAGTTGTCGATTGCAAAAACAATGAGCAAAGTTCGGATCAACTTTCAAGTTGACTGGAAACTGCTCGTTATAACAACACTATTACACAGTACTTTATAACTGGGCTTTAAACAAAGACAGATTGTTGGAGGCAAGAATAAAACTACTGTATTAATAAATGTCTCGACGAAGACTAACTCTAGACATGCTATTATAATATTAGCCTTGATTCTAACCTGTCAAGTTAAACTGGCCGGTAAATTGAAACATTATGTAGATTAGGAGAACTGTATTAAATACGTCTCTACAATATCGATCCTATCGTTTTATATTAAATCGGCCGTAGCATGCTATTTTTATGAGCAGATTCATGTCTTTAAACCCGTAAGTGCAGTAGGTAAACATAACATGCGTTTATAAGTATGTGTGTACAATATTGTTTTTGATATTCATTACGAAGCTCATAAATGTCAATCAAAAATAAAGTTTAACTGTGCATGACACACACAAAGATTTATACTTTTCGTGTATGACGTATTACTTTCAGTCTATTTTCGCTGCATTTTTCCAGTCTGAAAATAGCTTTAAGGCAAGTGAGAGAGGAGATAACAAGATAATGTTCAAGATCTGTGCGAGCGCGTGCGATTGGCCGCCGCGGGCGCTGGGCGTGGCTTCGGCGCGGATTCACCAATTGGATGATCCCTGTTGTCTGCCTCTTTGTCTGTCAACAGATTCTGTAGTGATGTGGCAGGTGATTCGGGACTAGCGAGCGACTTGAAACGTCATATTGTTTTCATGCAGGTGCATATTGAACGGGGTAAATATTTAATTAGCGCGGTTGATTAGAGGAAATGGAATAATTAAAAGAAGGTATAACCAGGTACTCGTATATATGTAGAGAAAGAGAACTAAAAAGAGCTAGTTAATTAAACAGTTAAAGTAAACACTAATAAATCAGTTCTGATTGTTATTAAATAAAAATATTGATGAAGTTAAATAAAAATAATTGTGGTCAGAGAAAGATTTAATTTTCACATTCAATGATTTATAGGTAAGGTAGATTAGGTTATAATTAAAACCTGATAACTCGCAAATTATTAATTAAGAGTAGCCATCGATAATCAAATTCAATTCGAGTTTTAATCAAGTGACAAACGTGAAGGTGCGGACTAGAATCGATTCGCGATAGACGATACGTGAGATAATTGATTTTCGAATTCCATCATAATCGGTTTTACGCGTTTCCTTTGACGAGTCCCTTTGACGAATTCTTACTGAAAGACTAATGATTCTAATGAAGCTATTTTAGGTCGATGTTTCGAATAACGATTTAGTTAAAACGTTCAAAGTACTTATGTAATATAAATATTTGTCTAACAAATAGTTAAAGAATTACAACTGCTTGTCATTTTATTTTTATATCACATATACCTAAGCGTTAAAAATAAATTAAATTAAATTCTGAATGATATCAATAGCTAAATATACATAGGTAGTTATCTAATCATACCTGAAAACTAAAGCTCCCAGTTCCATATTGACCACATACCTATTCTAATTGACGTCAGATTAACTCTTTATAACTTGCTAACTTAGATTTAAAATTACATATGTTTTTAAAGATACATATACATTTAAATTTTATGATCATGAATTATACTTACTTGGAATTTCTGTCAGGTAACTAATTAATTATTATTCAATTCTCAATGTATATAATTATATTAAGACAAAATGTTACTTTAGCTTTAGTTTTAGTTTATTAAGTATCAGTAGTTTTTAAGATTATTGCCATGCCCAAACAGGGTATCATCAACATGGTTGCAATAAAGAATGATATGATATTTGTTATCATTAAGAATATTTTTCAAATTTTTTCTCTTGGTGAAAGATTCGCTGGAAAATACAATTAGGTATGTGATGATATTTTTGACAAGCGTTCCAGTCATCAGTAGCGTATTTATGTTGAAAGATTTATTTCCGTTTCCGATAGGTATGCACGTTGCTTTATAAAAATAGTTATTTATGTACATTAGCCATATTTAATATAATAAATAAAATAACATACATAAATCATTTTCTAATCATGTTCACTATTTGTATTTCAATCGACCGTTGAGGCGACTAAAATTTCATGTCAGAAATGATTGCAGATTCTTGTTATTGAAATATACAAATTTAATTTTAAATCATTATTTATAACTTTTAATAAATATATATGAATAAGCAATTATTTATTTTGCTATTACATTACAGGGTGGCCTAAAAACAGTAAAAACCGATATAAAAAGTAATTACATACATGTAGTTTTTATTGTGGTATACCTATTAAGTAAATATTTAAATACATTTCTGGGAATCATCTTATGCAAATTAACCTAGCCCCAGTCTGAGCAAACCTTGTGTCTTGTGTGAACGAGTATGTGTAGGCACTATATACATACATACATACATACATACAATCACGCCTGTATCCCGTGAAGGGGTAGGCAGAGCACACGAAGCTACTCAAGTTTCAGTGCCACTCTTGGCAAATAAGGGGTTGAAAGAAACGGACTGAGAAACTGACGAAACTGTGACATTGCAGTGACAGGTTGCTAGCCTCTCACCTACGCCACAATTTAACCCATATCCCACCGTCACCTTCTACGACACCCACGGGAAGAAAGAGGGTGGTGAAATTCTTAACCCGTCACCACACGGGCGGGTGTAGGTACTAGGCTGCGATAAATATATATTTAGCTTAAATTATATTCGAAGGCAAATGGAAAGACGTGCAAAGATAGATGCGCACATTTTATTATTTAAGTAGGAGTGTAGTAACAGTGAATGTAGAGACGTGTAGAGAATGCCACGTAGCAATAAGCCCGCGAGTTTATTGAAGCAAAACCAAGTCAAGGGTTTAAACAGTGGTTCCCAAACTAGACCGCGTCTGTATTTTAGAGAGGTCATGAGAGATGTAATTTAATTTAATAAATAATAAAATATATTAAAATAAGAATGAATGCTAGTCTACATCAAAGTATACGTATCTATTCTCACAGCATGGACGTTTGCATAAGTATTAATAATACAGTTATATTTCGTTTCAGCGAACGGTCTCATAGCCAAGAGTCTCGACCAACATTTTAAGAGACTCTCGCTAGGTGGCTGGATCAAGGGCCAGATGCAGAAGGCGGTGATCTTGGACTCGGCGCGGATAGTCCGACGGTTCTCTCTCTGCAGCCCTAACCACCGGCAGCTTGGGCCCTGCCCCGCTGCTGGCGGCACCCTAGGTTAGGTTTTTTATAATACGTTTATATGTTTTTATATTGTTTTAATAAGGGTTTTTTTATTTTACTTTTATACTCATATTGTAAAAAACCTAGCTTAAGAGAAAAGATAAATAAAGGAATACAGTTACCTAAATAAGAATTTACGAAGACTATCGTGTCGCAGTAACCAGCAACGGTATAATAAACCGTTCATAAGGCGCATACATCACCCGTTATGAGGCAGCAGACAGCCGGCTTTGCATTCACCAGGAACATGCACGCTTTCAACATTACAAGTGAAAAATATCGTCTGTAAGCGTTTATCACCGTTTATTGTATGAGAAATTTGATTTTGCGTGTAGGTGTGTATTTTATTCTCATTAAGTCTCTCAGTGTATTTCTGAAGCAAGACTAGACTAAAAATATATCAAAAAAAGTTATATCCTAGCTGTTTAGTAGTATCTACTCATTAAGTCTCTCAGTGTATTTCTGAAAAATAATCGAGTTTTTATAAACTGAAACGGCAATATTAGGTAATTTAAAAATTCTAGTTTCCGGAAACATTCTCCAATCAATGAAACTACCGTGTAATTAAAAAAGATGCTATTTTTATACACTGGCATGCCTATATGTCCGTACCTTAGTAATTAGGTACTAACAATAATCACACTACAAGGACAAAATTAAAAGTAAAGCAAGGAAATATTACGAAACCGATCCATAACGAGTTACTTGTGTGCAACCGTTTTGGCAGCGGTTTTGTAACCGATTCAAATAATCCTTATAAGATGTCTCGCCGATATAATACTGACCCTGAAAGGTCAAAAGTGTTTCTTCAGCCAAAAGCCCAAAAAAATACTTTAAGACACTGACCAGTCAGTAGGTACCATATCCGTGTGACATCTTAAAAGCATAACTCGAACCGTGCAGTCAGTCTTCCGAGATATAAGAATAAGAACAATAGTTTTTCGCCAGAAAGTTGGATGCGGGCCAGAGAAGTATGGCCGAAGGCGCTAAATCATTCGGAACGAGAAGCGTCGCCGCGGCCCGGCGTGATCGGCGGGACGTGCTCGGTGGCTAGACAAAAAATAGCGCACTGATATTGGTAAGGGAACATTGATTTACTGCCATGGCCAAGTAAAACTGAAATGAAATGAAATGAAATGAAATAGGTATTTATTTTTCCAAGTAGGCATATTACAATGCGCTTATGAACGTCAAATAAAACTACGCCGGCTCTAACCCTACGCCTCAGCCTCGAGAAGATTTCAGTCACCCCTCAGTTGGAAAAACAAAAACCAAACCAAACCAAAAAAAGAGGGCCAGGTCGCCGACCGACGACCTGGATGGGCACCATTTCCAAGGACATGAAGACGACGGACTTGAAACCCGAAACTGCACAAAAACGCCCAGAATGGCGTCTTAGGACTAGGAGGGCCGACCCCAAGAGACATGGGAAATAGGCTCAGGAAAAGAAGAAGAAGAAGAAGAAGACCCCTCAGTTGGAGGGGGGTATCCACTATGGGACCGGCTAGAAACTCGGCGGGCCACTTCGTTTCAAAACATTACATCTTATAATTAACATGCATTAAAAAACGAGATACAATTTAATCAGCAAAAGTATTCATAAAAAAAATATTAACAGACAAGGTACCTACTCTATGGAAATTCATTTCAATAAATTATACAAAGTACAAAGCTACTATGATTGATTATTAAGAGATGTTAGAAAAAAAAGAAAAATTATAGTAATGATTATGTATGTACCTAAGCTTTTGGCAGAAATTGGGAAGTGTCTGGTTAACGAAGAACTGGCTACACCTTCGCACAACGTATCTTATGATGCCGTGGATCTTTCTCATATGGTGGTTGACGCTGACAAATTGTAAAATAATAAATCCTATTTATGAACTACTTAACAAAAAATAACGCCGTGAAACTAAAATATTAGCACATTCACCTAAGACAAATTATCAATAACTGACCCGCCTCACGTAAGCGGGTATGCCAACCTGCGGTTACCAAAATCATTTTCCTTGAACTGACTCCACCCACATTCAATTAAGTAAATTAAACAAGTGATAATCGAACATTTTATAGGTAGACATTTTGGAAGGCAAGTTAAATAAATAAATAAGGTGAGTATACTTAGGTAAGGCTATACAATCGATATTAGTGGGCATCATTTAGTTAGCTGGTTAGGTAATTATACATCTAGGACGAAAATACGCAGCAGCTTGGCCTGCGGTCTCGCGTGCTTGGGAGCCTCTCAGACGCTCGGACTTCGGCCCTACGCGGAGCTCGGACTTCGCTGCCACTTACTGATTATTTGTGTTTTATTTTGAGTCCTACGTCCTACCTAAACTATCCATACTAATATTATAAATGGGAAAGTGTGTGTCTGTTTGTTTGTCCGTCTTTCACGGCAAAACGAAGCGACGAATTGTCGTGATTTTTTAAGTGGAGATAGTTGAAGGGATGGAGAGTGACATAGGCTACTTTTTGTCTCTTTCTAACGCGAGCGAAGCCGCGGGCAAAAGCTAGTAATAAATAAATGGTATCATATTTAGATGGTACCAGCCGATCGAAAACGAGATGATGGACATGACGGTAAACCAAAATAGTCGTAGTGGATACCATGATGCTTTTATTCATATTATTTATTTATTTTATTTTATTCACAAGAACAGTTACAGTATACCAGTTACACTTGCCAATAAAAGTAATAAACATATTAATAAAAAAAAATGGAAAAATAATTATGTGTAAAAATCGTGAAAGTTTAAATATTAATAAAATCTAAACAAAAAATTCATTAACAACAGTGTATTTAAAGTCGTGTATTAGGTATACACGGCGTAACACGAGGGAACCGAAAGATTTTAACTACGCATTTCTGAGGGCAAAATAGAGATAAAATTTTATACGACGTCAAGCAAAATTTCGCCAAAAAAATGTTTGTGTCATTTTCTGGATGTATTTTCACATAAAAAGTAAATGTTTTTCGTAAAACTGGCACTTACAATGAAAATTTATTTTTTTTCTGGAAAAATACTTTTTTTACAATGAGTGACTAGTTATTTCTTGACATCTAACAACGAGGATAGTTAGATTATGTCCAAAAACGGCGTCATCGCCATCAAAATAGCATCAAAATAAATAAGTAAATGTTTTTTATTTAATGCTTATAACTCTGAAAGTAGACGAAATCCAGAAAAGTTTATATGACATTTTCATTTTCTAATATGATTAGGAGTATGCTGTTAAAATTATTCGGTTTCCTCATGTTACACACACCGTGTATAATGTATTCGTATTAATGTAGGTATGTATTGTATGTGCACTCCCTAATCCTTGTAAATAACCTTCGCTAATGTCGTGTAGAGCCAAAAGTGACCACGTACGTGAGCGCGAGGCGACAGGTTTATTTGTGCCTTGTGCCCCCATCGCTCCCTTTGTCGAGAATTTGCGATGTCCCCCCTCGACGGAGGCTGAATGCTAAGCAAAGAGGGCCGTTTGTATCAGAGGTGGCCAAAAGAATTAGCAAAATGCCCTGCCAAAGGCAGACGGTTGTCCGAGTTCTTTGGAGGTATGCTGGGGAAATGTGAGCCAATCGGATATATACATACATCGTTCATTTATTTTTGAACAATTGAATAGGGAATAGGTATACCTTATGTACAAATAACATACCATGCATATATAAATAAATTAACTCCAGCTAAGTTCTATCTAGGCTCACCTATATTGACTGCATCAGTCGCTATCAGTTACATCTGCACATTTACACGATCAAAAATATCTAAAAATATTATTTTTCACGCGTTAATTGTATAATTTATGTAACAGCTAAGAGAGGCTAGGAAACTAGACCTACACTGACTGGTAGGTACTTGGTCATCGTATTTTAAATTACTATGTAAAAGGGTTTAATCCTCATGACTAGTGAACATTTGAACAATTTAAATTCTTTTTCAACACGTCATTTCTATTCATCTCACTTCTTCAGGTCATTTTCTTTAGCACTTTAAGGACATTGTGATCCCAATCAGATTGATAAACTACTGTCCATTGCATTTGAAAGGATAAACGATTGAAACTTTAAAACGTCTCCCCTTCGTCGCTGTGAAAGCTTTTGTTGATGTCGAGATGAAATCGTCGGAGATTCGATTTTGATAGAAAGTTGGAATTGTTGAACTATTTTATTCCGACTCTCAATCTTCAATGTTTTTTTTACTAAATAACATCTATACCTATTGAAAAAAAATAGTAAGTATGTATTAGGTATTAAAAATGAATTCCTACTACTCTAAGAGTGTGTCTTATCACTATCACAGAAAGGTGAGAATATTGGCAAAAACAGTTACTTACCTACAGCAAAGACATATGTAACTTCGTATAGACGGATAAACTCTAAGAAAAAACGTACCTCAAAGCCATAGAGAAAAAGGTACGGTGGCCTAGATGGCATTACACCTTTAGGGAACGCTCGGCTAGATGGCGCTAACATTAATATTTGACATTTTAACACATATCATGCTAACAATATGGGCCAAATTGTCAAAACTGAGGTTCAAAAGTTTTTAGCTTGTGCCGAGAGATGGCAGTCTATGCACTGTGATTACACATTTTACTTTGACAGTAACTCTCTATAATACTCGATCCTGTTTGGTTACAGTTATCTTGTTATTTATTTTAAGTAACAAAAGGTTTACTCAACTAATAGAAACGTGACTGATAGTTTTAGTATCTATTTTATTCAAGGGAAAAATATAGTAGTAGTAGTAGTAATCAATTTATTATGTACAATAGATTCATATACAGTTTACAGGAACAGAGCTACAAAGGCGAACTTATCCCAATAAGGGATCTCTTCCAGCTAACCTTAGCTTAATATACATATAAGTATGAAAAAAGCCTGGCACCATTACCTTCGTGACCACTATGATTGATTTTAAAATGTCGAATAGAAATCGGTCACGACAAAGGGGCGAGCCATTTCAATTTTGAGCTCGAGTTCTAAATCGAAAAGCGAGATAGCCACTCGGTAAGCGCCTCCTGGGGCGCGTCTATCGAATTTATGGACGCAATAAAATGTATCAGAAAGTACTGCTGGCGGTATAGGTACGAGTATACGTCGTCCGATTGCCGTGGTCATAATGTTTCGTTTCGGGCACACAAAATACAGGTAAGCACATTATACAAAGAGGCAAAATGTATACTATCAAATTTATTTGATAACTTTGAAAGTTACAAGTTACAATCGGAAGTCTCTTTCCAACTTGTCATATTAGACAGTGACTACCATTTGCAAAATTGTAAATTGTAGCTTCGAGAAATGGGCCTCATATCTTGTGTTTAATTTTAGTAAAATTCATTACATAAAATTTTCTCTTCATATGTTATATTTTCTAACATTCTGCCACATGCCACATTGAAATAGTTATACATACATGATAATTAGCCAAACAAAACGTACCTACGTTTTTCATCATAACAAGATTAAAAGTTACTATCAAAGCATACTTTCCTACATACCTTAGGTTGTCGCTTGCCATAGAAAAAGCTTAATTCAATTCTGCTAAACGTATCGTGTGTAAGCTTGTCCAATTAAGCACCTAACAAACATCTGATACCTTATAAGACTTCAAGGCAAACGGAAGCACTCATTAAAGTCTAGAAATGATGGAGAGGCCCGTCGCATGCGCGCGTGCGGCGACGTCGTTCAAACTTTCAGTTCAGATCTAATCTGGCTAATCTAGGCATCTGTTACGATTCATTAGGGATTAGGCTAAGTGCTCGGTTAAACATTATTTAGGTCTGAGCCTCTACCTACTCGATAGCGTAAATGTTACCGAAAATATACACGGTGAATCTGAGTAACCCGATAAATTTTAACAGCGTATTCCTGCCGCCGTATCCGAGTGGCAATCGTCGACGCCAGACGCGACAGAAATGCAGTCTGGCTCTGTCGCGCCAATATGCAAGAGCTACAGAGATAGATAGCTACGAAACAGATATTATCGTGAGCGTTTGTGCATTTGGCTACGTACCCCGTTCATTTACTCCTAAGATAGAATAAATGCAGTTTTCTGTGAAGTTTGCGCCACTGACTAACGTATTTTAAAACGTCAAAAACTTATAGTATCTATTAATGTGACAATTCAATACTACAATATTAACATCATGGGATTATAACGCCGTCTCGGTCAAATTTGTTTTGTAACACAAAATATCTTCTTTAGTCGAGTGGATGGATTCTGCTTTTGAAATTTTGGCACAAATCGTCTGAGAAAGCATTCGATCAAGGGTAGTTTAATATTATTGTATTTAATCGCTATTATCACCATGATGTATTGACGAAGTTTAAATTAGACTATTTATTTTGTCAAGATGTTCAGTTCCAGGAAACACCCGATGTACCAATATCTAGAAGGATTTCGGCAGTATCAAAGCTATTGATATTACATTATACTTATTGTCGGCAATTGGTCATCAGAGGCCACGTTTTATCGAATTTTAATACGAGAAACAGGGGTCAAGGGTCCACTATCAATTCTCCATTTCCCAGAGCTTCCGAACCGTTTGGATTCTGACTAATCTGAGTGATAATTGATAAGACAATTTATGTCACCGGATGAGTTCGAATGATTTTAATAGCTTCGACAGATGTTATTGGGACATAAGTTTTTTTATCAAGCACGATAATGAAAGCACTAACGACACTAACGTAGATAATTTTTATCCACTTTTTAACAGTCTTTTTTTTTATAGAGTGCCAGTTATGCCAACGGAGATAACATTTTATATTGTTGATTTTTTTTATGTCGACTTAAAATAATATGCAAGTCATTTGCAAAATAAATATAGTTTAATATTTTTACCCACTTTTTATTTAGTATTTAGATGCTAGTGATAGTAACAAAGTACATGATAAAAAACATTCAATACTAAAATAATAAATTAATCACACAGTCACACAACATAAACTTTTACATCCCAGACTCTCAATCCACCTACCTATTCAAACTATCCTATCACACATTTCAAACGCCAAAATTTCGCAAATTACACACCGTTATTCAACAACAACGACATATCGTGTTTCGACGAAAAAACACGTCATTGTTATACAAATGTATCTGTTGTTGCGAGCTCGTAATTGCTGGGCCACTCTGTAATTTGGCGTCACTTTTGTACGGATTTTCTTGTCAAAGGGGCCGGTGTGCGAATATTCGATTGTGGACTTTTGACCTTTTTGGGGTCTGTATAAGACGATGCAGGGGACTAAGTCTAGGTACTGAATACTAACCTATCGTACATCGGAATTCTGCTTATTTATTTTGTAAGTTTAATTTTAGATTTAATAGTTTAGTTTTATTGTAAGATAATTTTATGTCCCTAATGTTTTATTATTTATCAAAAGAATAAAATTTAGTTTTATTGTAAGATAATTTTATGTCCCTAATGTTTTATTATGTTGTATCAAAAGAATAAAATTTCCAAAATTTTTAAATGGGGGTTCAAAGTTTGTATGGGGAAACAAGATTAGTTTGACTATTTTATTCGAAAATACAACGTTTTTAAAATCTAACGAGGCGGAAGTGAAATACCTTCTCCCCTGTTGTGGTGCAATGGGGTTTAAATATCAAAAAAATATATAAAAGAAGATATTGACTGACTGACTGACATATCAACGCACAGCCGAAGCCGCTGGTCCTAGAGATGTCAAATTTGGCACGTAGGTTCCTTATATAGTGTAGAGGAGCACTAAGAAAGGATTTTTCAAAATTCGCCTCCTAAGGAGGTCAAATGGGGGTTCAAAGTTTGTATGGGGAAACAATGTTAGTTTCACTGGTTTATTCGAAACTTCACAAGAGGGATCCTAAAAACATATGACTAAAGACGTGTTTCAGGTTTTTTGAAAATTTAACCCCTAAAAGGGTGAAAAGGTGGTGGTAAAGTTAAAAAACTAATATGGGTATAATTTTTAGGGTTTATTGGGTCGCTGATCACGATAAATACAACGTTTTTAAAATCTAACGAGGCGGAAGTGAAATACCTTCTCCCCTGTTGTGGTGCAATGGGGTTTAAATATCAAAAAAATATATAAAAGAAGAAACTGACTGACTGACTGACTGACATATCAACGCACAGCCGAAACTGCTGGTCCTAGAGATTTCAAATTTGGCACATATGTTCCTCATATAGTGTAGAGGAGCATTAAGAAAGGATTTTTCAAAATTCCTCTCCTAAGGGGGTGAAATGGGGGTTCAAATTTTGTATGTGGAAACAAGATTAGTTTGATTATTTTATTCGAAACTTCACAGGAAGATTCCCAAAGACATAGACTAAATACATGTTTCAGGATTATTGAAAGTTTAATCCCTAAAAGGGTGAAAAGGGGGTGATAAAGTCAAAAAAACAATATGGGTATCGTTTTTATGATTAATCGGGTCGCTGATCACGATAAATACAACGCTTTTAAAATCTAACGAGGCGGAAGTGAAATACCTTCTCCCCTGTTGTAGTGCAATGGGGTTTAAATATCAAAAAATATATAAAAGAAGAAACTGACTGACTGACTAACTGACATATCAACACACAGCCGAAACCGCTGGTCCTAGAGATTTCAAATTTGGCACATAGGTTCCTTATATGGCGTAGAGGAGCACTAAGAAAGGATTTTTCAAAATTCTCCTCTTAAAAGGGTGAAATGGGGGTTCAAAGTTTGTATCGGGAAACAAGATTAGTTTGACTATTTTATTCGAAACTTCACAGGAGGATTCCTAAAGAGATGTTTCAGGTTTTTTGAAAATTTGACCCCTAAAGGGGAGCAAAGGGGGTAAAGTCAAAAACACAATATGGGTATCGTTTTTATGGTTTATCGGGTCGCTGATCACGATAAATATTTAAAATCGAATGAGGTGGAAAAGAAATTTTCTCCCCTGTTGTTGTGCAATGGGGTTAAAATATCCAAAATAGCCATAAGTATAGGTTTAGTTTTTATCTTTACTTCTGGTTCAAGAGATTTCAAATTGACACGGAAGTTCCTTAGAGGAGCACTAAGAAAGGATTTTTCAAAGTTCACCTCCTAGCATGATAATTTGACAGGGGCAAGGACAGGGACAGGGACAGGGACAGGGTCAGGGACAGGGACAGGAACGGGATAGGGTTAGGGATAGGGATAGGGGTAGGGGTAGGGGGTAGGGGTAGGGGTAGGGGTAGGGAAGGGGTAGGGGTAGGGGTAGGGGTAGGGGTAGGGATAGGGATAGGGATGCGGATGCGGATAGGGATAGGGATAGGAATAGGGATAGGGATAGGGATAGGGATAGGGATAGGGATAGGGATAGGGGACGGGGATAGGGATAGGGGAGGGACATGGGCAGGGACGGGACGGGGACGGGGACAAGGATAGAGATAGGGACGGGGATAAGAATAGGGATTGGGGTCGGAATAATCGGTCGGCAATCGATATCTAGGCAGTGTAAAATGCAGGTGGCTCAGTGGGAAGGGATTAGTAAGTATGCATCGGCGAGTATCCTGCATCCGTAATAACTATTACATTCAATGTGCTGTAAGAAGATCGTTGTTTGCTTGCCTTTTATATGTTTACGTTTGCAATAAGTATAAGCAAAATGGAAAAAATTGTAAGCGATAATGCAAGGAAGTACTTTTTACCCTACCGACCATAGCGTCGAGATACTGGCTATGTGGGTTGTATGAAGTTTCCCCAGTATAAATATTTATATAGGTAAAATACATACATATTCGTACCTACTACCTACGCTGTGGTCGCTGTGTAACAATTCTACAATCATTGCAAGAATTTCTTTTAAAACAATAGTAATATGTGTAAGGCACAGTCAGCCAAAAAAGTGGTTTACCACTTTTCGATCAATAGAGTCGAAAAGTGGGAAACCACTTTCATGGCTGACCGTACCGCAAATAGATCAGTTACAATGGCCCCCCCAGTCGAGAATTGCCCCGCTTTACCTTAATCGAAATAATCGCGGACAGATAGATGTACCTACAAAGAAACCTACGGATCCAAATGAAAATCTTATTTTTTGTAAACGTTTCAATAAGAATACTTTTATTACGCGGGCGAAGCCGCGGGTAAAAGCTAGTAAATAATATAAAATGATGTGTGATACTAGCTCCCTTAAAAATTATCTACGTCATTAGCCTTATTTTAGACCCTGAATTTTTAGGGTTTCATGCCAAATTTAACAACATTGAAAATTTTAAACCATAATTTAATTTCATATTTTTTGTGTTTGCGCATTAAAGGGGGTGGTAATTTTCTACTTTTAAATAAAAATATTGTAACTTACATTGATAATTTTTGATAGTTATTTTCGTTAGTCAAAAATAGTAATTAAAACCTGTTTTCTAAGAGATTAATTCTATTAGCTTTACAAGTATGCGCTAAATCAAAATAACTCTTATTTCTTAGTGTCACACTCCATATCGCCCATTCGGTTCAAAACAAGAATAACCGTTTGTAGGAATGATAATGAAAATGTCAGCTAGGCGAGAGGCACCCGACAGCGTCCTACTTATTTCAAAGAACATTGCATCTCAAGAGAGAACTAGTATAACTTGACCTTAAGATCGGTTCAAACCAGTTAAAGTCAGATATCACACTTACACTGGATCATTGAGGCAATGCGATGTAAGGGTATTGAATGAGTCCCTGTCGTAGTGGCGTCAAAGGGTTTCTGTCAAGGCGCGAATTAAAGCGACCAGCGGGAGGCTTCAGAGGTGACTGACGATTGAACCGGTTCCATCTGGATTGTGGGGATGTCGCTGAGCTACCCTTCCTGTGTACACATCATTAGGGTTCCTCAAAGCAAATATTGGTTTAAAAGTTAATATGGATTTCGGGTTTTTGGATACTCATTAAAAACGTTTATATTAAGGTTAATATACATTTTAAATTTTAATCTTAAGTCTTAACTAGATCTATTTTTAGTACCACTTTAGTAACAAATAAGCATATCGTCACTACTTTAAAAAAAACTTGTATCTTCGTCTGTCAATGAAAAGAAAATTGTAGTAAGTATGTATGGAATGCATATAGACTTACTGCATTTTAACTTTGAGGAACATCGTAACCTGCACGTAGCCGACCCTTTAAAAACCTGTACCTAGTTATTACACTTTGTTTTTGAAAACCCCCTTAGTGCGTTTTCACTTTATCTAATCCGATATCGGACGTCCCACACATTACAGGCGCCATCATTGATTTTTTCCATTGAAATCCTTCCGACATCCGATATCGGATCGGATAGTGTGAAAACGCTCTTACTGTAGACTCTCTGAAATACCTCGTTCGGTAGGTAACTCATTCCATACCATATTTTTTTTGAAGACCGGTCTGGCGCAGTCGGTAGTGACCCTGCCTGCTGCGCCGCGGTCCCGGGTTCGAATCCCGGTAAGGGCATTTATTTATGTGATGAGCACAGATATTTGTTCCTGAGTCATGGATGTTTTCTATGTATATAAGTATTTATAAATTATATATATCGTTGTCTGAGTACCCACAGCACAAGCCTTCTTGAGCTTACCGTGGGCCTAGCCAATCTGTGTAAGAATGTCCTATAATATTTATTTATTTATTTTTATTTTAGAACTTTGTCAGGACAAATGAGTACTTTTGTTAGATTCCTTATTCAACAGACACGTAGATGAAGAACTTCAAAGAAGGTATTATTTATAATTATATTATGAAGACGCATTATAGAAAATGGTCAACAATTTCCTAACATACCACAAACAAAATGTTATGCACTGACATAGGTATCTAAACTCCGTTACGGGCAATTATTATATTCATATAACGACATTGCATAATAGTTCAAAACGTGAAACGACCTTCCATGCAAAAGGTTGTTTTACTCACATGTTTCTCTCACAGTTACGCTTACAATAAGAGTGTGGTTACTATGAGTTTTCATACGTTACTCGATTGGTACCTACACGTCACGGATAGTAGCTATTATTATATGGAGAAAGTTATTAGCGCCTCCAAACGGTTACTTACTAGAATCAAATATTACATAAAAATATCCGTGACGTTTACAACATCGAGTTTTCTTCTACTGAGCGGTATCCCAGCCTTTGCAAGGTCAGCTTCCCGACTTAGTTTTTTTCACTTTGCACGGTCCTGATGGTTATGTAGCCAAGCCATATTATTTTTTTTTTTTAATTTATTGAAAACAAAGATTACAGTTATACAGTTTCTAGTTTTTTCGCCAAACTTACGTTTAACGGCGAAATGAAGCACTCATTTTCAAGTTAGTACCTTAAATTATATTAAAAGACTTATTCTAGTGTTAATAGATAATAATATCTTATCAATTACTAATGGCGCTTTTCATTAACGCTTTAAAAACCTGAATTAGCCAAAAAATCGCTGTCCCTATCTGTCATGTTGACTTATGTATGTTGACTTATGTATATGTGAGAAAGGGACCAAGGGATATGCACTAATGCTTACGATAATATCGTAATAGTAGCTAGTTATCTCTATCGCTCTTCCGTATTGGCGCGACAGAGCCAGACTGTTTCTATCGGTGTCAAATATTGTCATTTCAGCTTCGCCTGGCTGGGCGTTCTCTCGTGTAAGCCTAGCGCTACCTATCGACTAACGCTATACGTTTTCGAGTAACGTTCTAATCTAAAACTTCGAATACTCATAGTAGTGGTATGTAGTTGAGGCAATGACGTCGCTACTCAAAATCGAGTTCGGGAATTGATACAAGTATGAACGTACGAGTCTTTGTGGTATAATGAATAGAAATCCTCAACTTTATCAGTTTACAAGTGTTAGCTAAGTTGTTTACAACTGTATACAATGGATGGACGTGGGGTTTCGTAACGTGTTGGTATAAGATTATGGATTGGTCATATAATTATCCAGGTTACCGTACGGAGGTACTTTATCGTGTCAAATTTTTGTTACATCTTACGTATGTTGACCAAAGTTCCTTTATTTTCACATAAAAGTCAGCAGTCACGTAAGTAGTTTAAACCGATATCCAAGAATTCCAAGAGGTTTTCAGTTGAATGTATTTGATTGGAAATTATGATCACTAGTTAGAATGTACTAAGCATACATACATATACAGAGTGGGGCCTGTAACAAAGGCGAAGAATTGAACTGTAGGCTATTCTCCTTATACTGATCAACATTTGTTCAGTGACTTTTAAAAATATGAAGTCTTTAAATTTTTAATTTTTCATACAAAATAAATATATGCTTCAATGTATGCCATTATTGTTGTCATTGACGTTGTCTGTCACACTTTAGACTTAACAGAATTCGCAATACATTACCTCTTAGAAAAAACTTTCAATGGTGATAAAAATCAAAATACAAGTTATTTTTAAAAGTCGCCGAACAAATGTTGATCAGTATAAGGAGAATAGCCTAGAGTTCAATTCTTCGCCTTTGTTACAGGCCCCACTCTGTATACATAACATCAATGGCGGACACTAAGATGGACATATGTACAGATGTAGTGCGAAAAGATTTACCTTCGTATTGTTACGGAAACGTACGAACGTGTCATGCTATTTCAGTCAGTCTCAGTACAAGATGTACCGACGTTGATTGAACTAGCATGACAAATACGAACGTTTCCGGAAAATACGAAGGAAACCCTTTTCGCATTACATCTGTACATATTTAGGAGTCCGATCTATTTTTAATCTTTTTTTATACTACGTCGGTGACAAACAACCATACGGTCCGCCTGATGGAAAGCGGTCACCGTAACCTATGGATGCCTGCAACTCATGGAGTGTCACATGCGCGTTGCTAACCCATTAGAAACTTGTACACTCCCTTTTGCTGTGTAGTACGTAAGTAGTAGGATTTTTTATGAAGAAAAAAAACATTTATTGTAACCCCTTCATTATGATTGTGTATTTTATACCCTAAAGCACTTATTTTAATCGCAAAAGGATTTCAATAATCCTACATGAATTACGACCAAACAAAGCAATCAAATATGCTTTCACTATTTCATTTCCACCCCCATAAATCGAACCAAGGAAGAAACATCAAAACTCGTCTATAGGTCTCTGCCGATCAAATAATTACCTTCTCGATAAAATATTGGCACCCTCCCCGGCGTCGCCCCGCGAGCCACAACTGTCGATGTCACCTTAATTTACGACCTTCAATTATAAATTTTACATCTTCTACCAACTGCGAGTGACTAAACGAATTTCTACCTTAAACCCATCGCATTTCGCGTGTTATTCACTGGCTTAAGAAAAGAATCATTGAAATTATAAGACTCGCGAGTTTCAGGGGAATAGGAATAATTTAAAAATAATATCCGAACTTTGAGAAGATGTTCGATTAACGAAATGAAATTTGAAAATTTCACGGAATTACGTTATTTGAAGTAACATACAGCTTCCCCTTAACTTTATAAGAATTGAATTGTATTTTAATAGTCTGCAAACAAATAAATACTTCTATTATTTCACCAATTATGATATAATTATACCTCAAGATAGAACTGTATCTTGTCCAAACATAGAAGTAGGTAGACAGATAAAATCTAGGTTATGATATTGACTGGTATGGAATGCCTTGTGGCATTGAGTCTGCCTTTTTGTGTTATAACTTTATAGAATTGTTCAATACATCGGCATAAAGAATTTTTTTATACCTATAATATTATATTTGTCTTTATTATATTAAAATATCTGGGCAACCGAGCTTCGCTCGGTTCTGTTTCGTATCCTTGACATGTGTCGCCATTTAGTTCAAAAATGAATAGTACCTACATCGAGCGAAAGAATTCTCAGCCTTAACAACACAACTACTCCACACGAGATGGCGCGCATTTCGCCACAAAAACTCAAAAAGTGTATTTTCTATTCGTTTTAGCCTTGACCTGTGTCGCCATCTAGTGTTTGCAATAAATAGTACTTACATCGACCGAAAGAATTCTGTCTTAACAGTACAACTACTGCACACGAGATGGCGCGCGAAGAAAAACGCATGAAAACTCGAAAATTCGCGTTTTCCGGGACCTAAGGATAAGTTAGACCGATTTTTCACCCCCAAAAACCCCCACATAACAAATTTTGCGAAATCGTTAGAGCGGTTTCGAGATCGTCAGTGTAAATAAATATATATATAAATAAATAAATAAATAAATAAATAAATATAAGAATTGCTCGTATAAAAGTATAAGATATTAAAGACAAATATAATATTATAGGTACCTATAAAAAAATTAATATCCATTAACTAAGAGTTAATAAAGACAAATTTTGTCTTTATTAACTCTTGGTTAATGGGTATTAACCACCATATGTAAGGTATTGGTAAAAGTTTTCTTTTTTTTACTGTATGACTAATAATTGTGTTTGTCAGACTATACTCAGTCAGTTTTATTTTTAGGCTTATCACTATGTAAGTTTTATTTCAGAATATTGATACGAAATGTATTTTTTATCATAGGTTATTAATTAGTAGTATAAAAAGATAAATATTCAGTTAAAACGCATATGATAACGGTTTTAATGGCGGACACTAATGTGGTTTCCGTAATTAATATTTGTTACGGCACTGATAAACATGATTACTACTACTCTGTTGGTGTTGCTCACAACTTATGTTTTTTTTAATATTTTAATACTAGTGCGTAGTGATGGCAGGCACTAACCAGAAAGAATTCGAACTTCAAAAAATCCGAAGTAAAAATATTGTTTTCCGTACATATGGTGTTTTTTTTACGCACTAGTGCGAGAAGTGGTTCATTATATGCCAGGTCGAAACTTCGGAGTGCTATCTGTACTGAAAAACGTCGTACGATACACGTGCGAAAAGGAAATTCGTAACTCGTGTCGATTTAAAACACTCCCTTCGGTCGTGTTTTAATTTATCGCCACTCGTTTCGAACTTCCTTTTTTACGCACTTGAATCGTAATTTACAATTTTGTGTCAATTACATAAACTTTAAGCTATAATGTGAAAAAAGTAAATTTTTAGACAGATTTTATGCTTAATTGTCGTCACAAAACTGACAGCGAGTTAATTTTTGTTAACAACTAACGCTAAGTAATTGGGGGACCCAAATTCTGAAAATGCCCTTATAGTCAATCCTTCTCTCACTAGTGCGACTTTTTAAAAAGTTAGAGGGCATACAAAACTAATGAACCAAAGTAGGTATCACAATAATGCCTAAACAGCAACATGGCAAAATGAAGCTGGATGTGTATCGTCGCGAGTTTCCTCTTGACCTCTGACACAAGATAGTACATTATACTCATTAAAACCGCGTTATCGATGCATAATGAGTATAGTCAGAATACCAAGGCTGGCTTAATTAAAAACACCTCCTCCATATACCTTTTTCTACTCCCGAACTGTTATTCGTCATTTACAGGGTCGAGCATAGATCGTTAAAACCCTACATAAAAGATGCCCGCCCCCGCCCGGCGTCCCGCGCACCCGCGCATACGATATAGCTCTTAAAGTATTGTTAGGTAGCCTTTAAGGTGGGTGCGCGGGGCGCCGGGGGTTGCGGCGGCGCGGGGCGGGGAGTGCGAGCGACAGGGTGAGTGCAGGATCGCCAGGATCATTACAGAGGACAAGTCAAAATACAGGGAACAAAAAACATAGAAAAAGTATTGTATGCAACGGTGTTTAACTGAGTCAAAAAATACTCGTGGCGTCTTAATAACAATTTTCGGCTTCGCCTCAAATTGTTACCCACGCCACTCGTCTTTTTTGACCTCCTTTAAACACCTGTTGCATAAAATACTATACTCCAATACACGTACGCATGTGTTTAAAAAAATCAATCGCACTGAGTATTGAGACTATTATTTCTAACAACTGTAAAATAGTGTTAGTAGAAACAATATATGAAATTATGAATGTATGTGTAATTTGTAAATATGAAAAATCGTTCGCTTTATTAAGCTTTTGATTATTGATGTGATTATTAATTGTAAGGTATTCATATTTCTCTGATTCCAAAACTACGAGGAGCATGTACATATTAGTAGTCAATACGTACCGCAATACTATGGTATAGGGACCATCAGCTCGATTCAAACATACATATTAGCTCTAGATATGCTACAGATTGTATATGTCAGTATCCAATGTGACATTGTTGTTTGAAGGAACGTCAGTTTTGACACATTATATTATCCGATCCATATCATACTTAGAGGTAGTAGGTATGTGTCGCTTAACTTCAAACTCGGGTAAATCCATTCTGCTATAAGGTTGATTATTTTTCAGATTATAAATATATTATATTTTTATACATTTTGACGACCGGTCTGGCCTAGCGCGTAGTGATCCGCCTGCTAAGCCGCGGTCCCGGGTTCAAATCCCGGTAAGGGCATTTATTTGTGTGATAAGCACAGATATTTGTTCCTGAGTTATGGATGTTTTCTATGTATATAAGGTGCTAACAAATTAGTCACGGATATTTTTACGGCTGATAGTACTCCGCTCCTGGAGTATATTTATGTATGAAACATCATAGGTTTTGTTATGTTTTTTTAGAGAAAACTAGGAAACAAATATGCTATGTTAAAACACCCCGTTAATAAAATTATTAAATGAGACCTCTCTAGACACTGTTAACGTGACATGAGAGACACTGTTAAACATCCTGACAGGCAATTACATTACAGAGGATGGTTATTTAGAAAATAAATTAAAATAATTTTTTTTGTTAAGGGTGAAAACAAAAAAAAACATGATTTTTTTCAGTAATTTCTAGTGAAAGTTCATTGTTTTGATGTTAATTAACGTCCCTTAAAATATCCGTGACTAATTTGTTAGCACCTTATATAAGTATTTGTATATTATATATATCGTTGTTTGAGTACCCACAACACAAGCCTTCTTGGGCTTACCGTGGGACTCAATCAATCTGTGTAATAATGTATTATATATATTTTTTTTATTATTTAATATTTATACATATTTAATCAACCTTAAAACAGAATGGATTTACCCGAGTTTTAAGTTAAATATTTGTATCAAAGTTAAAATTGAGATTGATTGGATAGTCCCAGTACTTGGTTTGGTACACCGCGACAGCATAAAGTTATTACCACATTGTCATTTTATCCACAACAATGAGACAGTCTAGACCCTCCATTTTAAACACAAAGATATGATTAAGCTGCCAACGACCGCGATTTTTATTTTATAAAAATCATTTGACGAGGGTCTCCATTAATTTCGGCGACAATGTGATAAATAATAAGAGGTGTGCGGGGGCGGCATCCCTCTAAAATGTCACTGGCGGGCTGCTTCTGAAGTTTTGACGTGTCACAGCCTAATTTTCTTTCTGGGATTGTGCGGTGCCAATTTTCAATGAGCGTTGTGAGAATATTGCAATTTGAAGTTCTTTGTGCTTTGTAAGAGCTCATTCAACTTGCAATTTATGAAGTTTTTATTTACTTGTCATAAATTATGTAGCTAAGTAATTCGAACTTTTCTTTCTTTTTAGAAATTTCTTAATTTATATCAAATTAGCTTCGCTCGCGTTAGAAAGAGACAAAATGTAGCCTATGTCTCTTTCCATCCCTTCAACTACCTCCACTTAAAATCGCGTCAATTCGTCGCTCCGTTTTGTCGTGAAAGACAAACAAACAAACAGACACACACTTTCCCATTTATAATATTCGTATGGATTTGAAAGAGCTACGTTGGAAATAAGCAGTATAATGCGAACATGAGCGTAATCGTATCAAATTATCTTATTCATTTTTGTGTTTTTTTATTTGTTTCCTAACTAATTGGGGTTCACTTATTTGCATATAATTAAATTTTAAAATGTCTTTCGATATATCGTAGACGCCGTTATCCCCACTCTGAGAAGACTACTTGAAAGACGAAAGAAGTTTTCTCGATACTCTAAAAAATGAATGCTTTAAATATTGTACCACAGAGAATGTATGCCGACTATACAACGTATGTAGGTACGTTGTTATACAGAGTGGGGCCTGAAACAAAGGCGAAGAATTGAACTGTAGGCTATTCTTCTTATACTGATCAACATTTGTTCAGTGTTTTTTAAAAATTATGATTAAATTTTTAATTTTTCATACAAAATAAATATATGCTTCAATGTACGCCATTATTGTTGTCATTGACGTTGTCTGTCACACTTTAGACTTAACAGAATTCGCAATACATTACCTCTTAGAAAAAACTTTCAAGGGTGATAAAAATTAAAATACAAGTTATTTTTAAAAGTCGCCGAACAAATGTTGATCAGTATAAGGAGAATAGCCTAGAGTTCAATTCTTCACCTTTGTTACAGGCCCCACTCTGTATAGGTATAGGTATATTTAGGTTAAGAAGACTGCTCACGTGTATAAATGCCATAATTATGCATCACGTGCACAGTTAATTAGGTGTGTCAGGCGTATGCACTAGCAGTGCAACATTACCGACTTCACGCGGCCAACATCAAAGGGCGTCGGGCACACGCTCCTGCCGACATTGTCACTACGAAGTCTTATATACAAATAGAATAATATAATAAATAACATGTTTCACACTGTTTTAAAGTTAATTTACTGTTTTTACAGAAGATACGGCGCTATTTTGCCGCACGAATTAAGTAATGAGCTGATCATCCTCCTTACGTTATCCCGGCATTTGCCACGGCTCATGGGAGCCTGGGGTCCGCTTTGACAACTAATCCCAAGATTTGGCGTAGGCACTAGTTTTTACGAAAGCGACTGCCATCTGACCTTCCAACCCGAAGGGTAAACTAGACCTTATTGAAATTAGTCCGGTTTCCTCACGATGTTTTCCTTCACCGAAAAGCGACTGGCAAATATCAAATGACATTTCGCACATAAATTCCGAAAAACTCATTGGTGCGAGCCGGGGTTCGAACCCACGACCTCCGGAATGAAAGTCGCACGTACTTACCGCTAGGCTACCAGCGAATTAAGTAATGAGCTCATTACGCAATTATGAAATGATGTATTTAACACAGCAAAAGGGAGTGTGTAAGTTTCTAATGGGTTGGCAACGCGCATGTGACACTCCTTGAGTTGCAGGCGTCCATAGGTTACGGTGACCGCTTTCTATCAGACGGACCGTACGCTTGTTTGCCACCAACGTAGTATTAAAATAATAGAATGGTCATATTTATGTCGTACAATACACCTGCAACGAGGGAATTCGTAACTAGTATCGATTTCAAAATGTATCGCCACTAATCTCGAATTCCCACTTCTCCGCACTTGTAGCATAATGTATTATTAATGTACTCATAAAAGTCTAGAATTAAAGTCAGTTTTACAGGTTAGTAGTTTTAGTTTGGGTGACATCATGATGAATTGATGCTGATTGGTAAAAACTAACCTATTTTCTGCTTTAATTGTTAAACTGTTTAAGCATGAAAAAACCTACAGAAAACAGAGTTACTTTCGCGGTTCACACGCGTATTGATTTATCAAATTAAACAATAAACAGTACACATTTCTACAAATTTGCGACAGATCAAAAACAAATATTTGCCTGCAGTAAATCAAATTTTAACTCGATTTAGCGATTCATAACGCGGGGCGAGAATCGTGAAAAATGGCTTATTTTAAAACGCTATTTTTCGTAACAGTATGGGGACGCATTCTGCCACTGAACACGGGGAACAGGGAACAACAACCCTGAAATTGGAGAAAGTTTTATTTTTATTGAAATATCAATTCAGAACCTATTACTTAATAAGAAAAACTGACGTACCTTCTAAAAGTAGGCAATCGTGAGCTAAGTTTATGGCTTCCTTGCTCGAAACTTTTTGTGGTAACGCGAATAGTATTCAATGAAAACTAATAATATGAACGACATTATTCAGTATAAGTGTTTATTTATACTTACTTTTCTTTGTTATTGAATTAAATTAGAAAAGATCTGAAGCCGCCTTAAGTAACTAAATCATGTAACTATGAGCACACAAGTAGGTTAGTACGATCTCAAATCTCAATCCTTATATTACTTCTAAACGATATGATAACGACATTATATTTATATTAAACATAATATATTTAATAAAGTATATTTTAAAAAAATGTTAGCTAAATTGGGTTCTCCATTCTGTGAATCGGCGTCGCGGGTGAGCCGGGGCCATATATCATGTGGTGCTCATCACGTTTTTAATAAAACACGCCGGCTGCCGACTCACATACTATGAGTATATTTGCTTTGCCGACGCGACACAGATAATTAGGAAATATGTCCCGCTACATTCGTGCGTATTTATGAAAATTTGTAGTAAAAATATATTTCCAACATCGTGAGGAAACCGGACTAATTCCAGTAAGGCCTAGTTACCCTTTGGGTTGAAAGGACTGGGTGCCTAGCCGAATGGCACAAACGCTCACGAAACGCTCACGAAACGAAACGATAGTAGATATCTATCCCTATCGCTCTTGCGTATTGATGCGACAGAGCCGGAATGTTTCGTTTTAGAAATGCCATTCGGCTACGGGGCAGATGGCAATCGCTTTCGTAAAACTAGTGCCTGCGCCAAATCTTGGGATTAGTTGTCAAAGCGGACCCCAGGCAATGAGCCGCGGCAAATGCCGGGATAACGCAAGGAGGATGATGATATTTCCAAGATAAGATTAAAAGACACGTAAATGTCTCATTGGAGTCTGGCTACCTACGAGACAGGCTGAGCCTAGTGTAGGAACCAGAGTAACCAGACCTGTAAATTTCTTACCTGAGGTACCTGCATTTGTTTTTGTTAAATGTACATATTCTTAGGTTAAGCACAAAACTTTGTAAATGTTTGTCTGTACCTTATAAATAAATAATTTGAATTTGAATTTTGAATTTGAATCTATTCTATACTTATATTATATTTCTTTCCCATCACGGAACAATCGTGTTCCGGACCTTTGGGAGGCGTGCGCGGGGCCGAAGCCAACGCGTAGAGGCCCTTTCGACACTTTAATGAAATGTAAGGGGTACACCGAGCGGATGTTGCCCTTGCCCGTATCATGGGACACACGCAGAGGCAGCACCCGCCAGGGTGTAAGGACTATTTGAGAGTTAATGGAATCTAAAATGAACTGGGCTATTTTGATGAAAGTGACCGGACCGGACGCCTGCCTAATAAAACGGTATCCAATTTTATTTCCGGCAGACGGTGACTCGTCCCCACAAGATGGGCCCCCACAAAAAGGGACATCCCAGATGGCTCAAGGCCAACACCGGTGTGAAAACTCAAGGGTGTCGAGAGGTGTACACCGCTTTCTGCCCAGTGGCTGTTAAGCCACTGTACCAACTCGCGTCTTATGCAAATTGTCACTTCCACCCCTGGGGCATGTAGCCCTAATGACTCCACTCTGGACGGCCAGCCAAGGCAAGCCAGAGGTAGAGAGTACTGTCCCACCCACCCGCCTTACGGGTAACAGAACTCCCCAGGAGCACTCGAGTACGTGGGGTCGCTGTTCCCCAACAGCTCGCCACAAGCTATTATATTTTTTATTAGTTTAGAATGTTATGTTTGCTCCTTATTGAAGGTCATCTTAAACGGCGTAAAGAGACATTACATTGCAAACACACCCAAATGAAATTCGTGCGGAAAAACAAAATGACCAAAGGAAGCCCTATCAAACAAAAACATTGAGTAAAATAAGAATATTAGATTCCTACATTCCATTTATTTCAATTCTTGAACTTCCTTCTTAAAATAACCCGACCCACTTGACTTACAACATTATTATATCGTTTTCCCATAAACTAGACCTTACTAAAGAAAGTCGTAAGCGATTGTGTTTGGATTTGTTCATCTACACAAATTATCGTAATTATAAACCACTCGAGAACTCTCGGGCTCTGTCCAAATATACGTTGGGGTCCGTTACGGCTGCAATCAAAAGAATTCTATCGATGAGGTCGCGCCCCATGTCTTTGCTACCCTAGCGGCGCGAATTCTGTACATTCTATAATAAATCGTAAAGAATAATCACGTTAAGGTTTATTTTGTTTAATTTATTTTAAAGTCGAGTGTCTACCAAAGAAATCGTCAATAAACAATAGTGTATGTTAAATTAATGCTGCAATTCTTATTTCTGTCTCAACTGTAATACAGGATGTGTGATTATATTAATTAATCGATTGTTTCTTCGGGCCCGGTTACCAGCGTTTACTATAATTAAGCATTATCAAATAAGTTGTTCAGAGGGACTACTTCCATTATTCTTATTTTTAGTAAGACACAATTAATTAACAGTTTTAGTAATAAACTACATATTTTTACTCACTGCCTTCACTGAGCCAACTGATAAGTACTAAATAAATTATTGAGATTTGAGTCTCGGACATTTTCAATTTTGAAGACAATTTAAACTTAAATTTGTATATCATTTTATTCATGTTTCTCACTCGCATCTGTTACATAGTAACTAAAGAGTAACTAAGACATGATTTAGGTAACAATTTGACATTCATTAGTTAATACCTACTATAATTTAATTTGATACTTATTCGTATTATTTTTCTTTTGTTATTTTCTTTTCGAACCAATATTATTTTTAGTCTTAAATTTAAAAATATAAACTTCATATTTTAAACAGCCTGTATTCAAAAGAAAACAAAACGCAACTCACTTGATAAGACCCTCGAAAAATAAAGGTATCCGGACATTACGTAGGTAATGAGTACGAGTCATGAGGCCGGGAATCAAACCGGCGATTGTTTTCTACCCTCCACCGTTTGTATGGGACAAAAGATGGACCGATAAAAATCATGCTAGTAGAACAGCTTTGTTATTGAATTTTTCTTGTTAAAATTTACGTTCACATGTTTAGTGCGTTCACATACTTTCGGCCTGATTCTAATTATTTAATGCTTACGATAGGTACGTCAAAAATAAGATATGCCGATTACGTCAAAAGTAACTTATAGAATAGGTACCATTTTGTTCTGATATATCAGATCTATATTTGACATGCATTAAATTAGAAACAATCAATGGCATTTGCCGATCAGGTAGGTACGTAATTTTGAAAATTGAAATAAAAATCTAAGTTTGTTACCTACTTACTAATTAATTCTAAATTAACTGCGTATTGTTACACGTGTACTACATACCTACGTTAATAATTATCATGTATTATACATATGTATATAATCAATAAAAAATATTATTAGATACACATAATCATTTGTATTATTCTACAGCTAATTGCTGGTACGATAGACAAATAACACACGTCATCGATAACCTATTTATAATGTGAGATAATAATACATGTAGGAAGAAATCAAGATACGGCTATCTTCTAGAAAATCTTTTTTTTTATCTGAGATATGCGTCGCAATTTAAAAAAGCGCTTGTTTAGATTGACTTTGTGACTCCCAAATTATTTGACACCGTCACCCCGTCCCGCACCGACTCTGCTAATGTAAAAAAACTGCACAATCAAAATATGTCACGCAGGGGGTCACGCCGCACCATCACCCTTTCACTCCCTTTTTTGTTGCATTTTTTGCAAAAAATAACGTTTTTTGCCGATTTTTAACGCGAATTTCGCACGGTTAGTTATAATGGAGACACGGTGATTTGAATGCGTTACTAATTTCGGTTGCAGAACCCTTTCTAACCAACAAAGGAGCCTACAGTGACTTATCTCACGTAGGGATGTCTCTACCTGTCTCTATACAAATGTCACGAACCTTTTTGTTGACCTCTTGACATTCTTTTTTTATAATTTGCGGAAGCCAGAGAAAGATAGTTAATCAACGACTATTGTTGATTCAAGAAGGGTTATCTCAGTATTTTATTACATTTGCGAGATACCATTTATTTGGATTTAGACATTTTGGTAACTTCTTCGATCGAAAATTTCCTAAAAGTCACATTGTTAAATAACTAAAATAAAAATATACATCTATCTATATGTGTGAACTAATTATAAAAAAATGATTTTACTTTCTCATTGTGATGGCCTACGGCAACGTCCATACAATGTTCTCATACAATTTAAGATGAAATCTCACGCAGTCTCTCGTTTTGTCAGAATGGTCTATTTAAACTTTTGACTCCGTAATAACATACCTATTACAAGGTACGTTTGTGAGGCCGCCCGCTGAGTCCCTTAGGTGTTCTTGGCTCGGCAATAATCAGTCATACTTTGTGCGCGTAATCAAGGGAACTTCAACCTTCAAACAAGTTTCATAACGATTTGAACGACTTTGCAATCAAATCCGTAGCCACAGGGCGTATCTGTTTTGTCAAGTTAGTCATGTGAATAATTCTTCACAAATCCTTTTAGTGATTATCATTTCTGTAAGGGGAATTGACAAAAGGTTTAAGTATATAAAACCAGCACATAGGTCTAATTTTTAACGGAAGAGCGAATCACTTTAATGAATATAAATAGGTAAGTACATATAAAGATTTAACATGAGTGATCACGTGACTATAGCAGATAAATAAGGAGAACTTAATGTGTAATATAAAGATACTACTACTCGGATGAAAATACGTTGTATTTAAAGATTAAGAAAAATAAGTTTTATAGGATATATAATACATTTCCTCTAAGTATAATGTAGGTACCTAAATATTATGTAACATCATCATGACGATATTCATGAATATGACCATTATCTAACACTAGTCACCCCAAAGAAACAGTCATATTTTTATTATTATTTTAGGAGTGATTCCATAAAAATAATTGTCACAAAAATAAAACAACCGTATCATTTCTTTGTGTAGCGCCTCTACGGGCAGCACGCCTACGCGCTACGCCGTAACCGCGTCCTCGTAGACACAGATCGATTTGTGGTTACAAGTGACAAACTTTTTCAAGATGGCGCCGGGGGGCGCAGAAAGGGGGGGATGCTCATATTTTTTACTGTCGGGGTGAGCACTGGAGCCGATCGCGACACCGCTCTCCACTCTCTCAGCCTCTTAAAAGCTGCCGTCGTGTGTCTGTGTTCGTTACGGATGTGTACTTAATGGCGATCTATGTGTGGGGCGTGCGGCATCTTTTATATGTTGCTAAGTTATGCTATATGTAACTGAACGATGTTCATTATAAGTCTGCGGCTGTCTGAATGTGATACATTTCAAATGACATGTTATACTCAATTAGATACATTTATTTTCATGGTTACACTTTTATTGTATTGGGATTGTAAGCTCGAGCGGGTTATGAATTTGATCTTCTATAAGTTCTATATATTATATTTTATGGTCTCTCAGTGTCAGACTTACGACGTTTTACAAAAGAAAATATAGTTAGAAAGTTAATGATAGCCAACTCTCAGTCTAACGAATTGACATGTTTTTTTTTTAGTGGAGATGAAGGGTTGAGGGAGACATAGGCTACTTTTGTCTCCTTCTAACGCGAGTGAAGCAGAGGAAAAAAGCTAGTATAAAATAACAAAATTAACAGAGGTCACACACATTGAGCCTTTGTCGTACAATACGACGTGTGAATTCTTCAATTTTTCCTTTAATTTAAAAAATGTTATTTGACAAGTCTCACTTCATATTATAACGTAATCCCCTCAATATAAAAGTAATCTACATAGATTACAAGATTTACAAGTGATCATTTAAAGCCAACAATCAATTATGTAAGCCAGCAGTTAATGACATTTGCAGAGTCAACACGGTAGACACGGCGTCCCGGATAACGTCGACGCCGCCGGCTATTTGTACGCAGAGGGACGCTACTGGCTTTTCTGTTTGACTTGCAGCGGGACTTCATTGAAATATGTGTACTATTATTGTGCACATTTACCCGGTAACAGCGAGTTTGGAGGCACGTTTCGAATGTACTGTTGCGGGAAAACGTATTTTAAATAAGTGGAGGAGTTCCAGTAGCATTAAACGTAGTAAATCTTTGCGATACGAAAAAAGGGGTTTTGATATTATTAACCATAAAAGAAAATTTCTTTTAAGTATGAGCGGTCAAGTTACTGTTTATAAGTAATGACGCAAATGATCTAGTGTGTGAGTCTTATAATCGGCACTTTCATCAATTATGTAAGCCAGCAGTTAATGACATTTGCAGAGTCAACACGGTAGACACGGCGTCCCGGATAACGTCGACGCCGCTGGCTATTTGTACGCAGAGGGACGCTACTGGATTTTCTGTTTGACTTGCAACGAGATTTCATTGGAATGTGTACACAAACTGGGTAAAAGCGAGTTTGTAGGCACGTTTTGAATGTACTGTGGTCTGTGATTGCGGAAAACTTTTCAGTAAGTTGTGAAGCTTTGGTAACATAATATTATCCATTATATGTCCTTGCTATAAGAAATACTTAGGAGTTTTTGGTAAGTTTAAGACTATTTCAAATGCAGTAATTAAGTTTCGGACTGCCGGTTGAGTACTTAATCTAAACAATTAAAATAACTCTTTGTAACTGTATGTAAATTGGGCCGCTTATGCTTTAAAATGCCATGAAAAACACGTCTTATTAAGTCACACAGAACCGATATTTTACCGAGATGATAAAATTAATAAAGTACTCTTTTTTACATAAAATTCCTTTCACGGCATTACGGCTTCAAAAATAGGTATGTACCTACTTAATTTTAAACTGAAAATCATATTTCAAAGTCCATTCGTTGCTAAACCAACATTAGCTTTAACCTCTCTCGAAACATTATTTTAAAAATGTAATTACTCATTCAAAACTCACCTACAACTCGATGTGCCTTGTCTGCCTTGTGCACACAATCCAGCACAAATTAATTTGGAATGGCCCGCGGGCTTGATGCAGACACGTGCAATATGGTTGATAATGTAACTAGATCATGGATAGCCTCTAGTTATGGAGGACCACATGGGAAAAGATTGGTTTGATTAAAAACGTGGTTTATGTTTATGTAAAATTATGAGCATGTTTTAAAGTACAATTACTTACATTGTAATTTTATTATTGTTTTAATTAATCTCATTTGTATCTAAATTTTTAGGCAATATGTATAAAATATTTTTTGGATGAAAATCACGAAAAAAATCTGTCAATGCGGCATGCATAAAATATACTGCTATACTCGTAATAAATAAAGAGTTATTAATGACAACTATCCTCGAATACATAGATAGAACTGATTCTAAATATCATAATAAGCGGGTCTGCGCGTTGTGCAAATGCCATCTGAAACTTTCACAGCTTTGCAAGCTTTAAAGCTTTTCAACCGTGTAATAGCTTATTCCCGACAAATTGAACAAAATAATAACAGCGAACAGCAGAACAAGGGATATCAGATCTTTCCCCATCACGCCGCGACAAAGGGGGCTAAAACAAAAAGAACAAAAGCTGGAAACAATGCTCGGATACGCACAGTTTAATGTGAGAGTTTTGTACCCATTATGCGAGTATATTGACTGCTTTCCGAAACTCTATTGAAATAATTTGAAAAACCACCTTTAAATATTAAGCGACTAAAGCTCGTTTTGCGAAAGAACCGAAAAAACCATACGAAGTTTGGATAACTCGTATTTTATTGAAACTTGTAATTACTAAAACCGCCTCTAAATATTAAGCGATTAAAGTACATATTGCTAAAGAGAAGACTATACGATATTAGGATATGCTAAAATATGGGAAGAACGGACTCGTAGGGATCAAATCGTTGTACTTAATTGAATCGTTTTGTTTTTAATTTACGTTTTGTATTAGGTAGTTATGTACTTAAAATATTTTGAAGTGAGAAGGTACTTTGCGTCAACTTAATTTTGGGATGAGAGGAAATTATTTTATAACAAAATACTAAGTTAAATTTTTGATGCAATGGGAAAAAAATTAAATAAAGATAAAAATAATCCTAGCACAGAAAGTAGCATATTATTTCTAACTTGAGCAGTAATTGATCAAAATTATTATTTTCTCCAGTTTCAGATAATTAGCCGAAGTCACTTCGAGTTATGAATCAAACTATTTTTTTTTCAAGAAGCACGATCCTCCTCAAACGAAACACGTGTCATGTGTAAGAAAATGTTAAATGTTTTAATATAAAAATAAAAATAATAAATCATTTATCTATTATTAAAGCGAAATTAGTGTTTACAGTCATTCAAATTTCAAACTGTTTTAAATTCTGAAATAAATTCCTTAGTTCGGTCATATTCGATAACTTCAACTTAAGTTATATATTCCATTCTGCTTTTCACGCTTAATTGCCAGAATAAAATATACAATGTTGCATTCCCACTTATTTAAAGATTCAAAATATAAAACGTAAGCATACAATGCGAACAACTAAGCAGAGTAACGTTAGACATAATTCAAGTATTAATATACGAATCAAATCCTCGTATCACATACTCATATCGCTTCTTTGCGTTTCTCAGCCTCGGCAGCATCACCGTATCGCGGATATCTAAATATGCGGATCCTATTAAATCTGAAATAGCTATCCAATCAGTTGTGCACGCTCCGCCGCGTTTATGCGTCGTTACTGCGTAATGCTCCCGCACTTGTGCTTAACCATGCCTCTGATATTTAGTTACTAATTTTGAATTCAAAGTACTTATGTGCCATTGAGAATACTTATAACGTTGACCTTTAAGAAAAACATAAAGACAAGAAGAAGAGAGAAGGTATTTTATGCGTAACTTGAGTGCCAATTTTTTTGTGATGTAAACAATTACAGATTTATCTCCCTTACAACTGTTAGTATTAAGTTGGAAAAGGTTGTGAAAAGATACCAACCTCTAATACTTATGTGATTATGGATTGTAGGTATATAAGCTGTATTTGTAACAATATTAATATTATAGACTATGGTGAATTATGTTATTGACTGGATATTTTTTTTGTTTTGATTTCCTAGAATCCGATAAAATTATATTAGTTTACCTAATATTGACTTCTGCTTTTAACGTGAATTATGTTAAAGATCGTATTAAATGTTTCGCGTCTACAAAACTACAAACTATTATATTGTTATTTACCATAATTGCGTAATGATTACAAACCAAAGTTACGCCAACTAAGAGTATGATTAGACGGGTAGAAGTTTCTCAAAGTTGGACGAGGTCGTGAGTCACGTTCACATAAACATGATGGCACACTCTATCCGAAAAGCCGTCTAGGACTGTGCCTATAAATAAATATTTTATGCTGGAGGTCGGCCTAACCAGTTTACATAACATTCAAAAGAGCCTCAGTAATTTTCCGTGGCTCTGCATCCCTAGATCCCTCCTGTCAGAGCTCCCCCGCGATTGATAAAATAGCTCCGCTGCACAAACCGCCGAAACGGTAGAAAACTCACAAAAGGCAGAAAGTCCTCGACGACTCTCAGCCTAAACGCTTTAACTATGTCCCAACCCCATACTTCAGGATTGCTCACTCCACTTGTCTCCAAAAACCCGTGAATATTTCATAGGATTCTAAGCCTAATAACGGCGAAACAAGTGTTAGCTTAGTATGGGGCGGTCGAGATAATGATGGCACTTCAGCCGATGGCTTTGGTATTGCTTCTAATTGGTGGTGGTCCTCATGTAAAACTGTTGCACGCGCCACCCCTATATTCAAACATAAGTAGGTAGGAATACGCATAATAGGTACCTATTGTACAAATATCTATTCAATACACATACTATGGAACGTGCGTTTGAGTTCAAGCCTAAATGTGCATTGTAACTAAACAAATACATCCTACTATGGATACAAATACACGCTATGGATCCTTTGTTTCAAATAGGTAATAGCAACTATACAGGACGCTTTCATAGTCGCTGAATATTGTGCATACCCTCATTATTACGTGCATGCCGTGTAACATCAAACTAGTTCAAGCAATTCGCTTGAATTAGCTTCTCAGTGAGAATATCCTCAATTGAAACTCGATATAGTAAACATAATCATTTCTGCTGCAACTAGGTATATAAAATGTTAAAACATAATTACAAACAGCAGACTGTTTGAATAAACTTACTCGTTTATCACTATGTTAGCTTTATAAGGGCCTAATGCACCACCCGCTTAACTCAAGGGTGGGCTGTCAACTATTAAATTCCATAATCAATATATATAAAATGGTGGGTTTTTTAATTTAATTTTAAAATCAACAAGGAGATATGATATAACTTGAAAAAAGTGTATCTAAGAAAGAAACATTGTTCAAAACAAAGTATTAGGCACTGGTCCCACCGCGAGCTAGTAAGCTATGAGCTATCGGCTATAAAAACAAGCAAAAGATAAGCACTCCCGTGCAAATAAAAGAGAGACGGAGATATTGATAGCTCACCGCTTGGCGAGTAACTATAAACATCTCGCCATGTCTCTTTTATTTACACGGGAGTGATTTTCTTTTGTTCGTGTTTATAGCCGATAGCTCATAGTTTACTAGCTCGCGGTGGGACCAGTGCCTTAAGATCATAAATATATGAGACAAGCACAGATTTTAATAAGGGCCCGTGTCGAATGCGGCTGTGGCTGGCGCAAGGCATTTAACATAGCGAAAGGACGCTTATGCCAGTCACAAAATACTCGTACCTTACATAGTTGAAATAATATTTATAGAGAAGAGTCTTGGAATGTTTTACCACAGAAGCACTGCATTGCATTCTGTGACTTTCCTTTTTCCGCGTAGACTCTCGGTGCTTTGCTAAATATAAGATATCTTAATACTTATATAAAGTTGTGTTATAGCTTCGTGTTGGATTGTTTCAGTTCAAATAATAGTACGTAAAATACGCCGTAAGATGCCTATTTTATTTTGGTATAGGTACATATTAACTATAACTTAGTCTATAACGGATCAACTCTTTATTACGAATCTTTATTTTTGGCTTCAGTAAAGTAAGATAAAACGCTACGAAGAAAAAAATTCACAAAATTGATAACAATTTACCTGCCTACAAACGCCCATATCAATAAATCTTGATAAATCTGTCCCAAAAGTATTATTTACATTTTCATAATACGTAAGCATTGCATATTTGATATTGTGTATGATTTAGTCATCTTCTGATTTAGAATCGTGCGTAAGATACAAGTGCGTAAAAAAGGAAGTTCGAAACGAGTGGCGATAAATTAAAACACGACGTGTTTTAAATCGACACGAGTTACGAATTTCCTTTTCGCACGTGTAATTGATGACAATTTTTCAGTACAGATAGCCCTCCGAAGTTTCGACCTGTCATATAATGAGCAACTTCTTGAACTAGTGCGTAAAAAAAACACCATCAGTACTGAAAAAGATATTTTTGCAAGATAGGCCTTAATCCTAGCTATATTATCGATGTAGCAGCTGCAGAGACTAGCCAGAAAACAATCTTTGATGCTACGTAGCGAACGATACGCAGTTTTCTCCGTCGCGCTAATACGAAAGAGCGCACGACGAAGATTGCACTTTAGGGCCACTAAGGATAGACGCGTATTATTGCCTGAATTCATGCCTGAATTTATAAATTATCTCAATATTATTTAAACAAGTGTTTTTATAAAATTAACGAATATGTCCTATGACTTATAAATTAATTAATAATAATAAATTACATAATGGCTATTGAATGTAATAATGTGTCTTGTAAATTATAGGAATTAATATGAATAAATATGTTTGTTGTGATGCAAAGTTAGCTCATAGCCTCGTACTAGTATTAGGTATAAGTACATTGATTTGTTATTTAACATTTACATGTACATACTTAGTTAAGTATCCCTAGCTAATAAGAAAAATGTTCATGCTTCTTTAAGTAAAATGTAAGCACTTAATGTTACACCTACTGTCCAACTATGTCAATCACTATTTTTTGCAAATAAAAATCTTTATCTTTATCTCTATTACCTATAATTTTATACAAATAACAGATAACGCACAATCACCTTCAATGATACTTACTTAACGAAGGTCGCAAAAACATCGACTCGGTTTTATTAGTATAGAGCCATGCGTATCTTAAATTTTTCAGCGTGGCCTTCAAAGAGAAACAATAGTATTACTGGTGACCAAAAATGAACCAATTTTTATCTAAAATCTAGACAACCTTAGATTGGGGTAAGTTTCAATAAGACAACCTATTACTCGTAGATTTTGTTTTAATTTTAATATTTGATTTAAGATGTAATGTTTTGAAAAAAAATGGCCCGCCGAGTTTCTTGCCGGTCCCATGGATACCCCCTCTAACTGAGGGGGGACTGAAATCTTCTCGAGGCTGAGGCGTAGGGTTAGAGCCGGCGTAGCTTTATTTGATTAAATAACAAATTATAAATTTCAATTATAAAATTAAAAAAAAAGATATTCTATGTGATAAGTGTCAATGAGAGTAGGTATCATTTCCGTGACGTTTAGGCACTGCTCCCACCAAAAGCGAGCTGTGAGCTGTCGGCTATAGAAACGAACAAACGATAGTCACTCCCGTGTAAATAAATAAGACGCGATGATAACGCGAGAGAGTTATAATTCGTAGCAGAGCTATGAACTATAAAACGCTCGCTCTCTCTTTTATTTACACGGAAGCGATTATCTTTTGTTTGTTTTCCCCTCACTAGCTCGGAAACACGTGTTTTGTCCTTTAATACCAGTGAGTAAAGACGCATTTTATCCACTAGTGAGTAAAGTAATTTGACCTTGAATAAAGTCAAATTAACTGATTTAAAATTGATAAAAGTAGTTGAATCTAGTATTAAACATGATTTACCAAAACTACAGAAGCAGTGATAAACGCAGTTATTGCGTTGAGTTTCCTGCTATATTAGTGAGGGGAAAAGTTTTGTGTTACACTCGGGTGAAATGTATTTTACTTCTCATGTGTTAAAAAACTCGCAAGTTCAGGATATTGCTGGCTTCGCTCGTGGCTCAGCTATAGGTTTTCAATTCCACATTCGGCGTGAGACTTATCATCCTCCTTGTTTTACAAATAACTATTTTATAGCCGATATCAATCTTTTGGCGGAACGCTATCGAGTATCATATTCTAAAACGTTCAAAACCCATGGTAGTGGGTCTGATCGTGCCTCGCGTCACATTCCCGCTGCGACCCAACACCACGGTTTACAGCTCGCATTAATGACAAACGTAACGACCGGGAAGAGAATCGATTCAGCGCAGATTGTAATATCGATAGTATCGACTAGCTAACAGATGGAATGTTTACTGGCGATTGGGATTCGAGACTAGTGGCCTACACTATCGCGATGTTCTTAGAAGACGGAGCAGTGAAAAAAATTTTTTGCCAATATTACAGTCAAGTCACGACGATCAGCGCTATTCACGCTACTGTCGCATAACTCGCGTAAGTCGTTCATGGCATTTTCTGTATTATCAAAAATTAGATCGCCAAAAAATACATAGAATTGTCACAAAAATTTACAGAATCGGTTGATAATTACAACCTGTTAAGGACTTCTTCAGACAAACAAAAAGGCAATAAAATTAACGCATAAGTATAAAAATATATCTACAATCAAATTTTGTCCTTATTGTAAAGCAATTATGTGTCATCTTTTAAATGAAAACGTCATATTTAATACCTAAACTTTGGCTATTAGTGGTATGTACAATTTTGTGCGATTTTTTAATTTTGACAATTATGATTTTGAATGTTTTCTTTGCACCTATATGAAAAATACTATAAAATTAATCAACGGACTTAATACGTGCACATAAAAAAATACTTAGCTTGCTATCTACAGTATCTACGTATTATTTATTATGTAAAAACACAATTTGGTAAACACCTCCATCATCCTGTTCTTAATATGGCTGTATTATATAAAAGATATACCTAATGTTACGCTTTTTTAGAATAAACAAGGCTGCTATCAGATATTATTTAAAATGATTATTCATCAAGCGAGACTATCTGTCTGCGTAGACAAGTTATCACGGTCCGTCGCGTATCGTAAATAGTTATACCTATCTCACTCATCTGTATCGGTGCGACAGAGCCAGTTGCATTTCGTAAATTGCTACAGAGCGTTAACGATTGTGAGTATTGCTAGGCCGATGACGACAATATCTACTGTAAGTTGGATAACTTGGAAGCGCTGATAGCCTAGCAGTAAGTACGTGCGACTTTCGTTCCGGAGATCGCGGGTTCGACCCCGGCTCACACCAATGAGTTTTTCGGAATTTATGTGCGAAATGTCATTTCGCTTCGCTTTTCGGTGAAGGAAAACATCGTGAGGAAACCGGACTAATTCCAATAAGGTCTAGTTTACCCTTCGGGTTCGAAGGTCAGATGGCAGTCGCTTTCGTAAAAACTAGTGCCTACGTCAAATCTTGGGATTAGTTATCAAAGCGGACCCCAGGCTCTCATGAGCCGTGGCAAATGCCGGGATAACGCAAGGAGGATGATGAAGTTGGATAACTTGGATAAATGCGTAATTGGCGTGGAAACAAGAGAAAGACATCTGCAATTAAAAATAAATAAATAAAATAAATAAATATTGGGGGACACCTTACACAGATCAACTTAGCCCCAAACTAAGCAAAGATTGTACTTTGGGTGCTAAGCGATGATATACATACTTAAATAGATAAATACTGATGGGCCGAATACGGACTTTGCCGAATACGAATATTCGGCCGAACATTCGGTTCAGCTGTTACCGAACCAAACATTCGGCCGAATATTCGGTTCCGACATATTTTCAATCCTGGCTTAGATTTAAAAACTTTTCAATGATTGATAATGTCCTAATGGGTAATACTAATAAGGGCACTAAGGCTCTTAATGTTCCTATAATTTAGTGCATAAGAAAATTTTGATTTTTATTTCTTAAGCTGCGTTATTTTTACTTTTTACATAATTATAGTAGGTATTTATTAGAAATCTTAGAATGCTGAAATAGGACGTCATTATCCGATGAATTACGAAACAACTTACGCTATTTATTTACTTTGTTTATTCGGTAACTATTCGGCAATGTAACCGAACTATTCGGCCGAATACGAACATTGAAAAACTTGCCGAATATGCCGAATATTTACCGAATATTCGGCCCATCTCTAATAAATACATACTTAGATACACAGAAAACATCCATGACTTATGTAGTGCAGTGCAGTATGTAATACAAAAAGTCATACATGTTGTAGTGGAGCTCATCAAATCCTGTTCAAATCATCAAATTTTGATATGGTGATGCTCTTATTTGCGAACACTTTGAAAGCAACTGATACTTTACTCAACACTTTAACTCATAACCTATTGAAATCCAGTCCACCACATACGGCGATTCAACACACTGTAATCGTCACCTAAAAATTATATCTTCTTCTTTGTTATATCTTTGCGATAATGTTAGATAAGACAAGTCGGATTTAGCGCGAAGTGAATCTTAAGGCATCTTAGGCACACGTGTTACGCGAAAGAAAGTGAGTAATACACATATATAAAACCAAAACAATGTGCAACCTTCGATTACAAGAGTAGGTACTAAGGGCTTATACACACTAGCGGGCTTCTCCTACCGAATGCCGCGCGACCGCGAAGGTACTTGGTTGCGCGATACAATTAATTTAATATACACCTTCGATTACAATAGTAGTAGTTATTTTTATTTGTGTCGGACCGTTTTGAGTTTTTTGATATTCTTATTTTTAAAGTCGAATTCATCAAAAATTTCCAAAAAAGGCCTTATTATTATGGCACAAAAAAAGGAGTGGTATTCAAAATTGGTAACAATTAGCCAAAAAACCAAACGGTCCAACTCATATTATTTCATTTTTATTCAGATTCTCAAATTTCATAGCGATTGATAAAGTTTTCAAGGAGGAAACAGTCGAGAGCGGAACCTCGAATTTAAAGATTTTATTTGCAATATCTTTTAACTGAGTTGTTCTTAATGGATATTATTTTTTCTATAAATCTAGTTAATAACACTAGAATATCTAACTAAAATTTCCAAATTCAAAGGGGGGTTCCTTTCCATTTTATCATTTTCGCTCCTGTTGCGTCTTAAATTCGCGTGTAGACTTCGCTTCACGTTCGCAACGACATCGATCACATAAGACTTCGCCTACGTACGGAAATTTTCACAAGGCACTCATTAAGGGAGCAAGTACATTTAATTAAAACTGACCTGTTTTGTCATCATTATTTGTTAAGGATTCTCCTTCAGCTTCAGCACCTGAAACAATGGGAGAAAGTTTGTAAGAAGTTGGCTAAAATATTAATAATAAGCATTCATGACACTTGTACTCTTGACAGGCTAATTCTACAGCGTGTTTGATAGCACACATCTACGCAATATGGTTTAAAAAAAAATACTTACGCCGTGGCTTGCGTGGGCGACGGTCGCACGATGGTCGCTGCGACGGCGATGCGACGCATACGAAATCAAATCTTATCGATATGGAAGTATGAGACGCGACGGCGACGGTCGCGCGACCGTCGCCCACGCAAGACACGGCGTTACACAGTCCGCTGTCAAACATGGTTATTCTGGGGTAACATGTATGTCGAATAAGTTCAAATTATATACATACTTTTATTAACTATAAGAGCGAGCGAGCTCCTTCAAATTGTCCGATTTCGAATATAGGACGGATGACAAAAGCAGGTCTAAAATATGGCGCCTTTAATATATGCATAGGATATTGGTCCCACATCTAATATCGAATCGGATGACGCGAAAATGCTGTAACTGAGCCGTACGCGTACCCCTCTTATTCTTAAAAAAATATAAGATATATTTCAATAGATAAAACGTAAATTATTCTTTCTTTTCTTGCAAATACAGCTGTAATTTCAAAATGACAAATAACGATAATTAGGATTGTTAGGAATAGCAAATCGAGGTTCGAACTGTGATTAATGATTATGAATAACGCCGTACATATGTCACCTCTGTTTCACAAAATTTCGTTCAATGTATCTTTTTATTCGCATTTAGACTAAGTTTTAGCGTACACCCAGCGATCGGTATCGGTCGCTATCGCCGTGGCTTGCGTGGGCGACGGTCGCGCGACGCATACGAAATCAAAACTTATCGATATGGAAGTATGAGACGCGACGGCGACGGTCGCGCGACCGTCACCCACGCAAGACACGGCGTATCATAGTGATTTAAAAAATGCAACTGTTTATTTCAAATACATCTTTTTAACCCCCGACGCAAAAACGACGGGGTGTTATAAGTTTGACGATGTCTGTCTGTCTGTCTGTCTGTGTGTGTGTCTGTCTGTGGCATCGTAGCTCCAGAACGGATGAACCGATTTCGATTTAGTTTTTTTTTGTTTGAAAGCTGAGTTAGTTAGTCGGGAGTGTTCTTAGCCATGTTTCATAACCTGCCTCTGCCTCTGGTGTTTCGGGTGTCCATGGGCGGCGGTGATCACTTACCATCAGGCGACCTGTCTGCTCGTTTGCCTCCTATCCCATAAAAAAATAAAAATAAAAATCGGTCCACTATGTCGCGGTCGGGGTTTTTTCAAAATTTTAATTTTTTACTGATACAGATTGTAGGTACATATTTTACTTAGTTGACCATCGATGCTCGAAAAGATTTGAACGACTTATTTTTTTTTTCAATTAGTTATAATATATTGCAAACGACGTAATTAAATAAAACTATTTTTTTATCATCACCTGTTACCATAACCGAAGACAATATAAATATTATCGCTTGGAACTAATGTAGATAAGAATCCCTCACCGCCAGACTCATAGATATTATCATAATATAGACAAACTAATAATTCTAATCCATACTAATATTATCAATGGGAAAGTCTGTGTGTCTGTTTGTTTGTCCGTCTTTCACGGCAAAACGGAGCGACGAATTGACGTGGTTTTTTTAAGTGGAGGTACTCGTAGTTGGAGGGATGGTGTGTGCAAAGGCTACCTTTTGTCTCTTTCTTATCCACCACTTCCTTAAAATGGGGGGTGGAAGTATGTATGGAGATGGAGCATTCCCCAATTTTCGAATTTAATGCGACCAAAGCCGCGGGCAAAAAGCTAGTACCTACATAAGTACGGGGTATTAAGTGTTACGCCTTGTCTTGCGTGGGCGACGGTCGCGCGACCGTCGCCGTCGCGTCTCATACTTCCATATCGATAAGGTTTGATTTCGTATGCGTCGCATCGCCGTCGCGCGATCATCGCGCGACCGTCGCCCATGCAAGCCACGGCTTTAGTAATGAGATCGAACTAATCGAAAATGTGAGGGTGAGCCTTGAGCGCAGAGTATCTTTTGTTAATGGTGGGGGAATGCTTTCGATTCTGCGTAAAGGAACCATGTAAATGTCCAGTTTTAACGTTTTTTGCTGTGAAATCGTCGCAATTACGAAGCAATGCAAGCTGGCACCGACAAGCACTGGCCACCCCTCTGACACGAGTAGGTAATCGAGCTGAATTGCGTTAACTCATCCACTTGCGTGCAATTACTGACACCCTTCAATCACTATTGTCTCACATTAGCACCGTATCACAGGGCGACCTTCCTGTTCTTAGCAAATTATCGACAACGAGCCTTGATACGTTAGGTAGGTACAGTCAGCAACAAAAAATATTTAAACAGAACTTTATTGCCTGTACCTAGGTACATTAAGGTTTGTATACATAATTTTGCACTTTGTATTCACAGCTTGTTTTGTGACTGTACTAAGGTAGCGCAAATGTCACTGAAAAATGAAAATGTAGGTACGCACGTCAACCGGGGTTGGCTTTTGGCACTGGTCCCACCGCGAGCTATATAGTATATAGTTATTATAGTAAGCTATGAGCTACCGGCTATAAAAACGAACAAAAGATAATCACTCCCTGTAAATAAACGAGACACGGTGATGTTTATAGTTACTCGCCCAGCGGTGAGGCTATCAAAATCGCACACATTTTATTTGCACGGGAGTGCTTATCTTTTGTTCGTTTTTATAGCTGATAACTCATAATAGCTTACTAGCTCGCGGTGGGACCAGTGCCTTAGAAAAATTTGGGGTCACATTGATGGTATTTGAACGCCTTTAAAAACATTATTCATTATTTACTGAAACTGTTCATGTAACTACATAGTTAGATCAATAAATATTCTTGTAAATCTACCATAGAAAATCGCGAATTTACTTACAGTATGATTTAAAATAGTATGCATTACGATACAAGTGCGGAAAAAAGGAAGTTCGAAACCAGTGGCGATAAATTAAAACACGACCGAAGGGAGTGTTTTAAATCGACACGAGTTACGAATTTCCTTTTCGCACATGTATCGTACGACGTTTTTCAGTACAGATGAGCCTCCGAAGTTTCGACCTGGCATATAGTGAACCACTTCTCGCACTAGTGCGTAAAAAAAAAACAACATCTGTACTGAAAAATAAATTTTCAAATTCGCTTTAAAGCCATCCTGGTTGGCCGTATAGGTTGGTTATTTGATTGCAGAAAGTAACCGTTTGGGGCGCTGCTGTTCACTTCCTCAATACAATCAAGATCATTTTCCGTGACGTCATCACAAAACTGAGGTCAAGAAAAATGTGATCTGAGGCTTTCTCACTGGCCAAGGTGTGTGTATACTATTTTTCTGTTCGACGGAGCCGGGAGGCGGTAACTTCGTTTAGCGCAGCGGCCCGACATTTGACGCCCTTCGGCCGGGGACAGAAAAAATAATTAGTAACTGCCTATTTATGTTGACCCGTGTATAAGTCCAGTTTCTACAAAGATATTGCTAATATCAACAATTACGATGTTTACCTTGAGTACATCTGACAACGAACAAATTAATATTTATGGCTATAGTAATGCCGATGAAATACTACATGTTTTTTGGTAAGTAAATAGTTTAATAATAATTGATATATAGGATTACGAGGATGATAAGGCAAGGCGGTTGCGGAACAGTTTGAGAAGGAATTAGTTATGTATGTAAAAGTTACTACAACATAGTGTCGCACTGATTTAAACTTTCACGATTTTTACACATATTTAAAACCCATGTTATATTTGAGTTTGCTCCCAGACCACGGAGACAATGCCGTCCTTGAAACGTCGGAGGTTGATGTTTAAAACATAGTAATACGCGATTAAGTCCCGTTTGCAATTTTAAATAAAAATAGTGTCGTCCCGAATATATTTATTTATAATGTATAAAAAAGACAGGTACACAATATTGCCTCTTTTTGATTTCTTAAATTTCATGAAGGCTCGAGTATTTTGGACTGACTACTGTCCGACTAAGTACATTTAAAATATGTACATTACACTACTGTAGTACACTTATGCGCACAGTTTCATACAATTTTCGTATTTGATCTCATAATGATTCAATGAAATATCGCAATGTATACACGGTGCCCTCGTAATAATAAAGTATAGTGGAGTAAAAGTAAGGTACCCTGGACATAATTCAATAACTCGTCCTTTTTGATATTTTATTGGGTATTATTATTAAGCATCAAATAGTAATTATGTACATAGATAAAAAAAAAGACGATCGTATTCATATCTTATAAAAATCATGAGATAAAGTACATTATCCCACTTTTCGCTAACAGCAAAATAGTTAACCGAAAACTTTGTTAGATTAACTTTGTGGTGCACTCAGATGCGATCAGTTATTAGCGATATTACACAGAAAATAAATCTGATTGTGTACTTTTTTTTACCGTTTTCATTTAATGTGAATATCTAGGTAGGTAAAAATGGTGACCATGATATATATATCAATTTGCATTGTATTAAGTATATATAGACATTTAACACCGATCTTAAACATATATTTTTAACGCTTAAATAAACATGAATTTCTCAGTAGGTATAAATTGTAACTGAGATTTTTTTGCTTAAGACCAGGTTTTTGTGTACTATAATCATGATTTTATCAAAATTAATACTGTGAAGGTCGCGCTTAAGAAACTGTAAATGTCAGTAATTTAAAAGGGTGCAAAGTTGTCGTAGAGCGGCTGTCGCGGGGCGGGGGAGCGCGCGGGGCGCGGGCCTGGGAGAGCGCGCCGCGCACCGGCCGCGTCACCGCGGCGGATCGGTTAATAGGTTAGGGACGTAAGGTACCGGCCACACCAGAGCGTCGCGTGTCTCGGGGCGCGGACGGACGTCCGCGCCACGCCACCTGAGTGTAATTCAAAAATCGTCTCCTCAGTACATTTTGTATAGGAAGGACGTAAGACGCGCCCCAGGCGGCGTGGCGGCGGCGTGGCGCGCGCCGCGCCGCCTGGGACTTGGTGCCAATAGGACCATCTCGGGGTTATACCCGTTCGATTAAAAAATAATTTGAAAATCGGTCCACGATTCTCGGAGATATCGAGTAACAAAAAAACCGACCAAGAGCGTGTCGGTCCACGCTCAGTGTAGGGTTCCGTAGTTTATCGTATTTTTCTCAAAACAATTTTCCTAGAAAGTCTTTATAAAGTTCTACTTTTTTGATCTTTTTTCATATTTTTTTAAACATAAGGTTCAAAATATAGAGGGGGGGGACGCACTTTTTTTTCCTTTAGGAGCGATTATTTCCGAAAATATTAATATGATCAAAAACCGGCCAAGAGCGTGTCGGGCCACGCTCAGTGTAGGGTTCCGTAGTTTTCAGTATTTTTCTCAAAAACTACTGAACCTATCAAGTTCAAAACAATTTTCCTAGAAAGTCTTTATAAAGTTCTACTTTTGTGATTTTTTTCATATTTTTTAAACATATGGTTCAAAAGTTAGAGGGGTGGGGACGCACTTTTTTTTTCTTTAGGAGCGATTATTTCCGAAAATATTAATATTATCAAAAAACGATCTTAGTAAACCCTTATTCATTTTTAAATACCTATCCAACAATATATCATACGTTGGGGTTGGAATGAAAAAAAAAATCAGCCCCCACTTTACATGTAGGGGGGGTACCCTAATAAAACATTTTTTTCCATTTTTTATTTTTGCACTTTGTTGGCGTGATTGATACATTGGTACCAAATTTCAGCTTTCTAGTGCTTACGGTTACTGAGATTATCCGCGGACGGACGGACAGACAGACAGACAGGGGGAAACTATAAGGATTCCTAGTTGACTACGGAACCCTAAAAAACATTCAGTCGAATTGAGAACCTCCTACTTTTTTTGAAGTCGGTTAAAAAAACAACCTTTATTGCCGGCCGGCATACGGCTAACCGATTGAAACAGAAACATAAATGAAAAGAGAGGGCGAACGGCGACACCTGTGTGTCGGCGATTTCAAAGGTAAGCGCACGTGCACCCGATCTCGCTACCTACGCCCAGGTGCGGGCGCGGCTTTCGACCTTCGCGCCGTGCAATAGAATTTAATGTCGGCTGCTCGTGTGCGGTCTGTTTGTTTTATAGAGTGGCGGCATTTTCAACATCAAAGGGCAAAATTCTGCAAAATTTTGTGCAAAATTCTGTTATATCAATAACTTCTCACGTCACTAGATTATCGACTTTGAATGTCGAGTATATTTATAGTATCATCACTTTATTTCAGTGTACGAATTTCGTATGTGTTAAAAATCATTGTTCTAGCTTCATAAACCAGGGAGGAAATAATGGAGAGCGTTTATATGTCTTGTTTTGCCTTAATTCAATATCATCACATATTTTTGTTGCTGATAAAATAATACATCCTATATATCAAGGCCTTGTAGCTCGGCGAAAGAATCGTGATCGCGGAGTGCGCCGGCACTGATTATAATTATTTTGTCCAGTTATTATAATAACCTATACAAAAAGTACCGATAGAATAGGTATTCTAATCTATATCTGCATAGAACTATTTAAAACAAACCACAAAAGTTCATAGTTGATCGTTATTGGTACAGTCAGCAACTCAGCTGTGAATAAAGATAAAGTGCCAAATATATGTATACACATACCTTAATGTACCAAGTACCAACACTTGTACAGGAAATAAAATACTCTATACATATTTTTGGCACTTTGTCTTGCCAGCTGTGTTGTTGACTGTACACGATCTAAAAAGGAGCCGAACGGTTATTATAATTACGCGGCGACTTGCGTAGTCGGCGGCCGCGCGATACATAGTGCTGTCTCTGTTCAGGCCCCGTAGCCGAATGCCATTTCTCCGACGCGAAACGAAAACGAAACGCAGTCTGGCTCTGTCGCGCCAATACGCAAGAGCGATAGAGATAGATATCTACTAGCGTTTCGTTTCGTGAGCGTTTGTGCCATTCGGCTACGCACCCTGTTCTCACTACCACGAATTTGAAGAACAATATTGCTGTCTCTCTCAATCTTTAGGCGTCATTCATATATTACGTCATACTAAATGTGACAATCCATGTTAAAGGATTAAAAAAGCGTGACATTGGGGGGTCCAAATAGTAGTCCATAAACCACGTCTTTGACCAACGTGAGTGATATCTCTGTCACTCTTTACGTCTTTACTAACAGAAATTTAAATAACAATAGTGCTATCTCTGTCACTCTTTACTAACAGAAATTTAAATAACAAAAATGCTATCTCTGTCACTCTTTACTACCAGGAACTTAAATTATTATAGTGCTATCTCTATTCTCTGTCACTCTTTACTATCAGGAACTTAAATTGTTATAGTGCTATCTCTGTCACTCTTTACTACCAGGACCTTAAATTATTATAGTGCTATCTCTGTCACTCTTTACTGTGTGCGGGAAGTGCACATACCACGAGTTTGACTAACATGAGTGCTATCTCTATCACTCTTTACTACCAGGAACTTTAATTATGATAGTGCTATCTCTGTCACTCTTTACTACCAGGAACATAAATTTTATTATTACAGTGCTATCTCTGTCACTCTTTACTACCAGGAACTTAAATGATTATAGTGCTATCTCTGTCACTCTTTACTGTGTACGGGAAGTGCACATACCACGAGTTTGACTAACATGAGTGCTATCTCTGTCACTCTTTACTACCAGGAACTTAAATGATTATAGTGCTATCTCTGTCACTCTTTACTTCTAGGAACTTAAATATTTTTTTCGGTTTCGGTTTTTGGTCTTGATTTCGGTTTCGATTTCGGTTTTCGTTTCCATTCCCGTTTCGGTTTCCGTTTTCGTTTTCAGTTTTGTTTTTGTTTAAACTAACAGAACTAAAACTAAAACCAAAACCAAACCAGAAACGGGAAACCGAACACGGGAAACCGGATATCGGATACCGTATATCGGATGCTGGTTACCAGTTACTGTCTACCGTTTACCGGATACCGGTTACCGTCTACCGGTTACCGGTCACCGTTTACCGGATACCGGTTAACGGTCATTGGTTACTGGTTACCGGTTACCGGTCACCGAATACCGGAGACCCGTCACCGGTTACCGGTTACCGGATACCGGTTACCGGACACCGGTTACCGGATACCGGTTACCGGATACCGGTTACCGGATACCGGTTACCGGATACCGGTTACCGGATACCGGTTACCGGATACCGGTTACCGGATACCGGTTACCGGATACCGGATACCGGTTACCGGATACCGGTTACCGGATACCGGATACAGGATACAGGATACCGGATACCGGTTACCGGTTATCGGTTACCGGTTACCGGGTACTAGATACCAGAAACCAGGTTTTGATTTCTGGTTTCTCATGTTACAACGTGTATAGATTAGTCGATACCAAGTCGGACACTTCCGATTAGGCGATTTCGGCTCGCATTGTTACGCAGCATTCGAGTGTTGAGTTTCTCACACATGAGGCCCCTAATAAAATTTGTACCACTCATATTATTGATTTGACTCTCGCAACACAAACACCTCATGCCCACACAAATACACACAAAATAAAATCATTCACAAACTTCAAATCATTCAAAAACTCAACAGTCACACGCGCTCCTCGCGGTCCTCTAAGAACTCCCTCGCGAGAGTCGACACTTCAAAATGAAGCGACATCGCATCGGCTCATCATCCACAAATCCGAAAAGATCCACCGATAAATTTGTACCGGAAAGACCTCACCGCGACAATGTCATATTACCCAAATTACTTCAAAAATCCTCTGAAAGTGAAACAGTTCATTAGGTTTACCGTAAGAGTGAGTGAGACAGACACGCACTGTGCTTCAAATTTGCCTCGCCAAAATACGTTACACACGACTCGAAAGAATACAGTCTTAAGCGCCGCAAGCTTTCATACATATTACGTTGTTGTGATCCAAGCATCTCGTCAAGCTCGATAGGTACTATTATTGAGCTAACGACTTGACCAGTTTAACGTGACCTATCGGACTAATTGATTTGTATGACTTTTGTCACTTGTAATAAGGGAGCTCTCTTATACTGGACGGTGAAATATTTGTTATCGAAGCGTTTTGAAAACGCGGCGCCCTTGATATGAAACACGTGTTGACGACTCGCCGCCCGTTCCCGCTACTACTATACTAGCTATACCTACTCTGTGCACGACCTTATTCTGCAGGTAATAACGTTCATATTAAAGCGCAAGTAAGAAAAATATCAATTAAGTAATGAATCTTACATATTTGTTGTTTAATTGATTTCGTATAGTACTAAGAATATATTAACGGCAAAATTTACCATCTTTCAATTTAGTTAGGTATTTTTCCTTTCCTAAAATTATCAATATTTAAGATTTTGAACAAGCGCCAAAAGTATTGGTATAAGTTTTAATAATTTATCAACACACGTAATATTATATTCATAATAAATTGCAGGATTACGGTTAACAATATTTTCTAGTGAAATACGCCTGAAAATGTGTAACTTACTAAACCTTCTTTATAAATGATAGTTCTGTATGAATTATTTATAAAAATTAGATGTTTTTATATGAAATGCAGGTGTCACAACATAATACAAGCACTTTTTCCGGATTACATTTAATACTTTAGTTATAAAATCAAAAAATATTCAAAGTTCGTTTTTATTTTTTTTTAAATTGAATCAGAACCCTAATTTGATTAATAATTTGTATTTTAACTATCACTAATGATACTTTATACGACAGAAAAAGAAAATTACGGTTATCGAATTATGTCCAGGTCAAGCTATTTTTCCTGGTCTAGTAAACAGACGCGTTATCGTATGGGGTGAGCGGTGAACGCAATACGCAACCAAAACATCTTGAGACTACAACGGTACATACGCCCGAACACCTTTCCACCTACTTAGTTTCAATAATAAGGCACGCGACAGGACACTGCCACAAAAGCAATGCACTAAACCATCATTACGAAGAAAAATAAGTCAGCCAGCTGCCTCCTACTTCCTCTCCTTACAAAACCGTGTAATACAAGATGTGTGTATTGTAAGACCGTTTATTTTAGGGCATTCATTATGGCACTCAATTTGGCGCATGTTCTTATCTTTACATGTGTTTACAATTTGCCTGTGTGTGTGATGCGTAGACAACGCGTGTAAGCGTGCCGACGGCACTCCTTGATAAGCGGAAGTGAGGTAAGGGGTGAGTATTGAGGTCTAATAAAAACCACTAAGTAATCGTAATTCAAAACAAATATATCTATTAAGATTACTCACATTTAAATCTAGAAGTATCTTAGGGCCCATTTAGACGGTACGAGAATTCGTATATATTATTAGTTTTATTACATTGCGGTATTTGATGACTGTGCAAAGTTGTATATAACCTCAACAGCCCGCAATGTAACTAAAATCGCATGCGAGTTCACACGCCGTCTAAATCAGGCCTTAATTACACATTTAAAGTCGATAATGTAAATAACCTGCGATAATTCTTATTAATTTACATAAGTATATGTCTTTTATTTAACTAAAATTATTGACAATAACAATGAAATCTTATAATAAATTACAAACTGATTTTGTGTTGGACTCAGAGGGTTGGCTGTTGTAACTCTGTGATAATGCAACAGAAATTCACCTGGGGATTGGTATTTTGATCTTTTATGATTGTCTCGATGAGAACTTATAGATAGTTGCTACTCACGAGAAATTTTTAGCCAAGCGTAAAGTTAGTAGGGTAGTTTATAAACTTGCGTGGAAATTCTTTTATTTTTCCCAATTACTTTAAGAAATTTATAATAAGATAAACATGTCAAAAAAGCCTTAACTAAGAAATATTACTGTAAATTAAATGAGTAAAATAGGAATATTATCATAATACATAATTTATCATTATCATACCTCTCGGAGGAAATATAGACTGGAGTAGCCTTTCAGTTACTTACCCCTCTGCCAAAAAACTTGAACAAATGTTCATAAAGTCACGTAAATACAATTTCACAATCGATTCATGCTCATTCACAGAATCGCCACGACACATATCACTGGTAATTAAAAATGCCCGCTTGTGCTGTGAACACTTGTAATAAGCGCTCAAATACCTCAAGTTTGCAAAAAGATGGCATAATATTCCATTTGTAAGTAATTTTAATATTGTTATATTACTGTTTTTATTATCTAAATGATAATATTTTTGTCATACGTCATCGAATATCGATTTATGTGATCGAATGCAATCGATTTGAAATTTGTTGGTGGGTAGAAATTACGTCACGAACACTCCCCACGAGACTTCGATTTTTTGCTGTTTAAGAAGTTACCTAATGTGGTTTACAATAGGGTCGATATTTATATATCAATATATTCATAAAAAGACGCACTCCCCACGAGACTTCATTTATATATTTTGTAAGAATTAACCTAATTTCAATTAGAATAGAGCATATATTATAATAATATTGACAAGGATAATAAAATTGAAAATTAGAAAAATCATTTGACCGAGACTTCGTCGTAGAGATGTGGGCATGGTCGATGAAATACCAACTATCGATAAAAAAGTATGATTTGCAAACCTTGATCACACAATTCATTTGAAATATATTTGCAATTTTCCGAAAGAGAATGATTTGAGTTTTATTACATGTACTTAATAAACTTTACACTTTGAATCAGTATTGAAAACAGTTAATGAAGACTAAACCATTTCTAGTTTATTTATTTAACCAAGTTTGTCTATAATGATTTAGTACCACCAACCGCAGTAAACGTTGTTGATTAGTTAGTCTGGAAAAATAAATTAATGTTTTGTCAAAATGTCAAATATTTCTTTACCTACTAATCCTATTATCCATCGCTAGTCCACCCGCGTGATACCTACTCACCAGGATTGTCATTAGTGAATCTTAATATGATTATAATAGTGCCAAACATTAAACAGATCTAGAAAAAACAACATCATTAAAATTATAATTTGCTTCATTAATTATTATCGACTTCAGTTATCGATGCCTGCCTCATCCCTATAGTTTGAGACACACACGTGCGCATTTAGTGTCACATACACTGTGTTTCTACGAAGTATTTCCATTTGTGATATCATGATATGTCTGTGTGCATCATAATGAGCATGTGTTATTTTTTTATCATAATGTGCGTGTGTATTGACAATAATATTTTTTGCATTTGTGAGTACTCCTTTACATGTGTTATTTCCTCACCTCCCGCGAATCTTGGCAGAATTATTTGTACGTAGACGCAACATGAAGGCTACTCCAGTCTATATTTCCTCCGAGTCATACCTATAAGCCGATACGGTCTCGCTAAAAAGGAAAAAGCCGATATTTCTTATCACAATTTAAATATACACCAGAAGCCTATACATATGTAGGTACATAAGGCCCATCATAATTTGGGAATTCCAAGGGCATCAAACATATATATGACTCATATCATAATGATAATTTTATCATTTCCACAATTAATGATAATCAAAACGATAATCAGCGAAACCAAATATTAGACATGATAATAAATGTCACGTTGGATTGGCAAACTACTAATCCGACAATTATAGTCCGGGTATGCGTTATTTGTATTGGCCACGTACGTGAAAGAGTGGCCCTGATTCTCACAATATAACAGAATAATATCGTTTTCGGTTACCGCTATAGTTACTCATGAAATAAAACTAAATCGCGTATAATGAATTTAAAATTCATCCCGACGTTTCGAACACTTTACAGCGTTCGTGGTCAACGGGTGACACGTTTCCATAGTTTTATTTCATAATATAAGGGCGATTCTCAGGGATGACGTTCGGTGCCTGATTTCGGTGCTGATTTTTATTTACTACTTTATTGATATGTCAGTCAATTTACTAAAATCTAGCCTAAATATAAACAATATTGGTGGTGGAGGCCTCCATTAGAACCTTATAGTTTGTAAGAAATCTGACATTTTAAAATCACCGAAATTATGTATGGGCACTGTAATCAATTTGACCCACCGAATTCAATTTTTTACACATATTTCCACATTTCAACTTAATATATAAGTTATTATTCAAATTATTGATATTTTTCATTTTAATTCGATGACAGGTCATGTAAAAAGGCTCATAATCGCGTAATTTTACTAAATTTAACATGGTAATGTGCTAGTCATTATCGAGTAGAGAATTTCATACCCATAGTATGGTTTAATTTGCTTAGAAACACAGTTCTATGTTTTTCAAAGTATATCCTACTATTTAAGTATGAAATGTTAGAAAATAATGGACGTTTAATCAGTTTACAACGTGGCAATCGAAGTCGGTGGTCACTTTTTTTGATATCGGTGGTCAAAAAATCCACCGAAACCACGGAAATCAACTCCACTGATATCAAATTTTATAGCTTTTTTGGAGATAACTGCAATAGCATGCATGATACAGAGGAGATGTCATAATGACGTAATAACATACTTTCAAGGATTTATTAGTACCTTGCATAACGACAAATACACCTAAACTGTGGGAGTAAATTGATCCACCGAATGTTAAAAAACATGGGACCAAACCCAGCGAACGACTGAGAAACCTTCAAAAAGTGCCCTTTATAAAATGGTACTTCATCTCCTCTACACTGAATGGTTAAAACATAGCTAAAACATACTTTATTAATGCCTTTGTGTCCCTGATCTACTAATTTGTAAGAGTACTGTCATGTTTAAAAAATTACACCGAAATCAGTCACTAGCCCGGGACACATGGTAAATTTGTCTTTACTCGATGAGTTTAGCTAACATATTATTTTTATACAGAAAATATGATAGGTTAACTAATACCTTATACGTGAATAAATATCTATAATAACTGCGATCAACAACGCCATCTTGAGTTATGATTTTTTGTTTTGCAAATTCCGGGTGCGGGACACGCCCACCGACGGTCATTTTTCGCATTTAATATTTTATTTCTCATATTATACAAATAATAAATAAATAATGTTATAGTGTACCAAATAGAACAGAGGCTAAAGATTATCCCTGATTTAATTCTGATTTTTAGAACAGTCCGGTCTGACGTTCTTTGCCGCGGACACGTAAAAACGCGCCTCCTGAGAAATGCCCATAACAGAATGTCAAACATTAATGCTAGTAGTAGAAGAAGAGCCAACAACAAAGGCAACACCAGTCGTGGCACCTAGCGACTAGAAGGGACTACGGAATGCACGGTACGAACGTAGCCGCTGAAAACAGCGACTCCCGTACCTACTTTACTGCTCGCGCTACTGTCACGCTCACTAGAGCTCATTCCACAGCCGGAGCGTTCGTGGGAGGAAATTCCTCTGAAACCGCACGAAGCGCGACCACTTAGGCTACAAGGTGTCTGGATGAGCGCCCTGACCGCCCTGTCGATGGCGAGCGGTGCGATGATGAAAAGTGGCCGTTGGCATCATGTCAAACATTTCTGTTTATTTCTAAAGCATACCCTACTCAATATCGCCTACTTTTTTCATCCAAATTAATATCACCGCATTAGATTGAATATTCATATTACTTTGAACCCCGGGTCAATATAGTTATAGAACCAGTTGAAGACGGCCATCTGCCGGGGGCGGCGTCTTCCGCTGCATTGTGCGCACGCGCCGGCGCAGCGCAGCTTGGCTCGTGATCAGCTTGTGCGGGGTCAGGGAACTTGGCTATGTTTATAGATAAGATAAAAATAAGGTATTATCCATACTATATTGTGTGTCTGTTTGTTTTTTCGTTTTTCACGGCAAAACGGAGCACCGAATCGACGTGATTTTTTAGGTGTTTTTGTCTCTTTCTAACGCGAGTGAAGCCGCGGGAAAAGCAAGTACTAGTATGATTTCATTTACAAAGTAAAGAAAGTTGCATGAGCGTCATTGAGCCTTATGTATCCGTCATTTTTAAGACCGCCGGCCTAGCCGAATGACCATCGTCGACGCCAGACGCCGATATCGAAACGCAGTCTGGCTCTGTCGCGCCAATACAGAGAGCGATAAAGACAAATAGCTACGCAACAGATATCTGTTGCGATAATATTATCGTGAGTGTTTGTACAATTGGCTACGTAGGTACCCAGTTCAGAGAATAGTTTATTCATCGTCCTGTTTGTTTTTGCAAATTGTTGTACAGTAGGTAGTAAAAAACCAAATCCATATTTTTTGTTTCGTTTCCTTGTGGCACTCAAACTTTTTATACGAAAATATTGGAATATTTGTTTATTTTTAAATATACTACGCTACTACGCACGCTACGACACCTTGAGTTGAGTCTTGAGTCAATCCAAACTATCAACATTTACCTAAGACCCCTTAAATGTTGATAGTTTGGATTGACTCAGTTGTAGGCAGAAGTAAGGTTATGTAATTTCTACATGAGTATTTTTACTAACTATCGGTGTCAGCTTGCTAAAATTTCCTGTCAAACATCCAACCAGAAAAAGCACAAACGGCATATTTTTCTCTAATAAAGTAACCCTCAACCGTTGTCTACCCTTGTTGGCACAGAAGCTAAGCCCCTGTAACGGTGTTTGCCGAGCCAGTTTATGGCCCTCATTACGCCACTGTCAATAATCTACTTATCTACCAGCGACACGCCTCGTGATACTATGGACATCTGTAATAAGCTAATATTTTAACGACATGCTTTTTCGATCGATTTTTTTATCGATTCGATTAATTAACCCCCGACGCAAAAACGACGGGGTGTTATAAGTTTGACGTGTCTGTCTGTCTGTCTGTGTGTGTATCTGTCTGTGGCATCGTAGCTCCCGAACGGATGAACCGATTTCGATTTCGTATTTTTTTTGTTTGAAAGCTGAGTTAGTCGGGAGTGTTCTTAGCTATGTTTCATGAAAATCGGTCCACTATGTCGCGGTCGGAGGTGTTTTCAAATTTTTAATTTTGTGGGTAGGTTATTTTGTCATAGTACAGCATCTATAGCCATATTTCATGAAAATCTAACCACAGAAATAAAAATTTTGAAAAACCCCCGACATTGTGGACTAGTTAAGTATTATACTAAAGTAAGTACACATCACATTAGACACCAGAACAGATAAGAGGAAAAACGGTGGTGTGCGAAATAAATGCTGAAAAGAGTCAAGCTTTTGCAAGTTTAACAGTAAAACTGAGTAATTGAGTATACTCGTAACATTTAGGCCCACTTGCACTAACCACTTAACTCAGGGTTAGTGGGCTGTCATTTGTCAAATTCTATATAAAATTGAGGGTCAACCCACCATTTTCGTCGGTGCAAGTGGCCGTTACTGAAAAAAAAATTCCAGAAAGTCTGGCATTCAATTAAGTAACCGGCTGACTGAATTGACAATATTAGAGGCCCCCAAAAAATAAACATGAACATTGATAAGCGAAGCGAATGATAAAAGAAAAATATAGTTTCATGGATACACGCGCTATAAATTACTTAACGCCTGCAATCCTTATAATATCAGCACACAGCCACAGCTTATCAACCACTTGTACTCGTATTCTATTACACAATACGAAAGCACAACACACCCGCGGTAGATGAGTGTATCGTATCGGACGCATTGTCCATTGTGTCGCCGGCCCATTGTTCCCTGTGTACACTACGCCCGACATCGATCGACTTACGTGTGTGTTATGACTTCTAGTAGTGACAGCCGAGAATAGAAACGGAACGATATGTAACATATTTTCTTGCTTTTCTATAGATTCAATGAGGGCGGGATTTCCGCCTAGGGGTCACAAGGTCCAGACAACCTGGCAATCATTTTGAGATAGATAAGACAATAAGAGGAACCCGAGGGAAGATGGAAGGGCTTGGAATTCCTAATACTGTACCAATACCAAGTGCAAAGAGTATCTATTATATTCATCTAGAAATTTCCTGGCGACTAAATATAATTACTAAAAACGACAAGATAAAGTTAGACCAAGATGTGATTTAAAAGCATAGACTGTGAAAGTGTTCTTGTTTTAATAGTTATTTGTTATACAAGGGGGCAAAGTTGTATTTTAACGTCGAGTGTGGAATTGAAAAACGAGCAAGTGAAAGGATTCTATAGTTGAACCACGAGCGAAGCGAGTGGTTCGAGAATAGAATCCTGAACTTGCGAGTTTTTTAACACACGAGAAGTAAAATACATTTGCACCCGAGTGTAACACAAAACTTTTCCCCTTACTATAGCGAGGAAACTACAACGCAAAAAATGCGTTTATCACTGCTTCCAGTAGTTCCACAGGTGGTAAATTATCTTTATTACTAGATTCACCTACTTTTATCAATTTTAAAGCAGTTAATTTGACTTTATTCAAGGTCAAATTACTTTACCCACTAGTGGATAAAATGCGTTTTTACCCGCTGGTATTAAAGGACAAAACACGTGTTTCCGAGCTAGTGAGGGGAAAAATACGTTTTAATAAAGTGTGGGGATTCATTTACTTGAATTATTAAACGTCGGTGTTGGATTATAATATAAAATATCATAACCTTTAAACCTGACTTAAAGATCTCTTAGATTTACAGCGAGTTCTATAAGTACCTTTACCTTCTTTAGATAATGTTTTTTAAATGTACCAATAAACTACAAAAATTAGAAGCTTTTACATAATAACCAAGAAGACAAATCCAATTAATAACCAGAACAATAACATAGTTGTAAGGACATATCTAATAACCCTAGTGCCTAAATCCTTTCCACGAAACAATAAGTATCAATCCAGAAACCACAAATAAGGAAACTGGAATAAAAGCTCACACTAAACACATTCAAATGACAAATCCGCCCCGCGACATGATTTAGAGTTGATCAAATAAGTAAACTCCCTGACTGTAATATGCTTCCAGATATAAATTGTCATCATGTAATTGTGGTGAGCGATTACAAACTTATCACTGCCGGTGGCGAAAATGCGAACTATCCCTTCGATTTTTAAAAGGGCTTATGCGCCTTTATACTCCCTTCCGTGTGTCGTCTTTTGTCAATGTAGTTAACGTTTTGTTCTAAACCAGTGGCGCCACGTTGGAAATTCAAATAATCTCTGTGGCAGTATAATAACTACGTTAGCTGTCAGCAGAGCAAATCCAGGGCACGGCGCGGAATGGGCCCGCGCAGCAAAATCCGTGTTTCGTCGCCAAATTACATGATTTATTGTCATCGCAGATCAAGCGGTGATTTTGCACACATGGGGAGAATACGGGCAAAACAATTCTTCTAAATGTGTACTTTAAATCTGTACCTATAAAATGTATAATAAAACAAAATTCATTACTAGAAGCTTCATGTCTATTTTAGAAAAGACGAATCGATGTTGAAATTACTTTACAAGAATTATTTTTAAAATTTAGTTACTGAAAAATCTGAAAGTTTTATAAGTAAAACTCTTGCCTCAAGGTATTATCTTAAGAAGGTAATATCTACAACACAATTGGTACTTATAATTAATACAATTTATTTTCGAGGTTACAAAACTTAATTTCTATTACGCATACAAACCAAAGACAAGCGTGACCCCACGCAGCTACTAAGGGGGAAACAGGGGCAATATGGAACGAAAATATTATAATAAAGTGTAAGCTATATTGTGAATGTGACAGTCCGCGTGGCCCCACGCCCGTTTAAGGGTTAATAGCAAGGGGTCGTCTTTATAAACTGAAAAGATTATTTTAAACAATTACTCCGACGCATTCATCATTTTCACCGAATAATAATGGAGATTATCGATATGATGACGACTAATCGTGTGACAGGCTTGCTACTTGTAAATGTAGGTACATACTTATGTAGTACTGACACTAATATTTTTTTTATAAAATTAATTAAAGTAAATTCATTTGTTCATGATAATTTAGGTTTCCAACTTTAAATAACAAATCCAGTGGTGCAGCGTTATAAGTTTGTCAGTAAAACGTATAATAATATTTGAGAAGTGTGTTAAATAGAAATAGATATACCTGCTATACCTAAATCATCACACACAAGATTTAAAATAAATTGTTATAAACCATCAGTAGCTTCGTCTAAAAAAAAAAACCACTTACAGTTGTAATGTGTTTCGTAGCAAATTTTCTAATAGAAAAATAGCTTACATTTCAGTAGTCTTATTTATTGGATAAGCTATTAAGAGACTCACTAACTTTCAACATCAATCACACCTCCAAACCCCATAAACGCAGAGCGTGTAACTCCCGCAGTCTATTAGGAAAACTGCATTTCCTGGATACCTAGCCAACGTCACAATCGTTTACACTTCGTAAGCGTATCGTAGCTAGCTCTCTCTATCACTCTTCAGCCGTGGCGCGACAGAGACTGCGTTTCGATAGCCACGTAGCATCACTTGCCACTTGATGCCGGCAGGGTTTCCTGAGACACGCAATAAGGCGAATGCAGTGACATCAAACACGAATTAACTCTCAGCGACCCTCCTCTATCAATGGAGAGTACGGAGACACGATCCGTTAAGTGGCCGAGCGGACCCCGGCAGGGAGGGGAAACCGACTAAGAATACAATCGGGAAGAATGGAATTTTAAGTTTCGAATGTTAAGACCTTTCTTTAGAAAGGACGATGGGCTTTGTGTTGTAAAAATAGTTTATTTCCTATTTTCAAGAGCGACTTGATGTTTGGTAGGTAAGGGAGTTTTTTAAGATAAGCGATCATGAAGAACGACAAGCGTGCATGCTTTAAGGTAGTCCACCATTTGTAAACATCTTTACCTTACAATAAAGTTACATAAATGTAAACACCAAAACAAAACATCCAAACTTACATAATATACCTACACTGAGAGAAATTTGTATTGTGAATTTAACAAGTTCGACTTGTTGCGGTTTATCCGTTTGAATCAGCCAAACGTATGTTTAAAACAATATGTGTCAGGTTGTTTTTATAAAATCGACTTGTTGATTCAAATATATTGCCGATTCAAATGACAAGTAGCTTGTTGTTTGAACCAAAGAGCACGTAGGCGCTATTTTAACCAAAAAACTTGTTGAACGAACATGAAAACTGGTTGTATTTTCTCTCAGTGTACCTGTTTACATCTCTGCAGTTTAAAAATAATCCAATAACATACCACAAATAACATTTGAAATATAAACACCAAAATATTCATGAACATAGGTTATTAACTAACATTTGCTAATATTGTCTTCGGTTACCGCGATAGTTACTCATGAAATAAAACTATGGAAACGGATTAAATCGCGTATAATGAATCAAATCGTCATGGTTCGTTAATATTTCTTGTATGTGGGTAGTTTTTGCACATTGTAATTTTTCCTCAGTCACCCGTTAACCACGAACGCTGTAAAGAGTTCGAAACGTCGGGATGAATTTTATATTCATTATACGCGATTTAATCCGTTTCCATCATAGTTTTAACATTTGCTATTTTGTTTTATTTTGATTCCGTGCTTTCTGTATGCCTAATGCCTATACATTATTTTCACGACATACACATGATTAGGACAAAGTGTAGTAGGTACTTCTTCGCAAATCATTGAACGTACTCTAATTAAATACTAAATAGCATAATCCAATTTAAGAGACAATAATCTTATCTCATTTCTTTATTCTGGATATCCGTAAATCCGTATATTATATTCCCTTCTTCTTTTCTTATGGGCACTGCCAAAGAGTGGAATAACTCGGCCACGTCTATATTTCCGAATTCATACGACCCTTCAAATCAATGGTGATCAAACACGGCTAACTCCATCAGGCTACGTCTTCGCATCGGTTAGTCTGAGGCCATAAGTTAGATCATTGATAATAAAAAATACTCAAAAATCTATAAAAAGAACAAGAACAACGATACGCCCTACAGCAAATTAATAATTAAAGTGTCAGATATAGTTGTCTAGCTATCCCTTCGTCGTCGGCGATTGGATTCTCTTCTCACGCGAGTGAGGGAGGATTAGGCGGCACGCGACGTTACAGATATTGTCAATTTGCCACATATTGCTTTTAATATCATCAAGTTAATGTAGTTTGCGATTGTATGGAACCGCATGGTAAAGTTTTTGTAATAATAACCTAACCACAAAATTAAAATTTTGAAAAATCCCCCGGCCGCGACATAGCGGACCGATTTTCATTAAACATGGCTAAGAACACTAACTAAGCTCAGCTTTCAAACAAAAAAAACTAAATCTAAATCGGTTCATCCCTTCGGGAGCTACGATGCTACAGACAGACACACACACAGACAAACAGACAGACAGACAGACAGATAGACAGACAAACAGACAGACAAACAGACAAACAAACAGACAGCCACGTCAAACTTATAACACCCCGTCGTTTTTGCGTCGGGGATTAAAAATAAAGAAAAGCCTCTTATAGACAGTATTAGTTAGTTAATCTTAGATATGTACTTAGCGAATAGAAAAAAACTTTATAAATAGCGATCGTGCTCACAGATTTTCTATTAAATACTATAACTTTTGGAGGTGAAAAAGACGGATTACGAAAGAAAGTTTGCCCAAGACAAAACGAAGATCTTCGTTCTTTTGTTCAATTATTCTTTTACTGTTTTTAAGCAAACACCTAATTATATTCTTATTTCTTAGACAACTAAACAGCCACCTATTTCTTATACCATAGTAACTGAATAATTATAAAGAAACCCCAGGAAATCACAAATCGAGAACAACGCAAACATGAAGTAACATCAGCGACTAATTACAAACTTCACACAATCGACGCCGTAATAAAGACGTCACGTTTTTTGTCAGTGTACCGCGCGTCCCCTCGCTCCCCTAAACAAGCGGTACACAACACATTTAAAACGATGCTGCACTGCACCGCGTACCGCGAATGCAATATGTTAGTGAACAATGTCTAAAGTTCATATATTTATATGAGAATTGAATTGTTTTAAGATAACACAGCGCTCAATTTTTTGTGTCGTACGTATGCAAATGAACAGAATAGATAATAACCACAAAATTAAAATTTTGTAAAAACCCCCGACCGCGACATAGTGACCGATTTTCATAAAACATGGCTAAGAACACTCCCGACTAACTCAGCTTTCAAACAAAAAAAAAACCGGTCAAGTGCGAGTTGGACTCGCCCACCGAGGGTTCCGTACAAACTTTCAAACTCCCCAGTTAAAATAATCTCATGTTTTCACATAACTCTAACGACTCGACTAGAAGACAAAAGTATAGGTACTAATTAATGAGCATTATTGTGTATAGCGCCATCTCTCGGTGAATTCGCTAACTAATTTGCGATATGTTGGTTTTTCAGGGATTATTCTTTATAATGTTAACCGATTTAAACAATTTTTACTTTATTGGAAAGAAGATGATTTACGTAACATCTCGTATTAATTTGAAGTACTATATACATCCGCAAAGGTGGGTAAATTAAAAGTAAAAATGTGAAAAGTTTTTTGTGAATTAAAAAAAAAAGTTTTCAAGATACAAACACGATTATATTTTTCCTGTAATATTTAGCATAAAACAAATGTTTCCTAAAATTTTCATAATTTTTCGTTGGTAAACTTCGGAGATAAGGGGGGGGGACGGTATTTTTTTTACATTTTCCTTCAAAAATTCTTTTTTTTCCACAACAAAAAAATTATAAAAAATAGTTTATTTACGATCAATTTAAGCTCTTTCTAACGATACCCCACTTGACCTAGTAACTTGAAATTTACAGTTTGCCCCCTTTCATTTTGGCCATTTTCTACAATTAAAATTAATAAATTTAAAAAAATTATACCTTCTATTTGTTGAGGTTCACAATGTTCACAACTATTCCAACTTGAAATTTACAGTTTGCCCAAATCCCCCTTTCATTTTGGCCATTTTCTACAATTAAAATTAATAAATTTAAAAAAATTATACCTTCTATTTGTTGAGGTTCACAATGTTCACAACTATTCCAAGGCTGCCATTTCAATTAGTAGTTCTCGAGATATTTAGGAATGTGACAGACGGACAGACAGACGGACAGAGTCGCACCATAAGGGTTCCTGTTGTACCTTTTTGGTACGGAACCCTAAAAATCGAAATCGGTTCATCCGTTCGGGAGCTACGATGTCACAGACAGACACACACACAGACAGACAGACAGACAAACAGACAAACAGACAGACAGACAGACAGACAGACAGACAGACAGACAGACAGACAGACAGACATACAGACAGACAGACACGTCAAACTTATAACACCCCGTCGTTTTTGCGTCGGGGGTTAAAAATACATATTGTTTGATGTAAATTTAAAAGTTAAAAAGAACTTCATGAAGTGATACGCTCAGGCCATTTCTTTTAAATTTATTCCAAGTTTTATGGCATCGTTGTGTCTGTGCTTGTAATTTTGGTAACTATTAATTTGTTAGATGTTACAGAAATTAACCCTTTATAAGGCATAAGCTTATCAGGAATTATGCAAAATTTAACCCTATCTTTGTGATATAGAGTTCAAAATTAGGTGGGTAATTTATTCCCTACGCCCTAAGAAAGGCTTAAGACACACTGCAATATTGTGCTAAATAACAATTTATAAAAAAAAAAAACTGAAAATAATCCAATAATTAATGTTCTAAGAGTTTCCATACCTATGTACATTCCCAATAACATTATCATCATAATTATTATATCATGAGTAGTCAATTGTTTTTCCTCCCACATTCGCAGGCCAAAGTGCACCACACCGGGGTTCCGTGGCATATGCCCCGCGGGATCTCCCACTGATAATGTTTCGCGCGATTGTGATCCGAATCCCCGCACCAAATCATTGAGTGACGGTTGTGCACACAGCAATACGCGTATCGCAAATTTTGCCAGTTCGGAAAATATTTCAACGATAATGTTCGAAGAGTTACATACACTTATATTCACAATAACATACGTATTAGAGGTATACAATGTATGTATAATGAGTTGTCAATTGTTTTTCCTTCCATATTCGCAGGCCAAAGTGCACCACACCGGGGTTCCGTGGCATATGCCCCGCGGGATCTCCCACTGATAATGTTTCGCGCGATTGTGATCCGAATCCCCGGACCAAATCATTGAGTGACGGTTGTGCACACAGCAATACGCGTATCGCAAATTTTGCCAGTTCGGAAAATATTTCAACGATAATGTTCGAAGAGTTACATACACCTAGATTCACTATAACATACGTATTAGAGGTATACAATGTATGTATAATGAGTTGTCAATTGTTTTTCCTTCCATATTCGCAGGCCAAAGTGCACCACACCGGGGTTCCGTGGCATATGCCCCGCGGGATCTCCCACTGATAATGTTTCACGCGATTATGATCCGAATCCCCGGACCAAATCATTGAGTGACGGTTGTGCACACAGCAATACGCTTATCGCGAATTTTGCCAGTTCGGAAAATATTTCAACGATAACGTTCGAAGAGTTACATACACCTAGATTCACAATAACATACGTATTAGAGGTATACAATGTATGTATAATAAATAAAATAAATAAATAAATATTATAGGACATTCTTACACAGATTGACTGAGGCCCACGGTAAGCTCAAGAAGGCTCAGGAACAAATATCTTTGCTCATCACACAAATAAATGCCCTTACCGGGATTCGAACCCGGGACCGCGGCGCAGCAGCCAGGGTCACTACCCAACTACTATAATGAGTTGTCAATTGTTTTTCCTTCCATATTCGCAGGCCAAAGTGCACTACACCGGGGTTCCGTGGCATATGCCCCGCGGGATCTCCCACTGATAATGTTTCGCGCGATTGTGATCCGAATCCCCGCACCAAATCATTGAGTGACGATTGTGCACACCGCGATACGAGTATATCCATTTTTTTACATGTAGACTTCCAATTCTCATGTTTTGCATGCTTGTAATTTAATTAGGTCGAGTCGAAAGCGATTAAACAGCATTATTTTATCTTTTTCTCGACGTTTCAACTAGGTTGCACTAAACGTAGGCACGGAAGACGTCCTAGCATGTGTTTTTTGTGTTGTCACAGACAAGTGCTTTTAGGTGCCCAATTTCAACCTATTGTAAACGGTCCTCCAAAGTATGTAGAGAAAAATGTTTAAGCCCTAACTTGTGTAATTCCTAGTTAGAGTCTATCTGTCTCTATTGTACACCATACATTTCACGACTCTTCTCTTTCCTAACAGACTCTAATAACAATAGTTACCGATTAGTATGTCGAAAAATGTAAAAAAGTAGGTAGGTAATAGATTATATAAGTAAAAAAGTATAGTTACATTATTGTGACTCAAACTCATAAAAAACCACACACTCTTGAAATTATTTATATATTATATGTATCGTTGTCTGAGTACCCACAACACAAGCCTTCTTGAGCTTACCGTGGACCTCAGTCAATCTGTGTAAGAATGTCCTATAATATTTATTTATTTATTTCATACTTCTCATCTTTTCACAAAATCACTCTCATGTCGGTTTAAGGGCGCAGTGTACGCGTCCCGCTACCCAGCGGTCTGCTCAAACACAGATATGAAATAAATAGCCGCGCCATTACTAATAATGGCTCAACTAACGTGCTAATGCCTGCAACTATTTGTCATCCCGCTAAAAAACGGGGGCATGAATGTCACATAAATTAGTATGATCGTGGCGTCGGACTTTTAGTGGCATAAAAAACTTGCGAAACAATTGACGGTATTGTGCGCGAACGCGAAATGTAGTGAACGGCCAAATGATCGCTAAGTAGTCTATTTTACCCAAAAGTGTGGATAGTCTTTTTGAATAAAAATAAAAAATCGGTTATAATTTGTCATTTTTTGTAAATGGGTCGCTGGTCATTAGGTATTTCTTCGCATTCCTATGATGCAAAAATACTGCGTATTAGGTAGTAACTTTTTAACCGGTAAATCGGTAACCGGTCCCAAATTTTAGAAGTAATTTATTTCACATTTTATAGTGTTACCGATCTAAGTAAACAAGACTTGTTATATGTTTTGGATTATAAGATGCCGATAAGGCCGTTTTCACATTATCCGATCCGATATCGGGTGTCGGGCCGGAAAACGCATTGTTCCAAATCAATGAAGTATGATTTTGTATCAAAAAATATTTTTAAAAAGTTTTATATTTAATAAATTATAAGCGCTATATTTCAAATATTTTATTGTAAAAGTAAAATAACGAGCATAAAAATACTCAAGTGTGTGCAGGTAAAATAAATAATTTTACATTTAACTATATCTACTAAAACATGAAAAAATTAGTATCCGCAATTCGGACCGATGAATTACAATCTTTTTTTTTCAACAGAAATTCATCATTAACAGCTGTTTAATAGACGTCATTTTTGTCACGCACACTACTACAAACGTATACCTACATTATATACGCACATACAAATATTATCGGCCGACAGCTGGCGGGGGGTCCGGCATGCCAAAAATGTCGGAAGCGTCCTGCCGATATCGGCAGTTCGATGGTGCCTCGGACAAAAACTGTTGTAGGAAAGTGCCATCTGCATTAAATCCGCAATTTTTGCGTTTTATATCGTTTTTTAGTAATAATGATCTATCAAATACATAAATAAAGACCTGGAAGCGCATAAATCTTACATTTTACATCCTTCCTACATCCGATATCGGATCGGATAATGTGAAAACGGCCTAAGGCGATTCGTAATCGTGTTCGATTTGATTCGAACCCGTTAAAGGGACTAGGTAACATAAACCCCTAAATAAACAATGACGTCTTCATAAACACCCCAACATGTACAAATATACCATCTCGCCTCTTATAAGTGCAGCTCATTTTACCTAACCGCTTACGCGTCTTCAAAGAACACAGTACTCAATGATATTCAATTTTTTGTGGCCATAAAGCTTGTGACACACGAGCGACACCGTCAAGAGCGCCGTCACGGCCGTCGCCGGGTTCGCTCGTAAACTAACGGGTTAATGTGTTTCCCATCAGCTGACGCTTCTAAAATACCTAGTGCTATTTTTAGGTTTAGAATAACAAGAATGTTTACTACTTTTGATCAGTGATGGGGAAATTTGCAATAGAAATAGGTTTATAAAGAGGCTTTTTTTGCAGGCCCACGGTAAGATGTGATGATACTTAGTGAAAGCAGCATAGACCTGCCTCCTTTCATTACAAAAGGATGAGGTTCTTAATAATATGAACGTGAGCATATTGTATTTTAATTTCATTTTTAATGACGTTACGACGTTTTTTCTGTATACATTTAAAATTGTATTAAGTCGATAAACTTATAGGTACCTACCTACTTGATGACAATGATGACTGTAGGTATTAGTAAAATTAATAAATAACAAACTACAATAATAAATTAATAACCCTAGGTACACGTTTTCTGGTATAAAAATGTGTTCTATTTCTGTCCAATATTAAGTTACCAACATTTATTTTCCATCGCAGAGAATGTCACCTTTTCAAAGAACTCGCGTCAAAAGGAGCACGAAGCCCGCAAAATGCCCACACCGGCGCCACCGCGACACAGATAAAACAAAGCACGTTTGATGTGCCACCCCCACACTTACAAGTTTTCCACAACACGCAATTTGCCCAAGACAAATTCACCATTGTCACAATAATTACCAAAGGAGCATCCACGGGCTTCGCTCTTCTCTTGTTTCGAACCTTCCCGAATTTTCGCAAAAACAATCGAAGTTCGGCTGACGTTCTAAAAACATTCAAAGTTGTGACGTCATCTGGATCGTGAGGTCGGAAGGGAATTATTGTTATTAATTAGAGAGGGTTTGTTTAATTAAGTAGGGCGCCAATCACGCCATCTTGAGTTCGGCAGTCTCGCTCGACGTCTTTGTTACATCTCTGCCATAGACCTATGGATGCTAGGATACGATAGATGCTGATAAAACATGAATCATTATTTGTATCCTAAAATACTGTAAAAAAAAATTAGAACAATGAGCACTAGGTACTTTTGGAGATATTAAGACTTTTTTTAACACACTTTAAGCGTCATTTTGTTTTAGACGATTTTATATTATTCTAGGGAATATTAATAGTAAGTAAATAAAAAAAAATCGTTTACATGAGAATATTTACACATTTTTTCATTTCAACTAAGTCTTATGAGATTATGTTTCATAAAATCCGACTTCTTATTAGAAAGACGACGACGTCGAAGCCATACTCATTTTTTTAAACAAACGAAACAAAATTTATACATTGCACTCCAACTCCATTCATTTGAAAAGAATTTCAATTGCGTCTTTAACAAATGTTCTTCCAACACTTTACACAATACGCGTAAAAAGTACGTCGCAATTTGTTGTTTCTTAAATTACCTTGTAAAGGTTTTATATTTAGATTTTTTGGAATTTCTTTTTGTCACATTCCTTGAATTCGAGAAGCAGGAGTAATAACTTTAGTAACAGAATCTGGATAAAACCTGAATTAGCTAAAGATCTGATCAGTCACTGTCGTGTGTAAGTTGATCTAAGTAGACAATAGACCTATTCTTATTACAAGCTTTTATTCAACTTTCCTTGTTAGTATATGTTAGTGTGCGTCAAAACGCAGAAGCTAAATTTGACCCACTTCCCGGTTTCCGATTGAGCTGAAATTTTGCACACATATGTAAATCACGTGACAATGCAATGTTATGGTATCATGGAGCTGATCTGATGATGGAGCAGAAAGGTGGTCGTAGGAACTCTGTCATGAAACGTCGTACCCCATCGAGTAAGGGGTTTTTAGAAACGTCTCGGAGAGCAGTAGATGACTGGTGAAATAAAGGTACAGTCGGCGATAAAAGCTTGTGCCAAAAATGAAATTTTTGCAAAAAATAATACGAAAATGCAATCCATAACAGAGTCCTTTCTTGGCTGCGGGGTCTACTCCCGCATCGCTCGTCACTCCCCAGCGATAATGGAGTGGGATAATTTTAATCGTGCGCGAATTGTCGAGCGTAATGCCCCGGGCACGTGGCGCGGCCCTAATTCACATTGAACTACATATTCTTAATGGCCGTCAAGACTGTGAATGTCTTCAGAAGTTCATCAGTTAATTTTGATTAAATTATTTGATATTTCGGGGGTATTTTGCTTTGGCTCGGCAATTGTTTATTGCTTACGATGGAATTCTAACAGAAAACAGCAGTGCCAATATTACACTCAAGACGTCACTTAACATAACCTCACTTATAAGATACTTAAATCTTATTGGAAATGCAAGCATAATAGCCGGGTACTATTTAATTCACCGACGCCGCGGCGTAAATACAAAATATTCCCATTCCGCGAATCAGCATTATGCCGTCGCATTCATTCCCGGGAATAACGAAAATTCTTTAATACCTTGTGCAATTAACATCCAGCGTCAGTGCCAAGCCAAGTGTCATCGTAAGTCTTGGAGTCATTAAGGGCATCTGCAGCGCGCTAAATAACGAAAAAACTCGACGAGTGGGGGCGGGGGGTGCGATGAGATTTTATTTAACAAAGTCTATATTAACCCCGTGCAATTAGAGAGCGTTAACGAGCAGCGGTAATGACTGCTGGGAGGCTATTCTTAAAGCATGCGACATCGACATACTGATGCAGGAGGCTGGATGATCTCGGTTAGATTTCGAGTTTTATCGAAGATTGGAGGTTCTTCATTTTCCACTATTTACTGCCTGGGTTGCTCAAATTAGCTATCTGAAGCGAAGATGGTTTTCGTGATGTTCAGATAGTATACTGCCATATTCATCAACTCTGCAAGACTTCACTGGCTCGGACAGCTTAATCTCTATGCGACTTGTTGGATCTATCAAACTGTTTGAAAATTCCAATAAGATTATTTTCTGTCCTCTCTTACAAGTAGGTACTGTAACTTTTTAGTAAGATTGCTTAGAAGAGATCGATTTTAAGCAATAATACCGCCTAGTGTTACCTCTGACGAATTATTAAGCAAGCTGTGCAATAAACACTCTAAAAAATGAAGACCAACTAAGAGCAGTTTTCTCTTAGTTGACGTAAAGTTAATTACTACAATTACGATCTTATATAATTCAAATAAAGCTGATTACTAAAAACAACAAGGGAATGTATGATTGAACTAATAACTTAGGTGTTTTGTTATTCCTAACCATTGTACACCTTGAATCAATTATGAACTTGTTAGGCATAACTATGTAACATAGGATGATTCAATCCTTAGTTGAACTTACTAAGGTAATTTAGTTAACATAATTATTTTTCATGGAATTATTGAACAAGATCTTAATCGATTCAGGTACGTTGCAAAAGTAAGAGCAATCAAAATTACCTTATTCGATTTGTCTAAGATCTTATCAGGCTCGTATGGAATCAAGATGCTTGACTACGACTATCAAAATATTGATAGGACCAACCAAATTTTTTTTAGAGTGCAGTACCTACCTTGAAAATTACCGTTCTAAAAGCTCCTATTGCCACTTTGAGAATAGACCCGCTGCACTTTGACACATTACCAGAGAGTGATGCGAATCCAAAGCATTTGAATATAATAATCGTTGCGAGGCGGCTATTTATTGTTTAATTAACCCGACGTCCGGCTTGCCGTTACGGGCAAGCCCCGCTTGTTTATAGTAATACAAAAATGGGAAATTAGCCAGGAAGCGAAATCTTAATTCCGCTTTTCTAAAAATGCTTTAGGCCTACAACGGGTACTTGGCACCGAGTTATCGCCGTAGAAATTGAAGACCACTTGAAACTGAATTTAAAAACAAACACAGACAAATTCTATTAATCTTCGTTCAACACCTAGGAAAAACATGTTGAAAATAATTAAATATTATTATCAACTTTTTTTTTAATTCTACATACAATCATACATACATACAATCACGCCTGTATCCCATAAAGGGGTAGGCAGAACACATGAAACTACTAAAGCTTCAGTGCCACTCTTTTTTAATTCTATTGGCACAAAAAGAGATAATTCAAATTGTAAACACGTTTAATACGTTTCTTTTAACTAATTAATATTTATTCTAAATAAACTTTATAAAAAACTATAGCATTTCTTACAGACAGATAATCCCAAGGAATTAAAATTATTTCTTTCTCTAAACAACGTCGAAAGTTAAAAACTTAAGTATTCAATTATCCATCGTTTCCTTAACTTTGGTAAAACAAAGCTAAGGATATTACAAGCACTCAAGGCTCTGTTTTCGAAGAGGAAGCAATGCGATACCGCAGTTAGAGCGAGCTAGTGTCATTAGTGTAAATTACGGTGATAGCGTGCTTGCAATCGCAATTGTGGCCAAATTGGGTTCTTTATTGCACACTAATTTGACCGAACATGAGCCTCTTAATTTAAATAGGAGTCGGGCCGTGTTTAGGGAAACAGCGAGTTTCGCGTAGGACGGGCTCGATGATTTTTGAGTCACGTAGGTAGAAGCTAATGGGAAAGAAGAAGGTTGATGCCGGCCACAGATGTCATACATACTCGTATATACCATAGATCAAGCAAACGTCAAACTTAGCGTGTCAAATGAACTCAGTAAAATCCACTGCGTTGTCCGTCTTTAATCGCAGATTGCAGCTTTCGGGCGTCAATTTTTGTAAGTTGAAGTCAACAAAAACATTAAAAATGACTCGTTACGTGATATTTAATCGCAACAACACAAAAATGAACACTCAAGGGCCTGAGACATATTTAAAATCACAGGCAAGTAACAACTTCAGTACAAAATCTGACACGCCCGGCCGCCATACAAATACATAAATGAACTTGTTTCTTCTATTTAAATCTAGTTCTGTGATGACGGCCCAGAAGGACCTGAAAGAGTTAGGAGTGGACAACACCGTATCCCAGAACCGGGAACAGTAGAAACGAGAGACAAGGAGAGCCGACCCCAGATGACGGGATAAGACTTAGGACAAGAGGAAGAAGAAGCTTATGGGAGGGATAATATACTTATTAATATTAGACACAAGCTTTTGCCCACGGCTTCCCTCGCGTTAGAAAGAGACAAAAAATATCCTATGTCACTCTCCATCCCTTCAACTATCTCCAGTTAAAAAATCACGACAATTCGTCGCTCCGTTTTGCCGTGAAGGACGGACAAACAAACAGACACACACACTTTCCCATTTATAATATTAGTATGGATATTGACCGGGGTATAGATCGTGAGTACCTTTTTGATTTTTACCGAGCTCCCGATATTTCGACGCAGTTGTTAATCACGGTCAATATAAGCGGCAACCCACACTCAGGCGACGCACGTCGTAAGACGCGGAACAGACGCTCCAAACGACGCGGCGCGTCTTACGTCCCTCCTACATGTATACAAAATATACTGAGGGGACGTTTTTTAAATTACACTCGTGCGGCGCGGCGTTGTCGTCCGTTCCGCGTCTTACGACGTGCGTCGCCTGTGTGTGGATAGTCCCTAAGTCTATTGAAAATAACCGTGAATCGTTCAAAACATTATGGATAATATTAATGCCTCATTATCATTACGATGCAATAAGTTTATACCTATTTATTAGATAAATACTGAAGATAATCTTCTTTATCACTGTCACTGCTTTAGTGATGGTTCATTATCATTCGACTGACAGTACAAATATGATAATAAAAGTCATGTAAAATGACGTAAAAGTTGCATCATACCTACTTGATAGCGCCTATCTTAGATAACAAATATCACCTGCATTTATCACGGCTTTATATCCATTTAGATTAAGAAGTTAGGTCTGTATCTAAATAATTCAACCGATATCATGCCTTACAAGTAGATAAAAAAACGTCGATAAAAAAACGTAATATAATAAAAACAACAACAGCAGTTGAAAATTGCCAAAACAAATAGGTGACTGATGTACATATATATGAATAGTTTTAAGAGCTTACATATTATGTAAACTCCATGGTAGATAGGTATGTTGTAAATATTATATATATTAATTTATAAGTATACAGGATGCCCGGTAATTAATGGACAACATTTTAACCACCAAGAGGGCTCCTTATACTGGTCCAGAAAATCGATTTTAAATAAGGTTTAGTAAAAGTCGCCTATAGTTTTCGAGATTTTCACACTTTTTAAAATTTTAATACTACCTAAAATTTTAAAAAGTGTGAAATTCTCGAAAACCAGGCTACTTTTACTAAACCTTAATGTCGATTTTCTGGACCAGTATAATGTGCCCTCTTGGTGGTTAAAAGGTTGTACATTAATTACCGGGCACCCGGTATAATAATGCAGTGCCCTAACAGGGTTTGTGGTAAAAGCACTGATGTCTAGTTGTAAGATCTATTGTAAACCCACAAAAGCAAGAAATAAATGAATATGAATATGTATATATATGTGTCCATGGAAGATATAGTACGAGGTCGAATACTAAGGCCACATCCTACGGATAAAGAGATAATACTGTAAGTATATCGCTAAAGCCGAATAATGATGTAAATAGATAAACAATTGAATCATCGAAATTCAATTTAATTTACTTATTATCTTCTTCATCATCCTAGTGGAAAATACCTTTATAAGTAGAGAGTGGGAATAAAATGTACCTAGCAACCTACCTAGTCGGTTACTAAGTTCTGTTACCAGAGTTTTGACTTAAAACCCATAGTAAACAGTGTCGAACAAGAAACATATATATACATGATTTTAATTTAACTTAAGAAAATAATCATAATACTTACTTACTGCGATGGCTCAGCGACCCGAAGTGGAACTTGGCCTCCGACACTAGATTCCGCCATTCGCTCCTATCCTGTGCAATCTGATGCCACTCATAATCATAATAAGTAGCTATAGCTACATTAAAATGGCATTTCATGGAGTCATCTAATTATGAATAAGATGTCAATTCTATGATAGCCGTAACATCCACAGAGCAAGATAAAAAGTAATAATCTCATATTTTTCCAGATCAGCCGTCACGTGCCAGATGAACTAAACTTATGATATTGTTATACTCTGCAATCAATTACCGTGCGTTCCAGTTATTGATGTTATAACTGAACTGATTCCTTTGGCTTCTAACCTTACGTGTCCAACATAACCTGGTCTCCCACACCCCGAGATACTACACAGATTGTACACAAACACGAGGGGGGTGAGTCTATGCCTGGCGGGTAAAGTTAGATTGGATGACTCGAGAGTGCACTAAATGACATGCGCCATCTGGTGTCATAAAAGAACCCTCTTGCCACTATTCGTGTAGGTCGCGATAGTTTCTTGTAAGGGTCGAGGAGGGTTGCCTTGTGTTGCTATGTTGCTCGTCTTGTAATGCTTTCTGTTTGGTATGTTTTTGCGAGAATGAGAATTATCGTTATGAGAATATGTTTCAATCATCGGATAAGAACATACTCGTAAAAGTCAAATCGCTATAAATCACTTAGAATAAGTAACAACTAAAAAATCGCTTTGTTTAAATAATTCAATGTACTTCAACCTTTACTTGCATGATCAGATATAGGCATGTTGTTTTTCCTATCTATCTCGTATAGAATGCTTAGTTTGAGATTGTTTTTGTCTACACCTTACATAATCTGTTAAACAAAAGCCTTTTTTCCTGTTAAATGTAGCGGCTAGTTATATTTATGTATTATAGCTATCATCTCATTTCATATTGATGCAAGTTGCGCAAAACATTTATTGCAATAGATAAAGAAATTATACGAGTAAGTAGTATTCTTGCGTTCATAAAAGTAAAGTGGTATCAATTGTACAAAACAAATAAAGAACGTTATTTTACATGAAACGCAAGCTCAAATGAATCATTCAATTCCTGACGTAATCAAAACTAATCTTAAACGGTATCTGTAACAATTACCTACGCAAAGGTTCCTACCAACCAATTAAGCACAATCACCCCGACCGCCAACTTACGGCCGTATTCGAGTTACTCGTATGCTTACATGATGTCGATACGATACTGACCTGTCCAGTGTGCGTAGCCGAATGTACAAACGCTCAGGAAATGCTCACGATAATATATCTTTCGTGGCTATCTATCAGTGGCGGGGCGTGAAAATTTTCATTGGTAAAGCCGGAGGGGTTTTTGGAATCTGTTTTATATGGACTTCTACAGATACTAGAGAATTTTAGGGAACCCGTTGGGAATCGAGTTGTATCGACGCTCCGCCACTGCTATCTATCTCTATCGCTCTTGCGTATTGGCGCGACAGAGCCGGACTACATTTCTGCGGCTTTTTCGGTGGCGTTTCGCGTCGCAGAAATGCCATTCGGTTACGGGGCCTGATAGCATGAGTAACTCGCGCGTGAGCCCGTACTCAAAGCTGGGTAAGATGTGGAATCCAAGAGAACAATAATAAATAGTTGATGCTCCGCGGCCAATGATACACAACTGGCTCTGTTGAGCCAAACGGAAAAGCGATAGAGGTAACTAACTACGATAAGCTATGGAGTGTCAACGATTGTACACTTTGGTAGTTCTGTCAGTGTCAAAAAGACACACTTGGTTGAAGAAATGTCACTTTGGACTCTGACAGATCACTACCTATCGTATCTCTGTGACTTCTAATAACCAATATTCGAATACTGCCCAAACTTTGAAAAGGTAAATATCGCGTGCTGCTATATCTGCAAATCAATTAAGGAGTTCAAAACTCTAAGTAAATTGGTGTCTTGTTTTCCGCCACAACCTTATCATCGTATTCAATCTGACTGCGTGGTCAGAAACTACCCCCTTTTATGGATATTTCACCCCTGGGGGGATACTTGACCCCCCTGTCTGGATACATCATCTACCCCTAAAATGAGCTAATGGGCAAATCACAAATGTAGAACGTAATGAAGTGTCATGGCAATATTATTAAATTTAATATTCGTTCTTTTCGATTTAAAATTTTACTAAGCTCATTAAAAAAAAAACTATTAACCTATGTTGATTATAAAGTTAATTTTCTGTAAAAAGCAAATAAAATCATTTTAATTATAATGTGTACTTAAGACTTTTTTAGCTTTTTAATCAGCAGTAAACACAGACAATCAATCAAATCTGTTTCGCGGTATTGTAGTTAATAGGCAACCAAACTGTAAACAAACGTTTGTGCGAAAATCATCGGGTTTAAAAGATATATATTCTTACGCAGGGAAATATAATAAAATTGATAGCCAGTTGATATAATTCTGAAGTCATAAAGACATTTAAATATAAATCATAAGTTAAGAAATGCTATAGCCAAAAGAATACGGGTAACTAGTTTTAATATTGTTTTTATAATACGTCAGTAGCAAACAAGCGTACCTACAGCCAGCCTGATCGTAAGCAGTTTCCATAGCCTAGGGCAACCTGCAAAATCGCCTCCGTACCGCACCCTAATTGAGCTCTGGCAACCTAGTTTATTTTTTAAACATTTATCTCTTTCAGTAACTTTATGTCCCTTAATTGTGTTTATTTCACACACCTCATAATAATGCACAGTTACAGCCAAGTTAAGTGCTTCATTTTAACGACTACAGAAAAAACATTTGATTAACTGTGGTGATAACTGATAAGTGTTATCTAATGTTAAATTGACTATTCTGTGATTTGACAATAAACTTTTGTGGCTTTCTGGAAGTGGTTAAATAGTTATATGTAACTTTATTCTTTTTTATACATATTTTCAATAATACAAGTGGATTACTGTTTCAGGCTAGTGTTTAAATATGAGTTAATTCATAATTTAAACATAGTATGATACTTACTAACATGCCTGATACTATTTCTCAGTAATATTTCTGAAAAATTTATGAAATAAGATTGTTATCATTGATATAGATTTAAAATTTCTTCCACATCCTTATGTTTAAGCAACATTATATTGCAAATAAGCCAGAGAAGCTGCTGCTTCGTGCAATAAATTGAAAAAAATATGTGAAGAGGAAGAGTTACAACGATGCAATGTGCTCGTTTTTGGGGTATCGAGATACCTTTATCGAAAAAAGCCTTTTCACAAAAATTAAACTCTTTTAAACTTTAAGATTTTGAAACATAATTAAAACGCTACTAAACTAAGTTTTTTAAACTCACCTCCGAAGTTTCGAGGTTCCCGAGTTCCTCGAGAAGACTTAGTAATCTACGATTAATTCTCGTTTGCAATTTTAATTATAATAACTGTGTGCGTAGCCAAATCCACAAGTGCTCACGATAATATCTCTTTCGTAGCTATCTGTCTCTATCGCTCTTGCGTATTGACGCGACAGAGCTAGACTGCATTTCTGCGGCGTTTGGCGTCACATAAATGCCATTCGGCTAGCAGGCCTGAACCCAGTGATAACAGTAATATTAATATAGAATCCGTTTCATTAGGCAGCCCTCCGGTTGTTTTTATCTAATAGTAGTCGTGTATTTTAGATTCCATCAACTTTCAAATAGTCTTTACACCCATGCGGCAAGGGCAGCATTTGCTATGTACCCCTGACATTTATTTAAAGTGTTAATAGGGCATCTTGTGCTCGCTTCGGCTCCGCACACGTCTCCCAAAAATACAAGAATACCCAATGGTTTCCGTGAACAATATCAAAGATAATTTACAAAAACTCTTTAATAAAAAAAAGCCTTGTATTTTCAAAAAGAATGATTATCCCTCGGTAAAATAATTAAAACAACAATTTGACCTGTACAAGACAATACCATAGCCGCCTCTTTTACCCCGGCCACCGACCCAAATATTATAATGGAAAATATGAAAATGAGTTTCATTAACGCCTGAGTCATGCCTCCCCACTAATATCTTCGGACAAAGGACGGCGTCCGGCAAAAATAAAAATTCCCACTATCTTTGTAATTTCTGCTTTAATGACTTTTCCTTATCTTGATTGAGGTGTCTTTGTACCTGGTTGTTTGCTTTACGTTGGTATGAAGTTTTTTATGTAGATTGAGTTAGACAGATATTACTGAAATGTAGTGTAAAGAATAAAGATGTGTACTAATATAGATAACCATTTGGATAACGTAAAAAATGCGTGCTCTCGCATTGGTCCGTACCTATTACAACTTATGTAACTTATGGCGCGGATGGCGCGGGCGCGACGCGCGATTTTATTATACAAATATATCTACATATATTTACTACTCGTTGTGTGTATTAATTATTATTTTTATTATACTCTTTATTTATTTTCTTTCTTAGGCTAGGCTGTTTATAATATGAATATAAAAGTAAAATACAAAAACACATACAAAACAATATAAAACACATATAAACACATTATAAAAAACCTAACCTAGGGTGCCGCCAGCAGCGGGGCAGGGCCCAAGCTGCCGGTGGTTAGGGCTGCAGAGAGAGGAACCGTCGAACTATCCGTGCTGTGTCCAAGATCACCGCCTTCTGCATCTGGCCCTTGATCCAGCCACCTAGCGAGAGTCTCTTAAGATGTTGGTCGAGACTCTTCGCTATGAGACCGTTCGCTGAAACGACTATCGGAACAATGATCGTTGATTCAACATCCCACATGGCGGTTATCTCGTGAGCCAAGTCTAGGTACTTACTGGACTTGTCCTTCTCGGCTTTCACGAGATTCTCATCATGGGGGATGGTGATGTCAACGAGCACTGCCCGGCGTTGCAGTCGATCTATTATCACAATGTCAGGTTTATTGGCTACAATAGTCCTGTCAGTGATAATAGATCGATCCCAATAGAGCGTGGCACGACCATTTTCGAGAACTGGCGCAGGTAAGTACTTGTAGTACGGTACTTCGCGGTCCACAAGGCCGTATTGAAGAGCAAGTTGCTGGTGAATAATCCTGGCTACGAGATTATGTCTGTGCAAGTACTCGCCGTTAGCAAGATGAGAACAACCGGAAATAATATGCCTGAGTGACTCTCCGGGACGGCGGCATGCCCGACAAATGTCGACCGTACCGTCCTTCAGGATATATTTCCGGTAGTTGTTCGTCATCATAACTTCGTCCGCAATTGCACAGGCAAAACCCTCGGTTTCTCCGAAGAGGTCCCCGAATCGTAACCAGTTCACCGATGCGAGCAGATCTACATCGGGTCCCGTGAGGGCCTTGTAGAACCGCCCGTGTAGCTGCTTGCTCTCCCATACCGCCTTGCGGTCCGCAGTACTTAGTACCACAGGTTTGCGCCAGTTCTGTTTCGCCAAGGAGAGCGGCGTGAGGTTTCCGTCCACTGCCACCACATCACGATGCATCCCGCACTCGTTGTTAAGGAAGTAACTCCTGAGATTGTACACCTCACGGTTGTGGAGATCTTTGGCGTTTAGGAAGCCTCGACCTCCGCACTTCCGTGGGATGTACAATCTCATAACAGACGAGCGCGGGTGTAACATACGGTGTGTGGTAAGCAGTGAGCGGACCCTCCGATCCAGGGCGTCCAGCTCAGTCTGGGTCCACCGTAGTATGCCAAAGGAGTATATGAGTAGAGGCATTACCCAGGCGTTAAAGGCGCGCACTTTGTTGCCTCCTGATTATTATTATCATTATAAATGGGCTTACTCTTGACCACAGACTAGCCAAAGGCAAAGACGTGGCCTACGATGGAGTGAGCTCGCCCAGAAGATGCCTGTTCACTCTTGATTTGAAGGTTGCCGGGTTATATGAACTCGGAAATATAGCCGCCTACAAGGAATTCCACTCCTTGGCAGTGATGCGCATAAGAAAAGAAGAAGCAAAGCGCTTCGTGCGGATTCGTGGAATTAATACTTCATATTTATTATTCTGAGGCTGCAGTATGAATTTTTGACGTTTTATAACGCTCTTTATTAGTCACACTCTATTAAACTATCCAGCTTTAGACACTTGGAGGCCTTGGTATTTATATGACCATTCTTTCAGTTGTATAATGCGATACTTAATAGCGTAAACACTACGGAATATTAATGTAATTTTAGGTTCTAATAAGTAAACTTTGAGATCGCTATTCACTTTCATGACATTTTCCATGAAGTTTGAAACTTATTTTGAAACATAATAACTGATACTAAAAGTTTCTAATATCGACGTATCTACTTTCACATTGATGGCCTGTTAGTGTAAAGACTAAAGTACATTGAAGCATTTTGAATTCCTGCCCCACGTTGGGCGCCAATGTAGCCGGCTAGCCAGCGAAGAAATTAAATTAAGGTTCTTCTTTTAAACGAAGTCTGCCATGTTACAAGACTTTATAAATAAATAAATAAAAATCATTTATTTCAGAGTTCAGACTCGAGGTCCATAAATGGTTAGTAAAACCACACCTCGGACACTGGCGATAAAATATATGAAAGAGGCGCGTTCCTAGCACACAATTTAAGCTCGTGTAAGTGAACGCGTACTATACAGTAGTGAAATATGACAGGTCGACTGTTGTTTTTCACAGGCGGTAACTGTGAGGTAACCGAGAGGGGGTGGGCGGCACTACAGCGGGGAGCGGGAGTGACCATACAGTACAATAGTACTCTTTATTATACTGTGGTAAAACATTAATAAATTATTTATGCAACATCACTCCAAATTCTTCTTCAACGTTATTAATTACCCTCAGACAAATTCGCCACTTATGCAGACACTTGAAACAGGCATGCAAGGATATCCGACTCACACGTTCTCTATCTCAGCGCATTAGCATAATATGCGGCGGAGGTAGGTGCATAAATTAACGTGCGACTTTATGACCGCTATTTGTCTATCGAATTATGAGTGAGCGGGGGAGGGTTGACTTACGTTCTTGCGTTAATGTGAGTATCAATATTAATAATTTACTGACTGACCAAGACGTATAATGTGAAAGTTTAAATTCAAGAAATTCCAGTAAAATTATTAGAACAGATTTTAACGCAGAAGTTTTAGTGCCTACTCTGATTGTAGTATCTACGACGTAGCACTCGTAGCAGGGACTATAAGGGCCCCCCCACATCTAGCGTCTCACAAACTTCCCCGGGATTTCCCTTCGGGACATCCCGGCGTCCTCTCTTGGATATGATCAGTGATCGGTTTTTTGGATTCACCCTCGCGGGATATCAAGTAGAAAAGTTAATATTGATACGACGAAATTATCTCTAAGGAACTTTTTACTCTTACATGGCAACCAGTTGAGACAAAAACTTCTATTCTTTTCCTAATCTCTACACTCTATTAAGCAAAATATATTAGAACCTCCACAAAGTATTACCTTACATCTATCATGATATTCATGATGGAAAAAATACTTCAAAATCTTGACATTGTGGACATTGTACATATTTTTTTGCCTTTTCTAACAACATTAAGCCCGGATTCCCGGGGCATATCCATACTAACATAATGATTGAGGTCGTTCACCCCATGTCGAATCCAAAAAACCGATCACTGGATATGATAGAGCATCGCTCTAAACTCCAATCACTCTTATAAAAAATAAATAAAAAAAAAGTCTCGCAAACGTAGCGTGGGGCCAACTGTATGAAAAAAGACGCCGCGTCGCGTCGTCAGGCTTTGCAAACAATTGGCCCGACGCTACGCTCGCGAGACGCTAGATTTGAAAGCTACTAGCTGTGCACCTCTACTCATCATACCCACCTGCACGATTTTCTAAAACGTACTTGTATGCGCATATAAAACACTATTCTAAAACGACCCTAATGTTCGATAGATTAATAAAACTTGGATGACATACCTGCACAAAGTTGATTACTCCGTATTACTTAACTAATGATCGCAATACATGTAACGTAATAAAAACACGTTTAATAGTGTTTTTTTTCTGCGTTCAAGTCTTTTATTATAGTAGCCATAACAGCTTTCATCAGTGACGTGACACTTAATGCAAATTCAGCATGCACGGGAATCAAACCAGTCAATTAAATAGACGTAATGAAAAATGAACGCCGACCGCCCCGCCTATATACAGGCTATGTGTAAAATTATGTAGGAACCATGTAATCTGGACCTATAAAGCCGCCGTGATAACTCGTCCGATAGTGGGGCAATTTCTGAACGACACAATAATGACACCTATTAGGTGGACCGCTCGACATCCTGTCGCATAATAGCCCCCGCATCGGCATTGCCGCGCGCGGACAACACAACACGACACTACGTAATAACCCCCTCCTCGCTTCAACAGAACATGATTAGCTAAGCCCTTAAATTGTTACGGTAAAGGTATAAAAACCAACATAAGCTCAAGTTTCAGCCTAGGTTAAACAAATCGCCGTTTTAATGACCTAGAAGATTAAGCATAGTAGGTTCGTTATGGACTCGGAACGGGCCATTTATGACTACGATTTATAATCTACGCATTAAACACGAACTGACTTAAATGTTAACTCGACGAGGTCTGTGTACTGAAAGCGATCTAAAAGTTTAATCATCTACTTTATATTACAGCCAATTACAATTAATCTCACACGAAAGTGACGCCCACGGCGAGTCTAGACGCCTAATCTCTTCTCGATCTAATTCGACATAACTCTGTAATTAAAGGCGAGGACAATAAAAGTTAGATCCATGTGTCGTGTCGTGTGAGGCTCGCGTGACGGCGGTCTGTCGTGTCGCCTTCGTCCGACAATAAAATTATAAGTCGCCCGCAGTGACAATCCAGTGATTTACGTCGGCACACACGCGAATATTCTAATATGAAAAGACCTTAAGCTTTTTACTGCGGCGTAAAAATACTAGGCGGACAGGTTAATGAAGAAAGTGTGTTCGAGTCGCCGCTGAGATAGGCCGACGCGTGACTGCCATTATGGCGGCCCTTACTTATTGCGGCAATGATACTGATTTTGCATTCACATGTAAATGATGTTGCCCTCTTTGCATGTCTATGGAAATTGCTCAATGCATGAAAAAGGTCTGAAAAAGTGGAATGCAGCATGAATTAAGCCGCTGCTAAGACTACGACATTTTGTTTACTGCACGAAATGTGACTTGGTCGATTTAATAAATAATGATTATAAAGTTACGTCAATATAGTAAATAAAACAGTAAACATACATAGGTGGGCCATTTTTTTCAAAGTCGTCCACCCCACTTTTTTGTAACATGGGTATTTTTTACGCGATTCATACTTAGAATCGCGAGGTCTTTCGATCCTGATAGGAGAAAAAATGTCCCAAGATTTCCATACATTTTTCAAACCTTCCATTCCGTTACCGCCATACAAAATGTATGAAAAAATGGTAACGGAATCGGAAAAAAAGGCTTGAGCCATTTTTTTTCTCCTATCATTACAGGATTGAATAAAGAGCTCGCGATTCTGAGTGGAAAACACATAAAAATTTCCAAATCCAGAAAAAAGTGGGGTGGACAACTTTAAAAAAATGGCCCAGGTATGTATGATAGTTAAATGAATCTAAAATACGGTAAATTTTTATTAAACAAAGATTTTATAGCTATAGCACATAATACGCACTTCTGCTTTAAAGGTAGAATTTGTACTATTTTCTAAGCTTGTTCATGTTCACATTTACGTTTTTCATTAGAAGGAACAGCACGATGTGAGTTAATCCCCTCAGAGAGCGAAATGGTGCAAATACTGGGAAAAGCAGCAAACGGAACGAAACAGAGTCCCTAATCCGATAAGGTGAGCGAATCTCGGCTCAGAAAGTGAATGAGTATGTTTTTGCCATTACTATATCAGAAGAGAAATACAATATAAAAAATAAGAAGAGAAAATGTTTGTCAAACAGGTATTTAGGGTTCTCAAAGGTCGGCAACGCATAAGTGGTTCCTCTGAAGTTACTTGTGTCCAAGGGCGGGGATGACTGCCTTCCCATCAGGCTCGTCTGCTCATTTGATGCCTAATATATCATAAAAAAAAAACAGTCACAATTCTACTATTACGATATTACAATAGTCGCCACTGAAACCTAGAAATCTCAACTCCTCTAGATGTCTATAAAATGCCGTTTTTAGGGTTCCCTAGTCAACTAGGAACCCTTATAGTTTCGCCATGTCTGTCTGTCCGTCCGTCCGTCTGTCCGTCCGTCCGCGGATAATCTCAGTAACCGTTAGCACTAGAAAGCTGAAATTTGGTACCAATATGTATATCAATCACGCCAACAAAGTGCAAAAATAAAAAATGGAAAAAAAAAATTTATTAAGGTACCCCCCCTACATGTAAAGTGGGGGCTGATTTTTTTTTTTCATTCCATCCCAACGTGTGATATATTGTTGGATAGCTATTTAAAAATGAATAAGGGTTTGCTAAGATCGTTTTTTGATAATATTTATATTTTTGGAAATAATCGATCCTAAAGGGAAAAAAAAGTGCGTCCCCCCCCTCCCCCCCCCTCTAACTTTTGAACCATATGTTTAAAAAATATGAAAAAAATCACAAAACTAGAACTTTATAAAGACTTTCTAGGAAAATTGTTTTTAACTTGATAGGATTAGTAGTTTTTGAGAAAAATACGGAAAACTACGGAATCCTACACTGAGCGTGGCCCGACACGCTCTTGGCCGGTTTTACTATAGTTTTTTCGAGCTCGCTACGCTCGCGTTTCGACTCTGTATGTCCCAACCCCCCTCCCCTTTATTATAATATATATATGTACGTGTTATAAGTATGTCATCATAATAATATTATTTCTTCGAAAAGTAATCGATGGCGATTAAATTAGTGAGCTCACTGTTATATGTGTAAGTGGATCATACCACACGCAAGAACCCTTATCTCGAACACAGTCATAATGATTGCTCTCTGAAACGTAATCCATAACAAATGGTTATACACATTTTTCTACTATAGAACATTGCACATTAAATGATAGTGATCCGTTACTTATGTTCATTACTTATATCTAATATCAAATTCCTACATAGCATCCTATGGCAAAATTTTTAATGGAGAGAATTCCCTCTTTTCATCCCCTCGTTATTAGGTTATTACATGTTTCTAATGAGCTACTTAATATTTACTGATTTTCCTTAACTGATTTTTGTTTGACTTTTATTATAGATACCTATAGTGCAAAAGGAAAATTCATCAATATAAATGGATAGATAACATTAAAGACTGGACGCATACGAAAGACGCAGCCACCCTCAAGATGTTGGCAAAGACCAGAACGCTTAATGCCATGCTGACCGCCGACGCCCATTAGATGGACATGGCACCAGAAGAAGATAGTGCAAAAAAGATGTAATTCTTTCAAATAAGAAAACAGAAAAATTACTTTACCAGTATTTTTCTGTTTTCTTATTTGAAAGAATCACATCTTTTTTGCACTATAGGTATCTATAATAAAAGTCAAACAAAAATCATCTATATTATTATTGATCCTCATTGCATCAATAAAATAAAAACCTTTTTCCCGTTTCCGTGAAAGTAATCTAGGTCAGAACCTCGGTGTCTTTCATTACATTACCCCTGAAAGAACGTAAATCCTCATGTAAAACGGCAGAGAAGCCACTCTACGCTCGCCATTTTCCTCAAGCACAGAGAGCGGTAAAAATAAGGACTGTCGACCATAATACAAAGTCAGGGACCTTCGAAATCATTACACAATTGCGATGCGCTGGTTACACTTGGACTGTAACCCAACATGCCTCAACATCGAAGATAAACTAAGGACCAATCGAAGTTATAACATGAATTATTTACATTGTTTTTTACTATAAATTTTAAACAATAACGGTAGTCGTATATATCTACTACCAAAACTAAACAAAGTGATCAAGCATCTCATTACTCTTAGTTAACACATCGGTCTTTAGCACTTTTCCATATTTATACTATTGCATCTCTTATGCATTTTGAATATTGCCAATCTTCATTACCCGCTCTTATCTGCCCTAGTCGAAGCGATTTATCCAAACAAGCCGTCATTTCTTGCGGTAGTACAGGGAACCCTGCGGATTCCTTCACAAACCTATATTATGCTTACATAACAAATTACTAAGCCTTTCAACACTTTGTGGACTCTCAACGATTTCATGCACTCTTTCTTTAGTATATACAACTTTCATAAGTATGCGTATTGACAATCTTCATTACCCACTCATCTCTGCCCTCGTCGAAGCGATTTATCCAAACAAGCCGTCATTTCTTGCGGCAGTACGGGGAACCCTGCGGATTCCTTCACGAACGGAACGGCAATGACTCGCAGATAAGGTAATAGCGGCTCGCTGTCTACTCGAACGTAATAATGTACTTACTTTGGCTTGAAGCCGGGAAATGGCATAGCAGATTTGATTTAACAGCTTTATTGCACACAATATTTTCGTATTAAATTTATTTAATAAAATTACATGTAAGATATTATTCGTTCAGCAGAAGTTTTGATTTTGATATTTATGGTTTTGTTTTAGTTCGATGTGTAGGATAACGACGTGTAATAATTTAAACTTAGTAAACACAATGTATTAATATGTACAGATTTTCAATTAAGTATATTTTTGTTAAGTCTTAAATTCTTTTAGAATCGTGAGTGGATTCATTTTCCTAGTGTATTGTATGGCATTTAATAATATGGCAGTAGAGGTTATGTTACGTCTTTATGTCACTCCAAAAATGCATCTATAACCCTTTTTTTTTATTGATCAGCGATTGACCCTAGTCACATCACCTGATGGAAAGTGAAGACAGAGTCTAACATGGAGTTTGCCGATTCAGTAATAGCCTATTCACTCTTGTTTTAAAGAGACCGAGGTCGTATTTTTCAGGGAACACAGATGGTGGGAGCGCATTCCATTCCTTTGGACTGCAAAGGATGAGGCAAATCGTAAACTCTAAGTAGTTACTAATATAAGCTCTTTTACCGAAGGCTGATAAAATAAACAGTTTGATAAATGATGAATGAAAGAAAATGGCACCAACAAGAAAAGCTTCACAAAACTCCTACTAATGAGCAGCAGTATCTCGATCAAAACAATACATTCTTCTTCTTCCTACCCTTATCCCGCAGGTTATGTGGGGTAAGTGTCAGTACAACTCGTCTTCCTCTTCCATTCCTCTCTATTTTTCGTCAACTCAGCACTCACTTCCTTCTTTTCACCCATCGTTGTTTGGGTTTACCCCTCCTGCTCCAACCCTCAACATTTATTAATATCAAAACAATACATTAATGAAATAGAATGACACAGACAAGTTAAAAGAAAAGCACAAACTCCTCCTGACTAGTATCTCGATCTACACCTCCTCTAATTGCCAGTGGGCGGGCCTCCCCCCGCCATGTAAATAAGGCGAGTATCAGCTTTCTTTGTTTGCCCGCTCTGTGTGCAAATTGAAACTTAATTGCGTCCTACTGAACCGGTTCTCGTTAATTGTGGTGGGGAAGTTCGTGAATGTTGGCTGACATATGAATAGCCTGTACCGTGAGTCTTTAGAATATGTTAGTTAATATAGTAAAAATGACGGAAAACGTTTGTAGTTTTTCGTTCTAGTAAGTGATCGTTGTGGCATTATCTGGGGGAGGTTTCTGTCCAGCAGTGGACATCTTTTGGCTGAAATAATGACGATGATGTAACAATTTGGAAGCGCTGTACACTTTCGCGGTACAATGTAATGTCCGTGAAGTTAAAATTCTAAGTACCTACTTACTTAGTAAAAATTAGGTGGGATTCGTTTTAGTGCTATGCTGAAGTTTTTGTAATGTTACTAGCAAAAGAACAACTTTTCCAGTGAGAACACGAATTTTGCACAATGTAGAATTGTTACAAGAATTTGAGTTTAGATCTTGGAAAAAATGATTACAAATAATCATCGATTCATAACATAACTACATAATATGAACAGCGGATATAAGCTTTAATTCATTATCATGTTCACTATTTAGAGACACAAATTATTCAAAATACTTATGAACTTATTAGTCTATGACATGCATATAACATACTTAATATCGATTTGATTGTTGTCAAACTGGTTTATCATTTTTACAAGTCACTAGTTTTCTAATTTTACAAATAAAAACGATTTTTTAAATTGATTGTGTAGTGGGTGTAAAATTGTTGGAAAAGCGTGCGTATTAAGAAGATTTTCACATGCTTGGTTTAGTTATATCTCATTATAAAGTATTGTACAGTCAGCAGCAGAAGTTCCGTAGCGGGCAAGGTGTTCAAAATGAACTTGACACGATCTTATTTTTAAGACAATAAGAGCGTGTTAGGATCATTGTGAACACCTTGCCCGCTACGGAACTTCTGTTGCTGACTGTAATAGGCAATAACACTATTTTATTATTGCCTTATCTGCCGTAACAATTTCACCTTTACAAGTCACAATCATAAATTAAAGGCGAGACGCGTCTATGTTTCACTCCGCCAGTCGGAATGGTATGTAAAGCCACGCATCGGAGACCACCCATAAGTCAAAAGTCACGAAGTCAGATAAGGCCTAATTGACGTGAGCAACGCCCTACGCAACCTTAATAAGCATTTATAACGATATTAACTGCTATTATCAAAAATACTTAACCTATTTATATTATTTTAGAGCTGGGAAATTTCACCTTTCGTTTTGATTTCGATTAGCACGCCGTTTGACTTTGACATTGAGTGTAAGCGAATCAGCGAGCCGTGATGGAACGACACTGGGCTGCATTGTTTCTTATCGTACTTACATTTGACACGGTATTAAACTAGAACATTTATCCACATCACTGTCTAGAATAATCTTTAGCGAAATTGGAAAAACGCCTCCTTTACAGACTTTCACATATAAAACATATATATATGTATATTATCATCAGCTTTCCGTGTTTTTCGCCATTTTTGACGTCGTCATCGAATACATTGCATTCAAGCATATTCTTTAGTCCCTTCAAATGTGTAAGAGCAAGTGTTCTCATTTAAGTATTAGTTATTTATCAGTTGATTTATCAGGAAAATGCATGAGATGATAATAATAGCATTAAAACTAAAGTACTTCAATTATAAAATACTCCCTACACGAGCGTGACCCAATCCTTTAGCCACGGACTTCTATAGCCGACCGTATTCTGTGATAATACGACAAGCGTGGAGTCACAATTTCCCTTCCTACCGCGACGTCATATGTAGGCCACATGTCTTACGGCCCTGCGGCACGAACATTCCAAGCAAATCTTTTAATTGCTCCACATTATTCCCTTATATGTTAGATTATTTTCGAATGTTCGCGCTTGACAGAGTTCACGTCGTCACGCTAGCCTCTCGGGCTGGCCGCTAATGATTACAAATATAAATCTCGGTAAATGGTTTACGCAGGCTAACGTGGCCGATATAAGTATTTCTAAAAGTACGTCTCAATCACTTTTAGCATGTGATAAGTACGCAACGTCTAGATTCAGTCAGTTAGCATTATAGTAGCAGATGCAATAAAGCACTTAAAATTTTTATCACCCTGAAATACTTGGGGGCATTTCTCCAGCTCCATTTTTGCCCGAATCCCATAAGCATCGCATTTCTTGGTTTCTGGTCATCAGGGAATCCTACTTAATTTGACAATATTTCACGCAACTCTTACGAGATTCAGGTAAAATTGAAGCCACCGAAATCAAAGCGGTTGCAACGCTCGGAGAAATGCGCTTCTACAAATAGAGACATATTTCGACGATATATCTAGTGGAATACTTTTAAACTAACTGAATCAAAATACATCAATATGAGTTAAAGTAATAGACAAATTGAATAAAAGAACCATTAAATAATAATTATATCAATGGTGTACGTATTTTTGCATCTTGGTTCTAAGTTTTAAATGATCAGTACCGAATTATCGACATCCTCGGTTTTCAGAAGGTAAAACTAACGTTTTGAACTTCATTGAGTGTACTTTAATTTGTATTTTATAATATTAATTCCATCTGCTTTTTTGTTAAATTAAATTAAATATTTTTTTTTATTTGAACTACTGGAAGATAAGATGTTAATAAATTTTAGCCAAATTACATGTGTGTCACATGGTAGCAGATATTCAAACCTGAACAAAACGAAAGATTCTAAACTAGAATCCTAATCGTACAAATGGTTTCAAGTGTCTATATTTATCTACCGCGTGAAAAATATATACTAGTGATATAAATAGTAGTAGTGGGTACTACTATTTATATCACCTAAGAATAAAATATTGATGATTTCAAATATTCAAGACAAATAGCCCAAGTTAACCGGTAGGGTCTTTTTAAGATCAATGACAAAATGTGTTAACATGACGTTCCGCCATCTTTCTTTTTTCGGAATCTAATTGTGGTTTCTATAACAATGGCCGCGCCGTAACAGAGTAATACGGCTTCATTAGTGCGCCCGCGTCGATAGCCGCGACCAATTACGTGCTTTTATCACCAATTAATGTTTACGATGCTCCGGCCACCAATATGTCGATACGATCCTTATTGTTATCGATATTGCCGTTTGGAATAAGGCAGTTTTTAACTTCAAGAATAGTTTATTGCAATGGTCAAATTTAAAATAGATCATTCCTAAGTATTATTAGTATTACTCTGTACTTTTAAGTACTTAAAAAACGTACACAAATAATTTGTACAGTTTCGGGTAGTTCGAACGTTTGTTGGCTAACCAACCAAGTACAAAACAAAGTGAATCCTTCACTGAGCGACCTGCCTTCAACCTTCTTATTTGGTCGTGTAATGCTTTCATTTACCCTCAAGTAGCTTAGGGGTAGATTTTATTTACATTTATTTAAATACCTAAAGACACAGACTCGAAGCGCTGGTGGCCTAGCGGTAAGAGCGTGCTACTTTCGATCTGGAGGTCGCCGGTTCGAACCCGGCTCGTACCAATGTTTTTCTGAACTTATGTGCGAAATGTCATTTGATATTTGCCAGTCGCTTTTCGGTGAAAGAAAACGTCGTAAGGAAACCGGACTAATTCCAATAAGGCCTAGTTACCCTTCGGGTTGGAAAGTCAGATGGCACTCGCTTTTGTAAAAACTAGTGCTTACGCCAAATCTTGGGATTAGTTGTCAAAGCGGACCCCAGGCTCCCATGAGCTTAGGATTAGGATACATCGTAGTCAAGGTGACAATAACGACAAAAGTGCAACGGATTTAAAGAAGTATCAGGATGACATTGCTGCAAAAAGTCACGTAACTATTGTATGCGAAGTTTAAATGACCGAATATGGAAAATTGGAAAGATAATAAATGGCCGTAACCATATTTAAATATACTATTTTCCTGGTTAGATAATACTTATAAACATTTGGGTAATACCGGAGCCTTGTCGATTGCTTATTTTTAGTAGCTGCGCAACATTTAATTAAATACCTAAGCGATAAATTAAAATGAATTGGCAGTAGCCAACTGTTACACAAAGTAACATTGTTTAAAACGGCCTATCTCAGGTTGCACCCAAACTGTACTGTTACCTTATCTTGTAATCTCATATATCAATATTGTAATGCTACTCTTCAACATTAAACAGCGCTCAAGCTTCTTAACGGTTGGAACGTGCCTAATATGAGTAAACATACACAGTTGAGTCTCTGACTGTCAAACTTGAGTATTCTGTTCTAAAGGGTATTAAGTAGCGTTGAAAAACCCATGAAAAATAGCTACATGTATTTTACTTATACATGTCGTTGTATGACGATGTATTTTTCATGTCAATTAAGTCACCAAGATTCAAAAATCAATCCTAATTCAGTTCAACACAGTCTAAAATAACCCCAAAAAGTCTCATGGTTTTATATTTTACTAGCTTTTGCCCGCGGCTTCGCTCGCGTTAGAAAGAGACAAAAAGTAGTCTATGTCACTCTCCATCCCTTCAACTATCTCCACTTAAAAAATCACGACAATTCGTCGTTCCGTTTTGCCGTGAAAGACGGACAAACAAAGACACACACACTTTCCCATTTATACTATTAGTAACGAGGATTGTTACTTAAAATATTGATTATTGCCCCGTGTTGTGACGGGTTAAGAATTTCACTATCGCCTTTCGTCAAGTGGGTGTCAGCTATTATGTGGGCGATGGGCTAGCAACCAGTGACAGCAATGATAAAATTTCTAACAGATTTTAACGGTAGGTAAGTAGTTGATGTATGCAAGTTTTACGATGACTAGCAAAATAAGCTAAGCTTTTTTATATTAAATTTTTACTTCTGATTAACAGAAGCGTCTGCAATCGATGCCACTTGGAATAAATTTAAAAGTGAAGAATGTCTGCCTTGGGTGAGACTTGAACTCAAAGCCTCTAGACTTACCTACTCATACTCGTAACATTTCCATTCCATTCAACGAGGACTAGAAAGAAGCATGCTTAATATTAAAAAAATAAACAAAATTCGTCACACAAAAATCCGAGAAATCACCAAAGCCAAAGATGCTTTATTATATGCAAAAACACAGAAATGGAAGTGGGCAGGACACGTAGCGAGGCTAAAGGACGAGAGATGGACTAGCAGGGTAACGAAATGGAAGGGCCCACAAGGCAAACGTCGTAAAGCAAGACCGCACACGAGATGGGAAGACGAGATAAGACAAATCGCTGGGCCCTGCTGGTCACACATAGCGCAGGATAGAGACAAATGGAGCTCTTTAGAGGAGGCCTTCACCTTCACCTGAGGAGGGGTTCGTGCATATCAAAGATATCTACATAGCTAAGATACACAACACGACAACTTTTTTCTTCTCTTATGTTTAACAAAAATTGTAACGAACTTGCATGAAATAAAAGGCTTTTTATTATTTTATTTATTATTTATACTCGTAACATTTAGTCAGAAATGCCATTGACAACTCTGGATAAAATAATGTATTTCTGGCAACAATAGCGTAAGTATTTAATATACCAACAACAAATGTCTGATTGATACATCTACGACTCTACACAAATGAACTCTCATTGAATTCTCGCCGTATTATCAGGAGTATCAATACCTTTATCATTGATAGATGGAGGGCCGGGCCGGCCCATTGTCCGGTGACGGATGGCCGTCGGATCCGGATGCACGGAGATACGTGTGATTAATGCCTAAAAAGCGGGGAATTGCCAAATTTTCCGAATCGATTCGATTGTCGCAAGTTGAGATCTCCAAATGACAATACTTTTTAAATGGTTCCACGAATACATTGCTCGAAAGGAAACCTAATGAGACATTCATTTTCAAGCTCCTTAGGCTACTCGTACAAACCGAGGCTAATTATTACCTACTAGCTTTTGCCCGCGGCTTCGCTCGGGTTAGAAGGAGACAAAAAGTAGCCTATGTCACTCTCCATCCCTTCAACTATCTTCACTTCAAAAATCACAATACTTCGTCGTTCCGTTTTGCCTGGAAGGACGGACAAACAAACAGACACACACACTTTCGCGTTTATAATATTAGTATGTATTGAGAAGTGAGAGAGAGCTTGTTTACCTATTGAGAAGCTTGGGCATCTGCAACGACGCGTTAAATTTATGAAAAACATCACAGGACAAAGAATTGAAGCAAAAAAGAAGGAAAAGCCACGGAGCATACATTATTCTAATAAAAGAAAAACAACATCGTGTCGTATCAAGGTTTCAAAATCAAGCAGAAGACCATAGCAGAAGACCGATTATATGGAAATTGCTACACCAACAAGAGTTCTATCTTAAATCTTATCTGCACGGGAAGCATGGTCGCGCGATAGACGATAAAATATCAGGCCGTGCTGGTGATGATGTTCAATGATTATAACTAGATATATGTACCTACAATACCTACCACTTCTTCTGAACTAGCTTTCAAATTACTAAACCAAAAAAATAACGTCATCGTCGGTCAAAAGGTCGAATCATAAAAACTAATGTAGTACTCCCCGAATAAGTGCTAATAAAAAAATAATGCAATTAGATGTTATCACTGTCCACTAGTCTAGATTAGAGATGGGCCGAATATTCGATAAATATTCGGTATTCGGCAAGTTTTTCAGTGTTCGTATTCGGCCGAATAGTTCGGTTATGTTGCCTAATATTAACCGAATAAACAAATTAAATAAATAGCGTAAGTTGTTTCGTAATTCATCGGATACTGACATCCTATTTCATCATTCTAAGGAACCCCAAAGGGAGTTATAAAATGCGTTATAATATAAGTACCTACAATAATTATGTAAAAAAAGTAAAAATAACGTAGCGTAAGAAACAAAAACCAAAATTTTCTTATGCACTAAATTATAGGAACATTAAGAGCCTTAGTACCCATTACCACATTGAAAAGTTTTTAACTCTGTTCGGTTCAGTAACAGCTGAACCGAACGTTCGGCCGAATATTCGTATTCGGCAAAGTCCATATTCGGCCCATCTCTAGTCTAGATATTACTAAAAGGACCCAAATTCCCTAACAAAAATTAGTTGCGTGCATGAAGAATCTAAAGATTACCTCCAATACTTATTTTACAAGACGTAATGAAGTAAAACTGATTGATCACAGGGTTTTACTAAAGGTCCCGGGTTCGTGTCCCGGCGCTATTATCATAATGACGGCGCGACACTCGGAAACTAGATAGCATCGTATCGCGCGCAGTGGACAATAACCCTTACCAACATTCATTTATAATAATTAGTTGGCGTAAGGCTAGACCGATATGAATAATATGAATATTGCCATAATTTATCAGACACCGCCATGTTATCTGTAGGTGAAGCTGAAATGCCATTATTTTGTTAAATAAAATGAGATAATGAATAATCCACATTTCAATTATTCTACACCGTGTTTTTATTGAATTCCGTTAATTTTAAGGGAAGGTTCTTAGATGAATTACAATTAATTTGTCTAAGAAACTAGCGTCTTAACTCTTACGGTTATCGAGTTATTAAAAAAATTAAAATAATTACTGAGCACGTGTGGCAGCCTTTACCACTTCCTAATGTTATTTGTTTTGACATTGTGACGTCAATCACTTGACATTAACATGAACATGATTCTTAAGAGGGCTTTCGTGTTAAAAATAGTGAAATCGCAACCGAGCGCTCGATCATACCGTGTGTGGTATAAAATTAAAGGGCTTTGCGAGTAGTTTATAAATATATATCACATTATAGGACTTTTTCTACTTGGTCTAACAAAATATGAGAAAATGTCCAAAAGTGGTAATAATTGTACCGGTGAAGGCTCGTTTTCAAAAAATTGGCAAAAATCAATAATAGCAATTTATAATCACTAAGGCATAACAGCAATTTAAGTAAACGTTGCAGATTAATTTAGTACAAAACTTACTTCGATGTGATGTAGATTTTCAAAGAAATTGTCACTTAATTTTAGGTGATTTCTGAAAAAAATTGAATTCGCCTTAGGCTAGTTTACTCTTTTTCAAAAACTTAAAATAAAAATCTAGTCTGAAATAATTGTGGTACAGGATATACGAATTATAAATTTACCCGTTTTAATATTCAAAATTGTCCAAATTTTACAAATAAGATCGACTGATTCAGCTCTATACGTGCGTTTTTCTAAACGTGCATTAGAGAAAAATTCATAATTAATTTAGTGGGTTAGTTTTCAAAAATCCAGTCTTATAAAAATCAAGATAATAAGATGCTCTAACTGGAACTTGAATTAAATAAATCTATTGGATAACGGAAAGTGTAGTATTTCACCGACTAAAACTAACAATTTTACATTCTTTTGACGTTTTTTTTGAAAGCAGCCTTAAGGGTTTCTCACACTGATTAATTTATTTATTTTGACGACCGGTCTGGCGCAGTCGGTATAGTGACCCTGCCTGCTACGCCGCGGTCCCGGGTTCGAATCCCGGTAAGGGCATTTATTTGTGTGATGAGCACAGATATTTGTTCCTGAGTCATGGGTGTTTTCTATGTATATAAGTATTTATATATTATATATATCGTTGTCTGAGTACCCACAACACAAGCCTTCTTGAGCTTACCGTGGGCCTCAGTCAATCTGTGTAAGAACGTCCTATAATATTTATTTATTTATTTTTATTTATTTTATTATGTATGAAAACAATGAAAAATTTTTTTTGTGAATTTAACTATAGGTAACTGATATACGGGGCGGATGGTTCCTAATAGGTAATGAACCTAACGACGTGTCGAATTTAACGGAAAACAATAAAAACTCGGTGTATTTTCGATGATTTGAGTTGGTTTCGTAAAACTAAAAAGGCTACGCGTAAATCTTTGCTGAGGTTGCTAAGCGAACTTATATTATTTTTATACGAAGCCAAGAAAGTACTACAAAGATGAAGAATAAAACACTATAGGTGTGACATAATGTTACTTTTACAAAAAGCCCACACAAAATCTTACCCAGAACCAGAAACCGAGAAAAGCTTAAAAGACTAGGTACATATTACGAATAGGTATTATATTATAAAAATAGGTATGTAAAAGCCTGCCTATGCTAAAAATATTTATTTGTCCGCACTTTGTAAATTCGTATAAATTAATGTGTGACATGGTTTGCAAAAGGCCCTCTGTGGTCCCTTTTGAGATTAAGAAACCACTACGCAAGACAAAAAAATACCATGTAATTGTAAATTACTAAATATTACGCAGCACACAGATTTCTTTCTCCACTTTTGTACAGTCGACTACAAAGAGATGTATCCACTTCTTCACCTTATTGCATTGTAATTAGGTGAAAAAGTGGATACTTACATCTCTTTGTAGTCAACTGTACAACTTTCGCGCAAGCGCAAGTACTTGCCAGAAATGCGTAAAAGCCAAAAATGCGTAAACACAATAAAAGCCTCAAGGAAAACATACATGTCAAGTATGAACGATACGCCAATCATTCGGACTAGTTAACGAAATGAGTATTGCCAGTCAAGGACAGCGCGGCCGTTTGGGAAATAACGCCAGTTCCTTGGAGAAAAGCTTCTAGCGAAAGGAAATCCTGATGTTTCAAAGTAGTCATAAAAACAATCAGGAGTTACTTTACCCTTGAAGGTTCCAAAGTCTGTGGGCGTAAGTGAACCCTTGATCTATTGCCGACGGCAAAATATAAACACAGGTTACTGTGAGAGACTTGAACATAAAATATATCCGGAACTTTTTATTTCTAAATCATAGCAGGTAAAGTCAGAACATGGCTCTCTTAATTGCTCATTGTGTGACTAAGTAGAAGCAGTCATGAGGCCCAAGTAAACTACTACACTGAGAGAAAATACTCGTACAACCAGTTTTCATGTTCGTTCAACAAGTTTTTCGTTAAAATAGCGCCTACGTGCTCTTTGGTTCAAACAACAAGCTACTTGTCATTTGAATCGGCAATATATTTGAATCAACAAATGGATTTTATAAAAACAACCTGACACATATTGTTTTAAACATACGTTTTGGCTGATTCAAACGGATAAACCGCAACAAGTCGAACTTGTTAAATTCACATTGCAAACTCTCAGTGTACGTTTTATAGTAAGTTATTATAGGAGACCAGACGTAAAATGTTACTAAGGTTTTAAATTATATATTGTGGAAATGTAAGAAGGTTACTAACTAATAAAACCCCATTTTTGAAAAGGATAGAGTTATTATACATAATTAAGGGACAGTTGCATCAACCACATTTGACAGACACATCATCGTCAATTCGTCACGCAGACGTCTATGGAACTTCCTATACAATTAAATTTAACGAACGCTTTAACGTTGACAGACGGTTTGATGCAACCGGCCCTTAGTCTGTCAACTCTGTCATTTGTTAATTTCGTACTTACTGTGTGCAATAGTTTGTGAACAATCCGTACTAATAGTATAAATGGGAAAGTGTGTGTGTGTCTGTTTGTTTGTCCGTCCTTCACAGCAAAACGGAACTATGAACTATCGTGATTTTTGAAGCGGAGATAGTTGAAGGGATGGAGAGTGATATAGGCTACTTTTTGTCTCTTCCTAACCCGAGCGAAGCCGCGGGCAAAAGCTATCCAATAATAAATACATTATGGGTTACTATAGTTCTGTGCCGCCGTGATGAATGCTTTATTTAATTGTAAATTACACAGACAAAATATTGTAAGGGCTGAAATGGAAAAATTGCATCTATGATTTACTATCATAGGCAAAATTTTACGTAACGCACTGCTGTAGGCCTAGCACATGATTTCCGCGAGAGTATGTCACCGCGAGGCGAGATAGACTACCCGTCCTTATGTCATTAATACAGTTAGAAGAAGACGTGTGATCTATCTCGCGGCGACATACTCTCGCAGCAATCATATGCTACTGTTTTCCTACATGAAATCTAAACATTGGTACAGTACACTGTGCTAATCCACACTAATATTATAAATGGGAAAGTGTGTTGTGTGTGTCTGTTTGTTTGTCCATCTTTCACGGCAAAACGGAGCGACGAATCGACGTGATTTTTTTAGGTGGAGATAGTTGAAGGGATGGAGAGTGACATAGGCTACTTTTTGTCTCATTCTAACGCGAGCAAAGCCGCGGGCAAAAGCTAGTATAAAATATGAGCAGAACAGTGCAAATCCACTGAAAATATCAGCAAGAGTAGTGCAGGCATGAAGCATGCCGTGACTCAGAGATAAGCTATCTGTGATACAGCGCTTACTAATCTACCTGCAACGCACCTTTGTGCTCGGCTCTATGCTAGAATAGGTTTTCCATTGTCCTGAAGTCTGTAGTGCAATGGTATTATATTTTTTCTACTCCCGTGTTGTTATTCGTCATTTACAGTGTCGTGCATAGATCGTTAAAACCCTACATAAAAGATGCCCGCCCCCGCCCGGTGCCCCGCGCACCCACGCATACGATATAGCTCTTAAAGCATTGTTAGGAAGCCTTTAAGGGATATAGCGTGGGTGCGCGGGGCGCCGGGGGCTGGCGACGTCGCGGGGGAGTGCGAGCGACAGGGTGAGGCAGGAACAGAGGGGAGGCCGACAAGTCAAAATACAGGAAATAGTGCGAATTTCACGAAAGTTATTCTAGAAAACTATTAAAAAGTAAGTGCATAGTCGTAGAAAAACTATTGTACCGTTGCATACAATACTTTTTCTACTTGTTTAACTGAGTCAAAAAATACTCGTGGCGTCTTTATTAACAATTTTCAGCTTCGCCTCAAATTGTTACTCACTCCACTCGTCTTTTTTGACCTCACTTAAACGCCAGTTGCATAAAATACTATATTATGGCAGGTCGAAAACACACCACAGAGTTTTTGATAGCAAATATGAATAATAAGTCTACGAAGAAAGTCCCAGGTCAAAGCGAAAATCAAAAATAAGGGCAACGTGACCAAAGCTGTGACCAAAGCCATGAAACATTGGTCCAGGGTACGTTGCCCAATGGCACAAACGCTCACGAAAAGAAACGCTCGTAGATATCTATCTCTGTCGCTCTTGCGTATTGGCGCGACAGAGCCAGACTACCTTTCGCGGCGTTTCGTTTTCGTTTCGCGTCGCAGAAATACCATTCGGCTACGGCACCTGGATAGCTTTTGGAATATTTAATCAATACTTACCTGTGAATTGTGATATTTTCTTATCAAATAATCATGGGTTCACTTTGTTTTGTTTTGTTGAAAAGAGCAAATAATTTTAAACAATAATGTCAATAGATGACTTTAATTTCCACTATTTCTACGTTTCCTGTACAGGTCCTCTATTTTTAGTCTTATTTTCTCTATACGCAACTGAGAAACGCAAAGATTTTCCCGTTATATGAAGCACACGACTCACATCTCAAACCATCAAAAATCTGTGTAGCATGTACTGTCTCCTGCATAAATAAGTGATGATTTCTGTACCTTGTCACATTAACATTTTGTTTGAAATGTCATACGAAGTTGCCAAATGATTAAAAGCGACAAGGTACAGAAATCATCACTTATTTATGCCGGTGACTGTACAGTCAAGTGCAAAAATATGTATCGAATAAAATCGTCTTATAAATATGGTACTACGCTCTTTATTACACCGGACTAAGATGCTATGGGACATAATTTTAAGTAAGATGTGTAATTGTGTACACGGGTACACCCATATTTTTACACTTTACTGTACATCCACATTCTTTGGCAATAGAACGGTATATTTGGATCCCGTCCACCACTGGATCATTCTTTCATTGATGTGCGTGCGTCACCGTGCTCGATCGTTTAGAACGGAATGATACCTATCGAGAATAGCAATCATAGAAACTACACAGATATTGAAGTTTTAAATTATGAGTATGGATATATCCGAAATGTATTGCTAGCTTGTCTAGAACCCTCAGTTTTCTAGAGATCTCTTTAAAAAATCTCGAAAATTCTTTACTTTAGAAACTTTTGGATGTGCTGTTCATTTTCACGATACAATGAATATGTATTTAAATCTCGCTACAGAAACACTCCAAAATTTCATGAACATGAATGACGTGAGTCAGCTGGTGATTACGTTTCGCCGAGGGCACATTCAGACATGTCATTAGGTTCTTGGTCATTAGCGGCTCCGTCCCACCCTTTCTTCCCCTAATGGCGAAACCTCGTGTCTGTGCTACTGCCACTATAGATACGAGTACGTTATGTTTGCTAGGACTGTCAGCCGGATTCGAAATCTAATATACTATGAAATAAAACTAGGGATTATATCGCGTAGTATTATTTATTTAAGTAGTACCAACAGCTGTTTACACAGATAATACAACAAATATAAGAAACAAAGAGCCAATTACAGGAACTCACAGGTAGTGATAGAACAAAAATAAAAAGATGTACACACATATTGCATTCCGATGTTTCAAACCCTTCGTCGTTGTCACGGGAGACATCCACGGATATACCTATAGATAAACCGTTTTCATAGTTGTTGAGTAACTATCGGGCTAACCGAATACATACAATATCTTAACATACGTATAATTAGTATAGATATAATATAAACCTACTAGTATCTAATTTTGTGCGCACTCCAGGGTCCTAAAATACAGGCTCAGCCTAGTCTGGGGTTCGCTAGATGTAGGTACAAATACCAAATTGGTATTACCAATAGGTTAATTCTGTGTTTGTCAAATAAATATTTTTTTTTACTTTTATTAATTTTTAATAAGCTAAAACGTTCGAAAACGATGCTTTTACGCTTAGAATGAATTTAACAGTTCATAAACTACAGCCTTAGACGAGACATGAACTCACGGTATTTGGATTCAATTTTACACAAATATTAGGTTTTGATACGACATGCATCGGATGTTAATATATAACAGATCAGTGATTAAAAATTTATTTGAAGAAATGTCGCTTTTTACATAGAGATATTGCTATCATATTGCAGTGACATCTGATTTATATCTTAGAAATATTCTTCGAATAACGGCAAGAGGTTAGTATAAGTAAAATAGATTTGATAAGGCAATAGTGATATATAACTAATAGATATGTAAGTAGATACTCTCTGTTTGAGATAGTTCCTGTAATATTAGATTACATTTACACGTGTATCGTGTTTAAATGATAAGTAATAATATTATTATCTACATGATAATCACAAGGTAATTGAAAGGTTTTAACCCCGTTTTTCTGAGGTCAATAGAGTTTAATTTCGCGTCCCATAGTAATTTTATTTCCAGTTTCCAGTTTCCCACCATTTTCCTGCAGATATCATCCGACCTTAAATCACACGTAGTTTTGTGTCGCAAACATTGCCACATTTACATGCACACACTGAATTGAACTCAAGAAGCCCCACTCAGCGACCTCATTTCCTAGACGCTGCAATTATGCCAGTCGCCTACGATCGCTCTGAAGAAATTTCCACTTCTATACTGTCTATATAGGTAATAGAAGTATGCATGAAGTCTTAGTCTCACGTCATACGTGCTGAAAACTGTGCACATTTGAAGCACAGCAAGAACACGCTCACCGATTATGTAATTGGTGGGAAAAAAGACAAGAAAAAACAAAAACAGGTACATCTTATTTCTAAATATCTGAATTTGAACTAAATATTGACTGATTTCATAAGTTACAAAATCATAAACACAGAAGCAACATTGTACCTAAGTAGTTTAGTTTCACGCCATTAGACGAGACTTCAGTCTTTGATCTCGCAATACTGTGACAATAATTTGTTCAAAGAATCAAAGAACTACCATTTCAAAGCTTCGACACGTTGTTTGCAATGCTAAGTGTTTATAGCAAAAGTGCGTCAGGTCGCGCTTTCTGAACAATGGCGCCGCTCGTACTACAATTTGTCGTTTCGCGGAATCAAACCAGTGTTATTATTTCAAACGTCTGTCAAACTGTTAACGATCTTAGCATAAACCTTTGCCCAACGATTTCCTCCGTTTTACATTCGATTGATTTCAGCGACCTGTACAATCTTTATTGGCTATTGAAACTCAATCTTTACGTTGCCGGAAAACAATTTGCCCGCAAAGCGTGTTTTGTCATCGAGGCTAATAAACATCTGCTACAGTTTTCCTACAAGAAATAATAATTTAAATTTTCGCCCAGGCGAGAGCGCTCGTAATTCCTTTTCGAGACATAAAATAAAGCTGAAAAGAACACGGTTCAAGACGTCGGTCGTTTCTTAATTTACGAGAGCGTTGTGTGGCGAGAGTTGGTCATTTCCGAGCGCCATCTGCAGGTAAGTTACGAGGGCCGGCCGCGGCACGCACCGCGCCCGCGCACACATGCGCGCGCGCACACGGACACCTCCGCTGTCCACCGTGGCCGAACAATCGATCGTAAATCGGCTTCGATAAAATTATAGGAGGGAACACAATGGATGGCGCATCTGCGACGCATAACCTGCCCTGTTCCCGAGCCGGAGAGCGCCCTTTCCCGTGTCTCTCGCGCGCTCCCGCCATCTAACTCTCCGTCTCCGAGATAAAGTCTACATTCGCACGTGTACAGACAAGAGGTGTTTATTTTGAGAAAGTCCTGTCCAGCGAGAGTGGTCTCTGAGTTGCAGAGCTTTGAGATGATTATAGCGCGTCGTTATCGGGGCTCACGTAATTGCGAAATTCACGCTTCGTGGCGCGGTACAAAAATAAGATTATGGATTCTGCTGAGCTGCTGCGTTATTGTGATTCGAGGATCCGTCCGTAGGTATGTCTGCGGGCTTTACGACTGCTATTCCTGGAGGAATAAACCGGTGCACTTATTGAATATTGTTCGGTTTATTTATGGTGGACAGCGCCATTGTCCGGAGGCCAGGAAATTCATACCCATTTAAGTTTGTTTACAGAGATTGTGAAACCGCAGCTGCAAGCTATTCTGATAGTCAGTTTTACCAATATTATTAAAATATAGCGCTGGTTATTTCAGGATTGGCGAGATTGTAAGAGCATTATCTTCGCCGTGTCTGTAGATAAAAGGGCATCGACTGGTTTCAAGTTCTGCTGGGCTCGAAAGTCGTAAAAGATGGGGTCGAGTTTCCCGTCAGGCGAAGAGTCGCCAGGTTATGGAGCCATAAAATGTGGCCAGATATTAACGACCCGTACCGACGCAGCCTTTTATTAATATTGGCCGAATCGTAAAACTTCATATACCTGCCCATTTAATCAATAATAGAGTATGAAGGTGACAGTTAGTTGTAGGTTGTAATACACCATACATAATTATTATACCTTCAAGATTTTAGTTTCAGTACCGATGAAAAAATGGTCAGTAGGAAACTAGGAAAACGTAGAATACGTTTATTTATTAATAAACGTAGAATACGATTATAAATAATAAATGAATGAAAAAGCTTTATTTAATTCCACACACAAAAATATATACAGTACTGTAGGTAACAAAAATGATTAAGAATGTTTAAAATGTTTTTTTTTTTAGTTAAATTAATTAGAAAAGAAAATGTATACTAAAAATCAAGTATGTGTGGACCCCTTCTGGGTAAAAGCCTCCCCCAAAGTGTTCCATGTGTCTCTTTCTGTGGCTTTAACAAGCCATCCTTGTTCTGCTGTCGCTACTATCTCGTCTGCCCACCTGGCGTGCGGACGGACTTGAGCACGTTTGCCCAGTGGTCCAGACCATTTTATTGCTCTAATGGTCCATCTGTCATCTGTGTATCTGGCTATATGGCGGGCCGGGCCATATAGAATACGATTAGGAAAATAATATTAACCACCCAATTATTTAGTCTTTCAGTCATATTTGTCAAAAAAAAAAAGTGGGAAAAAAGGAAAAAATAATGTTAATTAATCGCGTTCGACCTGTGTGAGACTTTAAATATTTCAGTCTTGTCTGAAGCACACCTGAAGGCGTGATTCTGATCATTAATTTATTCGACTTATCCGCATTCAATACCCGGAAAATTGCAGGTCAGGTCTGGATGAATCTAGATCACGTTTAGGGCACGTCGTACTATAAGAGAAGCATAATATGAGCATATGTTTGCATATGCCCATGAGGTGGGCGTTAGGGGGCTGATTTAATGATGATGATGATGATTCGTACTGTTTTTTTTATTAAATCGATGGTTTTTTTATGATATAAACGTCCATGGACATGAACAACATCAGGAGAGCACATGAACAACAGATTTAATTTTCCCTGCAACTTTCATGTACGCAAGCTCTGGAGTTAAAGGTCCTATTTTTTTACTTGTTTATGAACGCATCGTGCAGATTAATTTAATATCTATTTAACTAAGTAGTTAAATTTTGTACCTGGACAATGTCACACCTGCTATAAACTCCGAAAGCTGAAAGTTGACGATGGCTTAGGTATATCGTCACTACTTTGAAAAAATCTCGTATCTCATGCTGCTCCTCAAAGTTAAAACGCAGTAAGTCTATATGCATTCCATACATACTACAATTTTCTTTTCATTGACAGACGAAGATACAAGTTTTTTTAAAGTACTTAGTGACGATATGTACATTGTACAAATTAAATATATTTAGTCTGTAACTCTGTATTTTCCATTCTAGGTATTTATTTATTTTAATATCCATTGTCATTAGAGATACAGATATTAACTTACATTTAACTGTTATTTTTTTTATCTTTAGTAGCTAGTACCTTTTTACTTTAGTTGAATTCATATTGTTTATTGTATTCTTGACATGTAAAAGTGCCCCTATGGCTTACTTGCTGAAGAAATGTCATGAGTTTTGAGTTTTGCCTTTCTTCTAAGGATATATAAATAAGTAGATACATACAACAGTAAAATATAACAATTTGTAAACTAACTAAATCCAACAGCAAGGAATGTAAGTACACAATAGGTAGGTACTAAGTACTTATAGTAACTACTGGTAACTAAAAAAAAAAACAATCCAATTGAGAACCTCCTCCTTTTTTTGAAGTCGGTTAAAAATAACGTTTTATCTGAACTGCGTCTAGAAACGGTTGCTCTGTTTAAAATTTGGTAATTAAGTAATACCTACCTACGACATTTTCCTGTGTCAAAATAACATAACTTACCACTTAAAAGTGTAAATTTTAAGACGCTGTGTGCGAAATATTTTTTCTCAGACATGCAATGAAAAGTGGTGGTTATTTATGTTAACAAATTATAATATAAATAAAATATTGTGGGGACACCTTACACAGATCAATCTAGCCCCGAACTAAGCAAAGCTTGTGCTGTGGCTGCCAGGCGACGATATACATACTTATATAGGTATCTACAAAAAACACATCCATGACTCAGGATCAAATATCTGTTTGTGGTTATCACACAAATAAATGCCCTTACCAGGATTCGAACCCAGGACCATCGGCTTAGCAGGCAGGGTACTACCGACTACGTCAGACCGGTCAAATATATAAGATAACTAGCTCTTGCCCGTTAAATTCGAAAATTGCGGAATGCTCAAACCCCCCCCCCCCCCCTCATTTCAGGGTAGTGGGAGGGCCTATGTCTCTCTCCATCCCTTCAAATATCTCCACTTAAGAAATCACGTCAATTCGTATTTCCGTTTTGCTGTGAAAGACGGACAAACAAACAGACACACACAATTTCCCATTTATAATATTAGTATGGATAAACATCACAGATTAAAATAATATTTTAAAATGAGCAAGTCAAGTGCTAAGGTAAAAATGTTTAATAATGATACTGCGGTTTTTACGTTTTATCAATACTTTTATTAAATTATTTTCATTACGCTCTACCACCACTACCATAAGGGATATGCACCACCATGTAACAGGAATGCATAGCCAAATTAGCCAAATATAGCTATCTGTGGGTATTACCGATATAACATGATAGGTATACACGGTTTTTTTTTTCGTCAAATTTGACACGCAGTTAGGTTAATCATCAGGAGCCAGCCTGTATACCTATCGTTTTTCGTTAAATTCTAATTTTTTTTTCCATACATAATAAATGAACTAATTAGTGTGAGAGAACCTTAATCTTCAAATTTCTGACGGCAAATATCAAAACAAATAACATAAGGCAGTGATAAGGGATGCAACACACGTGTTCAGTAATTAAACTTATTTTTTTAATAATTCGATAACCATAAGAGTTAGGAAACTTTTAGAAAAATTATTTGTATTCAACCTAAAGAACCTTCCTTTAAACTTAAAGGAATTCAATAAAAAGACGGTGTAGGTAATGTGAACAAAAGTTGCTCAGAAATATTTCTGCTTTCAAGCAAATTCTATACATCCATTTCTTTACACTTGACTTTACATAAGTACCTATATTTTTGATATAATTGCTCAAGCCTACTAACATATATTTTTCTAAACAATTCGACACTATAGCAGATACTTTTGAATATAAATGTTAGATGTTTATCCTATTAGGAAAGTTATCCCAGGGTGGTTGATATTTTATCGCAAAATAGCTAAAACTAGAATACACCAAACAAGTATGACCATGTACAGTGTACGTCACCCGCCATAAACCGCATCGTAAAAACAGACGATTGCTTCTGCAAACCGTTGTGCAACCGATGTTTGGGAAATAGCTGTCTACCTACTGATAACAACGTTTCAACACCAATCTCGACTCTAGCGCCCCGCGATAAGGCCCGCGCCCCGCCCGCGCGCCGCGCCACACCAGCTGCTGTTGAAGTTACGATGTTTGAACAAAGTTTACGTTTTTCGTTTCTGTCCAAAGTTGGCACTCAAACTTCCTTGGCACGAGGTAACGCGAATCGGAATTGTTGCCATTGAGCTTCAAACATAACAAAACAAATTCAATTGTTCCTAATGAACTCTGAAAAATTCTTACCGGATCAAAGCTTGCCAAACCAAACGTAAACAAAAGAGCGTCACGTTTCCGTGCAGTACATAATGAAAATAAATAATGAAAATCCGCAGCGCACATCCAATGACAACTGACAACGGAGGGGACATCCCTCCTGGCGGTAATCAAACTGAAATAAACTCTGAGGCGTCGAACTACGGTCGAGCGTTCACTGGCAGGGAGCGGAGGATGTCCCTCGCTATCTTGTCTGGCGGGGGCGGCGCCGACCAATAGCGACGCGCGGCGAGCGCATCACATACCACTTATCTTATACCTACTGCGCATCCTCGTAGCGCTCGTAGACCCTCGTAGAACTGAAATAACTTTTTAAAAATAGAATTTCATACCTTGGGAATGCAGCCTCCTCGCGACCGCCTTGGAGCGCATTTTCACAGATAAAAAAAGTTCATTTAAAATTATAACGCGTGTTTGAGGAGACAGTGGGTCGCGGGCGGGCGCCAGGGACGTCCAAGGAGCGGCGTGGTGTCAGGCGAGCGGCCGGCGGGACACTGCGTTCACGTGCGGTCGCGGCGCGGGAAAGCGTTTTCCTCGCGGGAAACGATAGTGACCGGCTCGCTGTCTGGCGGCCACTCGACAACTGTCAGCCGGCCGTCTTGTGACGCCATGGCGCGCTGTGGCCACCATGCAGCCGCACCAGTCTTACCACTTTTTGTAGGCTCTACTGCAACCTTTTTATAACCCTAGCACGAAGCACGCAGAGTTTTAAATTTTAAGTTTTTTTTTCTCGGAATAACCTCTGTATTGCTATATCTTTTAGCTACGAATAGAATAAAAATTTAAAATAATTCTACACAATAGGTACTCATCTATTAATTATTTACTTATTGCTATTTTATTTCGGGGTTAACGAACAGGTAACTTACGGTCCACCAAAAGTCTCCTTTTTAGGGTCCTTTAAATCAAACCTTTAAAACATTTTTTGCCTTCGGTTTAAAGGACTAAGATTTAAAAAATCAGTACGTATTTGTTATTTTTAAAGGTGTAAAAATACCTAAACCGTATTTTAATGATTAAGGCACTGGTCCCACCGCGAGCTAGTAAGCTATGAGCTATCGGCTATAAAAACGAACAAAAGATGAGCACTCCCGTGCAAATAAAAGAGACACGGCGATTTTAATAGCTCACCGCTGGGCGAGTAACTATAAACATCGCCGTGTCTCTTTTATTTACGCGGGAGTCATTATTTTTGTTCGTGTTTATAGTCGGTAGCTCATAGCTTACTAGCTCGCGGTGGGACCAGTGCCTAATCAGACAATATTCAGAACATATTCAGAATATTCATATTATAACTTTTCACGAAGGTAATACATAATTGGTTCTCATTTATTATAAGGATTGTTTGTTACCTTCCAACTTTTTGCCGTGGGCAGAGTTAAATACGTCACAATGGTAATAAAATCTTGCTACCTACTTAGTAAATTGGTTAAATCGAAGACGGTCAAAGGCATTCTAGAAGTTTTAATAACTTTTTAACTGGAAGAAACCAGTACCTAAATTAAATAAGGAATTCATGTTAGCTGTTTGGGATAGAGTGAATAATTTGCGTTTTTAAATTTATGACAATTAAATAGGGTGCATTGTGGTAATTTCGAAGCACAAAAATGCTCGGGTAATTACGAAAGGTGGATCTTGAAATGATAGAAATAATGGTGACTTTTGAAATTATCTCATGTAAGTTAAAAGTTCTAGGTTTTCTTACCCTGATAATATCTGTTTATTCTAGAACTGGACCTAAATGCAGTGTGAACTGCAGTACTGAATATTTCCTACGGTATATAATTATATACATATTAATTATTGCCTGTGTGGTGACGGGTTAAGAATTTCACCACCCCCTTTCTTCCCGTGGGTGTCGTAGAAGGCGACTATGGGATATGGGTTAAATTGTGGTGTAGGCGAGAGGCTGGCAACCTGTCACTGCAATGCCACAGTTTCGTTTTCTTTTAACCCCTTATTTGCCAAGAGTGGCCCTGAAGCTTCAGTAGTTTCATGTGCTCTGCCTACCCCTTTATGGGATACAGGCGTGATTGTATGTATGTATGTATTAGTATTGTAATTATATAGTACGGTAAAAATCCAAAAACTAAACTACCAAAGTTGCCTAAAACGGAGACGTAACGAACTAGTCTCCCACGCTCAAAAATAATAAAGAAAAACTTAACTATTGTATTGTATAAGTTAGTATATGTATAATACAACTAGCTTTTGCCCGCGGCTTTGCTCGCATTAGAAAGAGACAAAAAGTAGCCTATGTCACTCTCCATCCCTTCAACTATCTCCACTGAAAAAATCACGTCTATTCGTCGCTCCGTTTTGCCGTGAAAGACGGACAAACAAACAGACACACACACTTTCCATTTATAATATTAGTATGGATTATTAAATAGGTATTCAATAACTCAAATATTTCACGTTATGATTCGCTCTATAACCAGCTTCAACGGGGCCACGCGTTGGTGGTTGGACTTGGATGATCCGACTCAGAAAATCTACGTAGAACTAAATTTAAATATGTATGTTAGGTCTTATGGAAGTTTTATTTGTTGATTATATTGAATTTTGATGATGTTTTACGAAGCCACTTGACAGCCTGTCACTACACTAACTACATATATCTCCGCATACGGACGGATACGTCTGGGAGGATATCATCATATCTCCGCATCTAAGACCAAAAGTACACAATCATATGTTTATCATAGAAATATGATCACGTTGAATTCACGTTGGAGAAAAAGGGAGGCATACAGACCTATGATCATATTTCTATGATAGACATATCGTCACTACGTTTAAAAAATCATGTATCTTCGTCTGTCAATGAAAAGAAAATTGTAGTAAGTATGTATGGAATGCATATAGACTTACTGCGTTTTAACTTTGAGGAGCAGCGTGAGATACGAGATTTTTTCAAAGTAGTGACGATATGATGGTGGACTATCGGCCTAACGCTAACGTTATGTTCACTGGCCTTAATCGAGGGTCAACGACCTGGAGGCGCACGCCAGCCGATAACGCCTGTGTAGCCCCGACATTACAAAGACGTAAGTGTGTCGGATCCTTTAGTGTTCGCGGACATTTTGAATTTATAGTGAATGTGCCCTCAAAAATTATCTGAACGAATTGTCAAAAAACTTGGCAACGATAAGAGTATCAAAGTTAGATTATTTAGTTACTAATGAAATATTTCAACTTACTTACTTTTGACTCCTGTGAAATATAGTATTGCAGCTACGGAAAAGATTTTGTGTTCTTTATATTCGGGTGTCCGCACTGAAGCCGTCTCTATGAGTTTTTATTCAAGGGAGTTTCACTGAAACAAAAAGACAGGTAGACTGAAACAGAAAGACTTATTATTATTAACATTAAGTAATTAGCTCACGAGTAAACTAAATTTTTACGAATGATATCTAATAACAGGATACGTAGCCGAATGGTAGAAACGCTCACGAAACGAAACGCTCGTAGATATCTATCTCTATCGCTCTTGAGTACCTATTAGCGCGACAGAGCCAGACTACCTTTCGCAGCGTTTCGATTTCATGTCGCGTCGCAGAAATGCCATTCGGCTACACCTGCGTATTTCTTTAGATTTGTTCCCGAATGATATAATAACAGGATACGTAGCCGAATGGCACAAACGCTCACGAAACGAAACGCTCGTAGATATCTATCTCTATCGCTCTTGAGTATTAGCGCGACAGAGCCAGACTATACCTTTCGCGGCGTTTCGTTTTCATTTCGCGTCGCAGAAATGCCATTCGGCTACACCTGCGTGTTTCTTTAGATTTGTTCCCGAATGATATAATAACAGGATACGTAGCCGAATGGTAGAAACGCTCACGAAACGAAACGCTCGTAGATATCTATCTCTATCGCTCTTGAGTATTAGCGCGACAGAGCCAGACTATACCTTTCGCGGCGTTTCGTTTTAATTTCACGTCGCAGAAATGCCATTCGAGTACGACACCTGGGTGTTTCTCCAGATTTGTTCCTGCATCTATCAAACAATAGGTACTTAATCAAACAATACACAAACGCTCACGAAACAAACCGCTCGTAGATATCTATCTCGACTATTATCGCGCTCGTATTGGCGCGACAGAGCCAGACTACCTTTCGCGGCGTTTCGTTTTTGTTTCGCGTCGCAGAAATGCCATTCGACTAGGGCACCTGACCAGAAATATATGACTATTGTCAGGAGGGCGCTGTTATTCTGGGGGCCGAATTTTGAATCTCACGGCGTTCGAATTCAGAAAATTGTCACTGAAAATAGTAGGCAATTTCGGTGACAATTTTCTGAATTCGAACGCCGTGAGATTCAAAAATCGGTGTGTGTGTGGATTGAGTGAGCACCTACCGAAAATAAAAAAAAATATGCTGATCATTTAGTAAAAGTTCTAAAACAATTGTAAAACGAATCTCTGAATTTGTAAAAAGATAAATCAAAAGATACAGCCATTAACATGTGCTCACTCAGTTCTCACAAACTACCAACGAAAACAGTGAATATATTCATTTAACATATAATATTTATATACTAACATTTAGTAAAAAATAGCCAACCTACCTCTATAAATATTAGATCACCTAGTGACGTATTAAATTTTTTACAAATAGTTTCTTATGCTCACTCAATCCACACACTTTTGAAAAGCCGAATTTTGATGAAAAACATAAGATTTAGACCGCTATTATATGTGTATAGTTTAGTAAAAGTGAAATGGGAATTTGTAAAATACAAAACGAACCACTAACGTGTCAGGTTTTTTTATAATAAATTTTTGTAAGTGCTCACTCAGTCCACACGTTTTGAGAAAGTTAAAAATGTAAATATCTTACGATTTGTAGCACCTAAGACACTCGAAAGTACTTCAACATTTAGTAAAAATTTTTACTAAATATCCACCATCTAATATTTTATATTCGTTGTCTGGTTTTAAAGATATTCAGACATAACTTTTCTCATACAAATGTATCAAGTAGGGTGACCACACTATGTCGGCTCCTGATTTTCCCCACCTTCCCATTGTCATATTGAGATTGGGGAGTTTCGTTCAATTTTGATAATAGTTTACCGGATTTGTAAGTGGGAGCGAGAAAAGAATAACTATTTCTCGCTCCCACTTACAAATCCGGTACGCTCATCTGTTAGCGCGATTAGATTACCAGGTTCTGGTTTCTTACTAGTGAAGTATTATATTCTTTGTTTCTTTTTAATTAAAATTAAAATTTAAAATTTATTATAAAAAACCTGACACGTTAGTGGTTCGTTTTGTATTTTACAAATTCCCATTTCACTTTTACTAAACTATACACATATAATAGCGGTCTAAATCTTATGTTTATCATCAAAATTCGGCTTTTCAAAAGTGTGTGGATTGAGTGAGCATAAGAAACTATTTGTAAAAAATTTAATACGTCACTAGGTGATCTAATATTTATAGAGGTAGGTTGGCCTATTTTTTACTAAATGTTAGTATATAAATATTATATGTTAAATGAATATATTCACTGTTTTCGTTGGTAGTTTGTGAGAACTGAGTGAGCACATGTTAATGGCTGTATCTTTTGATTTATCTTTTTACAAATTCAGAGATTCGTTTTACAATTGTTTTAGAACTTTTACTAAATGATCAGCATATTTTTTTTTATTTTCGGAAGGTGCTCACTCAATCTACACACACACAAAAATCGGCCCCCTGATGTATAAATAAATAAATAAATAGTATGCGGTGACAGTTCAATAAAGTATGAAGAAAATAGTTCTAATGAAATTCCGCAACATGGCGCGTAGATATTTTTATGGTCAGGCTATAAATTAATGAAAAGTTTGACGGAGATGACGTTGACGCAGTTATATAATTACTTACAGTACACGAAGAGAATCCTGTACCTATTCAGTCTTTGCATTTTGAATTACAATTCTCGTTTGTCTCCATCATGATACAATCAAGCCGAGGCAGTCTTCTTGCTGAACGTATTGAACCATTTTCAAATTAGCTTCTTTAAACGGTGTGCCATCTGCTAAATGGTGTGTTACGTGACACCTCGGACACTGGCGATCAAATATATGAAAGAGGCGCGTTGCTAGCACACAGTCTAAGCTTGTGTAGGTGAAAGCGTACTATGCTTGTGTGTGAGATATAGATAGGTCGAGTGGCCATACTGTACGATAGTACTCTTTATTGTACTGTGGCTACGTACTGAAAACGCGACAGGAACGCAGGCAGAATCGAAATGTTGTATGGCAAAAACAAACACATACAAATACCCGCCTGATCGGGCTTATAACATTTGCTATAGCAGTGTTTTAATATTAGAGCTACAGAACTATTTAAAAAAAGATAATAATAATTACAACTGTTTTCACTAGTTTTCACAAATGTTCTTTGACAACATTTAGATCTATTTACGTCAAGGTGACATCAAGTCGGTCAATAATAGAGTATAGAGTAACGACAAAACCTACTTTTAGCTAATTATTACTTATCGAAGAGGTTAGTAGGTTATATTTTCTTATATCTTATAAAAAAAATGTCATACCGATTTGTTATTGTTTGTCAAAAATTACGAGGTGTAAACCAAGTGTAAATCATGTTATGTTTAAATTGTTGATAATGAAGAATTGATTGTTTCAATTAATTTCTAAATAAATGACTTTATATCTTTCTAAATTTATACGATGCTTGTTCAAATGTGATTTTTTGTTCGTGCCAAATATAATATGTATCATGTATCCCGATTCCTGAGCAGAGTGCGGACACTGGCTTCATGCATACGCATCACAAACCACAGGTATATTAAATTAATCGATCCAGAGTCCATCCGTCTCCCAGTTGGGGCTGATATACCTATGCATGCGTAGACTGCAGCTACACCTCTTGCGTTAGTCGTTGAGTCGTTGATCGTCTTCTAGGCTGCCCCAGACATAGACATCGGTCGCCTGTCCCGTCACGCATCACTCAACGACACCTTGAGAAGGGCACTGTAGTAGTAATAGCATCCCCGCTGTTTTGGAACCCCAAATCGAGCAGAACGATGGAAAGCGTCCGGACGGGATGTCGTCTTTCCCATGGAGGATTAGCCAAGCGCTGGTGTGGGAAGGTAACTGCACCGATTCGGTGGCATCGTCCTTAATTTCATCATCGAATAGAAATGCCGTGGTGGCGGTTGATGTCCAAGAGTGCTTTAAAACAAATAAATGTAGCTGCCTCGGCACCAACTACGACTTTGTAGTTTTTGGTGTCGAGACACCACTCGGTTTGCGAAGCAGAGGGATAGACAACATGGGACTTTTGACTGCACTTCCGGCTTCGACGCATAGGTAATATATTATTATGTCGTATTTAAGAGTTTTGAATGATTCACGGTTATTTTCATTAGACTTATATTGACCGGGATGTAGACCGTGATTACCTTTTTGATTTTTGTCGAGCTCCCGATATTTCGACGCAGTTGCATGCATCATGATCACGGAAAACTGACGAAGGCGGGTGGATGTTAAAGTTGCATAGACAGCGCGCGATCTACCCTCCTTCGTGCGCGTCGGCTGCGTTCACTTTCAGCGTTACCACTGGTCGCATTCACACTCGATGGTCTGAAATATCGGGAGCTCGACAAAAATCAAAAAGGTAATCACGGTCTATATCCCGGTCAATATAAGTATTTATGTCGTATTTGTCCCGAATATCCACCCCAATGTTTCTTCAAATACTACATTAAAACTATTATAATACATTTGAGTATTACACCATTACTTACTTCAAATGTACAAGTATGGCTTCTTTTTTGAATTGACCGGGCCCTTACATATTCCAGACATAACCTACATGCTACGTAGCAATAGTTAGATGCAACAATGGGACATAAGCCCACCATTCTACCACAAAAGCCACATCCATATCTTGAGCTGAAAAATCCTTTTAATTTACACCTTTTTCTATATGACATAAGGTAAAGGATTATATAAGATTTTAAAAGGATATATGGCTAATATACCTCGAGTGGTAGCATTCGATACGCTCGGGCCAGTGGCACGATAAACCTATAGATTACCGCCACAATGGAATCAAGTGAGATGTGAGTATCGATTTACTTGAGAATAGACTGGCCTATCAGGAATACTTCAGCTGTTTATAGTCTGTGACATGGTTAATGGAGCGCAATCAAAGGTACTAACGAGGAGTCAAAGACCTACAATAATTGAGTGAATTGAGTGGAAGTAAAGGTAAATCATATATTTTTAAGTATATTGTAAACAGCTAAACATTTGAGGCATGAGATTAGGCAAACGAGTAGACAGGTCGCCTGATGATAATCCACTGTAGTGACGTTATAAATCAGATTGTAAGAAATCTCTTACTGCTTGCCATTTTGACATGGTTGTAGAGTGGCTAGGGTTCCAATTGGTTGACTGTACGTTGCCGACCTTTGAGATAGGTGTACACTCTCTGGATGGGTAAAGTCGCTTATTACTTACTCTTATCTCGGTAATAAAGTACTTGCACCAAATACCAAGTCAATCAATCCACACGGTCAATTTGTCAAAGATCCATATCAACATGATATGTGATGGTTGCCATAACTTAACCCTTAAATGCATGGTGATGTATATATGCATCATATATTTGATGGCCTGTGGCTCAATATGTAGCTATCCAAAATCACATTTATATTTTTAACTTCTGATTAGCAGAAACGTCTGCAATCGATGCCGTTAGGCAATTTAGCATGGTTAGCGCATCGTAACTGGTGAATTTCCAATATGACTTGGAACTCCGGTTGCCGTTTAAGAAGTTTAACACTCTTACGGTAGATGTCGCTACGGGTCCCATTGACCTTAGTAGTGGAAAATTTCGCTGGCTTGGTTGAAGTCTTGGTGGCTCAGTTGGCAGAGCGCTGGAGTATCGATCCAGAGGCCGTGAGTTCAAGTCTCACCCAAGGCAGACATTTTCCACTTTTAAATTTATCACATTTATAGCTTAATTATTATTCAGTATTTATTCTTATTTAATAAATAATTAAATAAATTGAATAATATTATCATTTACTATTTATTGTTTAAGGATAAAGATGAAATGGCGGAAAAGTGTGAAAAAACAGGATGATGGCGATTTTTAGTATGTGATTTAGGCAGATTTTTTCGGAGTTAGCAATTAGTTTATGTTTAAACATTTTATCATGGGGGTTTCACAAATAGTGTACCTTTCTAATAGTAGTCAAACTTTACAAATAAAACTTGCCAATAATTATATATTTATATAAATAAGTTTTGACCTATTTAACTTCTAACACTGATTTAGTATTAAAATCGGTATTAAATATTTTTTTTTATAATTTTTCCCAGAGTCAGAAAATCATTGTCTATCACATATATTAATATCTCGTTAAAAGAAAAATTCATGCATTTAAGGGTTAATCAATCTAGACTATATATCTAATTTATCCTCAAACATAAAAAATATTTCTCCTTACAAAATAAAATGTTTACCCAGTTCTTTTAATAAACTCGCCAATAAGCCTGTGAACAGGTTTTCAACTAAGAAAAATCCCCTCGCAAAGATGGCAGCCCTTCCCGATGAAAGCAAACACTGAAAACATTGAAACGGTCAAGTCGGCTCGAATCCAAAGTTCCTTGGAGGGTCGGCAGGGGGAAGCAGTAAATATGATTATCAGCGAGGGAGGCGACGGACTAATCATATTCACTGCAATTTACATAAATATTAGTGTGCCGTGACACACAAGTCACACGACGGTCATTATGATGGAAGCCACTTTTTTCAAGCTCGCACGCCCGTGGCTCGAATGCCGTGAATAAAACTGGTTCCTACAGTAGCCACGGGCTTTCTTGATTGTATACCCCTTCGGTGCCAACATACAAAAATTGAATACTAAAATGTCTCCGATCGGAGACGTTGGAGCTTGTAGGTTAGCTGTAAGGTTGATGTTAGATAGAAGCAGGTCGTGTCTTTTTTATGAGTGATTAATGTTCACTGCGGCAGGGGACGCCCTGTTTGCTATGCATATTCAAAATTTTATAGGGATGTTTTTATGTCAGGGTTAGACGTTGAAACAATAGTGTTGGTGGAGACTGCCTGAATTTGTTTACAGTTTCATAATACTTACTCATAGATAAGTACTTTACCTTACCTATTAGATCCTTTTGGGTAGATAGACTATTTATGTTGTATGATGACATTGATGAAATTAAAAGTTGAAAGTTGAAACTAATGAAAAATATGGTTTGGAGTTCGAAAAATTCTACTTCTATGGTACAACGCAGAAATACATCACAAATGAAATAATATATCTAAATAAAAAATATCACTCCATAAAATGTTGCAAGCTATTCAGCATCATAGAAAAGTCTACCTATATCTTATCTAAGAGCATTTTCAGAATTTGGACCCCCCAATTAGCGTAAGTTGTTAACAAAAATTAACTTCACTGTTAATTTTGTGACGATACTTAAGCATGAAATTTTATAAAAATATTGTTTTTGTATTAATTGCATAAACTTTAAGCAATAATCTACATTCAGAATGTGAAAAAAGAATTTTTCCCCTCACTAGCTCGGAAACACGTGTTTTGTCCTTTAATACCAGCGGGTAAAAACGCATTTTATCCACTAGTGGATAAAGTAATTTGACCTTGAATAAAGTCAAATTACCTGCTTTGAAATTGGTAAAAGTAGGTGAATCTAGTAATAAAGATGATTTACCACCTGTGGAACTACTGGAAGCAGTGATAAACGCATTTTTAGGGTTCCGTAGTCAACTAGGAACCCTTATAGTTTCGCCATTCTGTCTGTCCGTCCGTCCGTCCGTCCGCGGATAATCTCAGTAACCGTAAGCACTAGAAAGCTGAAATTTGGTAGCAATATGTATATCAATCACGCCAACAAAGTGCAAAAATAAAAAATGGAAAAAAATGTTTTATTAGGGTACCCCCCCTACATGTAAAGTGGGGGCTGATATTTTTTTTTCATTCCAACCCCAACGTGTGATATATTGTTGGATAGGTATTTAAAAATTAATACGGGTTTACTAAGATCGTTTTTTGATAATATTAATATTTTCGGAAATAATCGCTCCTAAAGGAAAAAAAAGTGCGTCCCCCCCCTCGAACTTTTGAACCATATGTTTAAAAAATATGAAAAAATCACCAAAGTAGAACTTTATAAAGACTTTCTAGGAAAATTGTTTTGAACTTGATAGGTTCAGTAGTTTTTGAGAAAAATACGAAAACTACGGAACCCTACACTGAGCGTGGCCCGACACGCTCTTGGCCGGTTTTTGCGTTGTAGTTTCCTCGCTATAGTGAGGGGAAAAGTTTTGTGTTACACTCGGGTGCAAATGTATTTTACTTCTCGTGTGTTAAAATACTCGCAAGTTCAGGATTCTATTCTCGAACCAGCTTCGCTCATGGTTCAACTATAGAATCCTTTCACTTGCTCGTTTTTCAATTCCACACTCGACGTTAAAATACAACTTTGCCCCCTTGTACAACAAATAACTATTTTTAGACAGAAGTTATGCTTAATTGCCGTCACAAAACTGACAGCGAGTTAATTTTTGTTAACAACTTACGCTAATTGGGGTGTCTCAAATTCTGAAAATGCCCCTAAGTATGTATTCAATTTATCCATTACATAACTTTAACCGCTTAAGAACCAGCACGACCTACTTAATAATGCCCAAAACTTTTTGTATTCTTATTCTCAACTACGAGTACTTTTTTTTTTTATACTACGTCGGTGGCAAACAAGTATACGGCCCGCCTGATGTAAAGCGGTCACCGTAACCTATGGACGCCTGCAACTCAAAAGTGTCACACACATTAGAAACTTGAATTCCCGCGATACACAATTACAAGTTCCAAGGAGGGTTCGGGTTGCCGACGACTCAAAGGACAATAAACGGAACAAGTTAGTTCCGTAAGTCCTCCCGTCATCCACACCGCACCCTCGTTGACTCTGGCAACCTTACTCACCGACAGGAACACAACACTATGAGTAGGGTCTAGTGCTATTTGGCTGCGGTCTTCTGTAAGGCGGAAACAGTTGGGCTTTTGTCGAACGAGACGATATCCGCTGTGCTGTGCCCTACCACACAAAGCGGAATATCATTCGCTATGCCCTACCTCCTACTCTACTACTTGAGGAACTGAATGTTTTAAGTGCAGAGAACTCCCTAATGACAGGAAGCTGCGTCGAATTCCCGTAGACACGCTCCCAGCCCCTCACAACACCGCAAGTAATCACGGACGAAATAAATTATTAATTACAACACCTTTAACGGTAAAGCAGAGTTCACCCTTCCTATAAATTAAGGGGCCAGATGTTAACAGTACTCAAACAAACCCCAAATATCTTGTTAAGCCACCCACTGGTTACCGCAGTCACCACACATAGACAGAGTTACAACAAACACATCCTAACAAACAACATGCAATATTGCACTTTAACTTTGAAACAGAAAGGATCGGTTTCCGCGTAGTCGTTAACGGCGTTTTGTCTTTCTCCGTTCTAGAAACAGTTTCTTCCTTATAATATATCGCACGAAGATGCACTTCTACTTCTAAAATGACAACTTATTTCACTCATCCCAATCGAATACTTCCCTCATTCCATTCTTTTAAAGTTGAAACTCCTTGTGCACCACTTGGTGAGTAAGCTGTTCTGCTTATACAGGCCATGTGATATGATTATCAAGGCGAGACAGAAAGGGACAGTAGAGCGCAGGCTCCTCGGCAGACGTCGCGGTTGCCATGGCGACCCATCGATCGCCCCGCGCGCCCCCGCCCCAGCCTCCCCCGGATTCAGGTCATTCGAAGGCACTGCCTTCAGATAAGATTTCAGTAGTTCTTTTAAACTTTGATCTCGTTCTTAATACGTTGGTTTATAGTTATAAAGCTTCTGTAAGCAGGAATGTTCACTTAAACAACTTACAGTATATTTGAAAGAAAGAAAATAAATTTATTCAGGACGTTAACAAGATTCCTTATGTCTATGATACCATTATTTTGAATACGATAAGACAGAAGTTAATTAATACATAATAATTACTATACTTATTTGAGTATTTAACAATTTTTTCCTTGTAGGTTTTGTTGCGATTCATTATTTTTTCTTACTTATATGAACATTGAAATTAATCCAATGGTTCTTATATATGGAATTTGCATTAATTTTCAAGTAAAGCCTAATGAGAACCATAAGAAGCTACCATGGAAAATAATACACATTTTACTTTTACACAACATATTTAATTGGCATCTTCAGACACAAAGTAATCCAAAATTAAACGGATACAACCTTAAGACGCAGCTTTCAGCTGAAGTACATCTTAGCATATAAATAAAATTCCTTTCCGGCATTACGAAATTGGCATTTACTACATAAGGTGAGCTTTGATGTTCGGCCCAAATATCTGAAAGACACGCCCAGCGTGACAAAGGCGAGTGGGCCTAATAGGGCCACTTCGGCCCTTTGGGTTCCCTTTGACATGGCCGACAAAATGAAGGCAATTTAAAAAGAAAGGTGCTGCCGTTGTAGAACGAGTGTGCGCAGTCTGAATGTCCGACGTCTGCATGCTTTTCTTTATGTTTAGAAGTTAGACGTTTGTACTTACCTAGGTAGCACACCTCGGACACTGGCGATTAAATATATGAAAGAGGCGCGTTCCTAGCACACAGTCTAAGCTCGTGTAGGTGAACGCGTACCATGCTTGTATGAGTGAGATATGACAGGTCGTCTGTTCGCGTTTTTGACAGGCGGTAACTGTCAGGTAACCGAGAGGGGGTGGGCGGTACTTTCAGTGGGGAGCGGGAGTAGCCATTACTGTACGATAGTACTCTTTATTATACTGTGTAGGTATAGTGACGGTATGACGGTTACCGTCGCATAAAATACCTAGTAGATAACATACCTTAAGCAAGTAAAGTAAGAAATGTTTCAGATAACATCACATGTAATTGTCGGCCAAGGCGGAGCCGAGATCAACAAACATGTGATCTGAGGCTCTCATTTATACACAGTGTTGTTTTTGTTTTCCGTTACATTGGACACGTAGCTAGGTTCATTATCAGGAACCAGCCTGTATATCACTTTTAGTTAAATTCGCAAAAAAAAATTTCATCATTTTCATACATAAAAAATGAATTTATTAGTGTGTGAGACCCTTAAGAACAACATTCAAGTATTTCAAGTTAGTGTCAAGTGATTGACGGCACATGTCAAAACAAATAACATTAGGAATTGGTAAATGCTGTCGCACACGTGTTCAGTAATTATCTTTATTTTTTTAATAACTCGATAACCGTAAGAGTTAAGGCACTAGTTTCTTAGAGAAATTAATTGTATTTGATCTAAAGAACCTTCCCTTAAAGTTAACGGAATTCAATAAAAACAGGTTGTATATTAGCCACGGTGTGTAGATATACTATTTTCATGTTCGATGAAGCTGGGAAGAGGTAACTTCCCGACCGGAGGACAGAAAAATAGATTGTGTCACAAGACGACAAAAGGATATACTCGTAATCAATTAATCATTTACGACGAGGGTATTTTATATTTTGCTAACTACCATAATAAACCATAAAACTATTTATTTGTGTACGTTACTGCAACGACATAAGGTTTACCAATAGACAGCTAAGATGTCACTGTAAAACACTTTAAAGCTTTGTCACAGTAAACTTCAAATTGGACAGGCTGCGATTAGCAGTAAGCAAATTTAAACCCAATATTCAAAATGACAAGGTTGTTACGAGACAATTAGGTACGAGTTCAATTTGTTATGATTTATGATAAACATTAAGATTAAACTGACAAACAACGTCAAACTAGTAGCGGAAAAAATAATCGTCCAAGTAACCAGCCAGTATTAATACCCCCAAATACTGAAAAAGGTAAACAACCTCTAGCAATGCGATATACACAATGTTGTATTACGAATACAATAGAATAGACACACAAAAAATAAGTAAAAATACTAATTTAAATAAAAATATTACCCCCATCAAGATATAGCTCAATCGATTCTACTCTCGATTCTGAACAAACGGTTTTCATGTTTTTAGTGTTAAGTGAATCACGGTGTATAATAGAATTTAGGCAATTTGTGGACATTTCGGGATTGATCCAATAGTAAAAGTTGTTTAGTGCGACCCTTTGATTTTATTTTATTTTATTTTATTTTATTTTATTTTATTTCATAAGGTACATAAAACAGACAGTAATCGAAATAACAAAAGAGATACAGGTTAGAAAAGCTTAAGAACTAGATTACAGTCCAAAATTATATGTACACAACATGACTATGAGTTATACTTATTATAATTTATAGCATGTTAATACAATTTTTATATGACAATAATAAAGAAATTTAAAGAAGAACAAGATACCAAAATTTTGAAATTAATTTAAATTAAAAGAAGACAGAAGGTAATTACAAACGCGCTTAACTATACAAATTTTAATCAAATATTTTTGTGACCAAATAAACAGACTTTTTAAATTGAGATATCTTGGAAACATAAATATCAAAATCCTTACAGACTCGAACCATATCGTTAAACTCCCGACACATGCGAACTATTGGATTATAGTATGAGGTATTATTTTTATATACAGCCAAAGCAAACGTATTCGGAGATCGAAATCTGTAAGCTGTGTTGATATTCAGCAGCGACAATAGATATGGAGAATCAATATGAGAATGGACAATTTTGTACAAATGTAGAAGGTCCGATTGCTTACGTCTTACTTGAAGTGATGTGACATGAAACTTTGCCATACGTTGATTATATCCCGAGACAGACCGCCCATAATGGCATCGAAAACACAAGGTTCTAAGAAACTTCCTTTGTACGGCTTCGATTTTATTAGAGTGTACAGCATAGAAAGGTGACCATATAACAGACCCATATTCTAAAACACTGCGTACCAAACTATTATACAATAGCAGCATACTTTGAGGGTTTCTGAAGTTTTTAGTGATACGTATAATAAATCCCAGAAGACGGTTACTTTTATTAATTATGTACTCATAATGCTCATGAAAGGATAGCTTATTATCAAAAAGAACGCCCAAATCTTTAGCTACAGACTTCCTTTCCAATACATGGGACGATAATTTATAAGAATATTTTAAAGGGTTACATTTACGAGTAAACGATATTACAAAACATTTAGCAGAATTAAGGGACATTCGGTTTTTAAGACACCACTCATGAATCACATCTATATCGTTTTGCAATTTAATACAATCTTGAATATTTTCAACAGTTGAATATACTTTCAAATCATCAGCATATAGCAAGCTAGGACAAGACAGATGACTCACAAGGTCGTTTATAAACATTATGAAAAATAACGGCCCCAAATGAGATCCCTGTGGTACGCCAGATGTAATTTTCTGAAGGGATGACTTAAAACCTTTAAGAGTAATAAGTTGGCTACGATTATACAGATAAGAGCAAACCCAGCGAAACAATGACCCATGTATCCCATAAAGAGAGATTTTATGACATAACAGCGAATGATCAACTTTGTCGAAAGCTTTGGAAAAATCAGTGTAAATGGCGTCAACTTGGCCTCTAATAGCGAAAGCGTTGCACAGATAATTTTTATATGTAAGCAGATTACTTATGACAGATCTATTCCTGACAAATCCATGTTGGTTTTCTGATATAACTGGCTTGACATGGTTATACAAGTAATCATACACCAACGATTCAAACACTTTTGCAAAACAAGGAAGGATACTAATTGGATTAAAGTAAAATAGCGGAAGATACGGCACGTCATACTAATTGTCAGCTAATAAATGGCACTAACACACTACTACATACAAGCAGACCCACACAGCTATGTAAATTTACGCTATTGAACGACAGAGACACACCGATTTATTACGACGGTAGTGCGAACGAGACAAACGCGCGCATCGAGATGAGCCTCTTTCCAAGTGTCATGTCATGTCAAAGCTCTTTAATAAAGATTTAAAAAAAAATGTCATTGCAAAGAATCAAGAAGCGTCAGCAGACAAATTGGAGTATAAGAATTATGCAACATATTTTTTATGAAAACAAAATAAATTACTTATTATTTATTACTTTACTATTTTGCACTGTGGAAGTGTGGAGCGATGTTTGGTTTGGTGTAAGTAGGGTTACCAAAAAAAACATAATTATAAGTACATTTTTTAATATTTATTACGTCTTATTTTTAAACTAAATTATGAACTTATTAACCAAAATTTAGATGAGGCACTTTTTGCCACAACTGTCAACAATATCTTATTTGAAACAGACATTAGAAAAAAGCGCGTGGAGTTCCTCCGCGCGAAAGAAATGAAACTTCGTAAAATTGAAATGAAAATATAAGAGCTTGATGACATGTATCTCACTTAGGGTTGCAAAAAATACGGTTTTTTCTGGCTTAAAAAAAATGAAAAAAAAACCGTGAAAAAAAAAATAGTTTTTTTTTCTGGAGTATTTTTTTTTCTAAAGTACGAAATCTCAAAATTTGCAAAGCAGTTAATACTTTTATACGTTTTTGTAGACTTAATGTTAACTATTAAACGAATTTAATCAAATTACTAAGTTCTGGTCTTATAAAAGTAACATTTACGAAATCTGTAGTTGGTAGTTATCACTATTTACTGTTGGCAACACGACCGCCTTTCCACGCTGCACGTAGCATCGGGGATTCCCCAATAAACGTTTGTATACTGAATGTTAATCGTATTAAAATGTACGTTATTGTTATTGAAACACGTTACAAGTCACGAAAAACCGTTATTGTCGAATTATTTGTTCATGTGATAAAAAAAACATATTTAGAAAAAAAAACCATGGTGCTCGGTTTTTTTTTTTCATAATTCTGAAAAAAAAACATTTGGTTTTTTTTTCTATTTGCAACCCTAATCTCACTCACAACACACTATTACTTTTTGAAAATATGAAGTGGCAGAAATTGATGGAACTAAAATAGTGACCTCATATTTTTTCTTTAAGACAAACTTTATTAAAATTGCTTACGATAGGGTACTTTCCTATACTTAGAATAATAGTTATTTACAAAACTTTTCCCCTCACTATAGCGAGAAAAGTCGAGAGGCGTCCAGTCTGGCTCTTGTCGTTGTTTACGCACTACAATGAGCCTTTTGTGTCTGACAAGTTCATCTCCAGGAAAACTAGAAAACAAATAAACATATTTGGTGCGAGTGAATTAAAAAAAATCTTGTTGATTAGGCAAACATTTTTGCAACAAACTTTAGTTGATCATTATTTTATTATTTGTAAATAAAAATAACAAAATAATGTACCTACTACTAAAGTTTGTTGCAAAAATGAGGTCAAATATCATTTAACAAAAAAATAATATAATCAATCAACAATCAATACCAGGTAAAAGTTTTATTATATAAATTATTTATTATGATCAACATTTTATGCTGACGCTACCGCGAAGGCAAATCTCAAAAGGCAATCTTTGAGCGTCATTAATATATCATGCGTATTTGGTCGCACGTCAATGAAACTTATATTTCTATCCCGCTCTGCAAAATTATTATAGTACTTTATGCAACAGGCGTTTAAAGGAGGTCTAAAAAGACGAGTGGCGTGGGTAACAATTTGAAGCGAAGCCGAAAATTGTTATTAAGACGCCACGAGTATTTTTTGACTCAGTTAAACACCGTTGCATACAATACTTTTTCTACGACCATGCACTTACTTTTTAATAGTTTTCTAGAATAACTTTCGTGAAATTCGCACTGTTCCCTGTATTTTGACTTGTCCTCTGTAATGATCCTGCACTCGTCACCCTGTCGCTCGCACTCCCCCGCGCCGCCGCAACCCCCGGCGCCCCGCACACCCACGCTATATCCCTTAAAGGCTACCTAACAATACTTTAAGAGCTATATCGTATGCGTGGGTGCGCGGGGCGCCGGGCGGGGGCGTGCATCTTTTATGTAGGGTTTTAACGATCTATGCTCGACCCTGTAAATGACGAATAACAGTTCGGGAGTAGAATTTTTTTTAAGTTAGTTCGTAATTCTGCATTCAAAGTTTTTCTAAGAATTACTTCATTCGTCTGAAAATCGAACGGATTTAAAAAATCACCCCTACTTTTATAATACCAATCGAAAGAATAGTCAAAAAATAATAACTCTTCATAAGTACATAAATTCATTCATTTGAAAAGAAAGGAACAACTACCTACTAATAGTTACTATTACTATCCCATCTTTTAGGATACAGATGTGTCGGAAGTAGTTTATCCGTAATTAGTCTTGGATATACGCTGACTTTTTTGCTCAACACTAAAATTTATGACTTGTCTGTTAATTTGGCATGAAATTAAAGCCCTTTAATATCTCCAACTTGTTAAGGAAAGAAGTAATAATGTGAAGCATAGGGTTTAACCGCCCGCACCGAAACCAGGGGCGGCTCACTCCGCGATTCTATCGTCGCGCTGTGGTCGCGCTACAAGTACATGCCGGCGGCCGCGAGTTCGCGGCCCATTGAGTGGTGACGACCTTCGCGCGGCACAATAGAATTCAATGTCAGCTGCTCGCGTGCGGGCCGTTTGTTACTGTAGGTAAGAATTTAGAATGGCGGCATTTTGTGCACATCAAAGGAGTGAGCCTTCTGTACTTGTACTATTATATATTCTGTGTCGAAACTGTATTCGGGAGTACAGTATACAATCAATTGAATCAGTTTTAATTTGCGGAAATCCAGTACAAAAAAGACAAGAATATCCGCCTAAGGATATCTCGTGTAGAGAGGAGAAACACTCGAGTTTTGTATTTTTGGTGGTTGTATGTATGTATATTTATATTTGCATATGAAACATATATTATGCAAGTAAGCATAACGGGTTAGCACTGATTGACTAGCACGTTATTTATGCGCAGATTAGCAAAGTAACCTTCTTGCTGCTTTTAATTAGAAGTACATAGGTATATGGGTATATGACCTATACTATTGTGTGAATCATGTTACGTGGTATTGTGACTATTGTGCCATGGCCATGTTACTGACATTTCTGAACTTTGAGAAAAATAGGGAGGTAAGGTCAGGTGGTGGGCTATTGTACAAAAGATCCCTATGGCTCGAATTGTATCCGAAACGGCCCCTACCTTACCTAATAGGATAAGAATATAAAATATAAGATACCTAATAAGGACCTGTGGGGTAAGACAAGACAAGTGTTAGTTTGCCCCATACTTCCTAAACTGATATTTAAAGAAACAATTAATAAATGTATATTTGTATAAATCGTACTTTTATTTTGGTACTTAAGGTAAAATACCCCATAATGGACGGTGATGCCATTATGGACAAAAAAACACAAATCCTTAAAAATAAGTATCTATAATAAGTTTTTAAAAACTGACGGCTATGTACCATAAACTAGAGTTGTAGAGCTGTTTAATTTTGAAGTTTCAATTAATTCGGTTATTTCTGAAGGATTTGGAGACAAGATAAAATTCACCAGTTTACTGAAAAAAATATCAAGACGAATTCTTAGTAATGTTGCTAAGAGAGATGACTTCATGTATAAAATAATAAAAAAAAAACGCACGGTGTAATTTTGAATGCGTTTTACTTACTGCATTAAGCATGAGATAAGGTATAAAACATACTAGTTTGTTGCTCCAAAGATATAAAGAAATGACGTTATTTTGCGAGTGTCCATTACTGGACCCGAAAAACTGCCTACCTCCTATGATGGACAAGGAACAATTTACAAAACCAAAATTTACAAGAAACAATCCTATGTTAAAATAACCCAAACTAATTGTATTTATGGTGTATAAAATTGACTCATTGCGTATCAGTTGGCTTTAAAAGTAAAATTTTAAACTTATTTCACTGTCCATAATGGGGGATCCATTACTGGAGAACTGCCGTCCATAATTGGAGAAAAAACACCTAGTTTTAATTTGTTAACTATGAAGAAACCAATAGGAGTATCTATTCTGCGATACGCTTGAAATGTAGAAGAAGGATAGGACATTCAAAATTTAACACGCTTGGCGGTATAATTTTTACATTTATCAGTGAAATATCAAAAACAGGCGAATTTTTTTCTTAAACTGTCCATGATTGGGTCCGTCACCATAATTACAAAAATATGACATGTTCGTGTTTAATCAAATAACATAAGCCTAAAAAGTGGTCTAGGCGAGATAAATAACAATAGATCATCTACAATTTTACATAACTGGCGAATTTTAAGATCAACTCAACCAACATCAACAGTCTGAATCAAAGACATAATATAACTCCGTATAGACAGATAAAGTCCGAAAACAACGTACCTCAGTAGGTACCATACAGAAAAAGGCACGATGGCCTAGATGCCCTAGATGGCATTACACCTTTGCGGTACGCTCAGCTAGATGGCGCTAATATTAATATTTATTTGACATTTTAACACATATCGAGCTAAGAATATGGGCCAAATTGTCAAAAGTGAGGTCCAATAGTTTTAACCCTGTGTCGAGAGATGGCAGTCTATGCACTGTGATTACACATTTTACTTCGACAGTACCTCTCTATAATACTCGATCCTCTTTGGACTGAAAAATTAGATGCTTTAATAAAACTATAATAGTGGAACTTCAACTAAAAAGTTTTGTTTAGATTTACGCCATCTGTTATCAATAGAGAAAATAAGTTCTCAATGTTTTCCAAAGTTCTTACAAGTAAATCACATAATTTCGTATAGATGGCGGTTAATATCATTCTCGTAAAGCGACATCTATGATGTCTTAATTGTACTTTTATACATTCGATAACAGTTTCAGAGCAAAGATAGTCTAAGCATAATCAACAGATGGCGCTTTGAGCAATAAACCTGCTTTACCTAATAGTGATGTAAATATAAACAAAAGATACTAACAAACTATTCTGAACGGGAACTGATCATAAGGTCGTAACGCTGTAAGGTCCTTCTGGACATTATGACGTATCTTATTTATTTATCACTGATCAGTATTTACCTCTGTATGAATAAGGATGTAAATGCATACATTTTGCTTTTTTGTAAAATATAAGCGGTATCGATTTAAACGCAACAAAAGCATTCAATGGACATCCCTACCCGGCTGTAAATGTTGTCTGTTTTACCGACTGAGCACTTTTCGAGGTTCGTGGTTGGCTAAACGCGTGCGCGTCGCGTTTTTATTCCTTCTCTTTTTCTATTGGATTGGTTTGTTTTGTGTCATGTCCGAACCCTTGCTTGCAATAACCTGCTTGTGTATTTTTTGTTGTTAAAATTAAAGCAACTATTATTTTAATGGTAGAAATAGTTATAAAATATAAGATAGTATTGTGATGATAAGTGCTGTGAATAACTGTACTCTAGGCTGGGAAACTAAAGCGGCACCGTGGAGTCACGAAAACGAAGGTAAAAAAGTTTTCATTGTTCCTACTGACGCTTTGGTTACAGCGAAAAACTGGAAATCGATCCATGTACAAGTGGTATTTCCTCCTCGTAAATAGTTATTATATGTTTCGTGAACTCTGGTTTGGGTTTAAATTGATTTCAACGCGCATGTGGGGTAAACATTCGTTTTTGCTAGCCACATGGGTCGATAATCTCTAGCGGCGAAGTCAAATGTTTGAAATTCATATTTTCCGTAAAGTAATCAAGCTCAAACCTTTTGAATGACATTAAAACTTTGTTTTGAAGTCTTCTGTTGGTAGTTTAATTTTTAAGGAATTTTTATTGAGGTTAGAATTAGAACGGCTAAAGTAGGTATTTATATGAAGCTTTGTTGTGAGTCAATGCACAGCAGTTTACGTACCCGACACCACTATGTATATTTTGTCGATCAATTTTCCTCCTGTACATCAATTTACCTTCATAACAGAAGTCATATTTTCCTGCGTCAATATTTCATCCTCAAAATAGATGTGTCAAAATTAATAAACAAAGTCATTGTTCTGTTGTTCATGGTTTAACCTTTCGTAATCTAGTGGCGAATAAGTTCACGTAACTCCATAGGTCCATTATCAATGCATATGGATGAAAATTGATCTACCTACATAGATATGAACTTCTTAACTTGAAAGTCTACTCAGATTGGCATAACTCTTATCAGTTTGACACAGATAGTCTGTACTTGAAAAGAATAGTTTAAATATATTTGCAGCTAATGGAATCAGTCCTAAATACATTTCAACTCATGCAAGATGTACCTATACACTCTACTTACATAGTACTTACCATAACAACATCTAGTCTAGTATTTGGTAGTACTGTGTATGGTGTATGTAGTAAATATTTTCGAAATTATTTATAGATAATTATCAGAAATTAACATTGTGAGGAAACTGGACTAATTCCAATAAGGTCTAGTTTACCCTTCGGGTTGGAAGATCAGATGGCAGTTGCTCTCGTAAAAATTAGTGCCTACGCCAAATCTTGGGATTAGTTGTCAAAGCGGACCCCGGGCTCCCATGAGCCGTAGGAAATGTCAGAATATCGCAAGGAGGATGATATCAGAAATTAACAATTCAAATACATACTCTGTTTCTTCACTTGTCATGTAATTACCTATTTTATCTTCACTCTTCATATAGTCATACTTTTCTGATCTCATTAGTTTATGAGCTAATAACAGGGAAAAACACTTTCTGCTAAATCATAGTAGGCCTTTCCCATTACGGAACAATGTTGTTCTGAACCTAACCTACCTAACCTGAGATGCATGAGCCGAGTGAAGCCAACACTAAAGCCCCTTTTGACACTTTAATGAAATGTAAGGGGTACACTACAGTTGCTTGTCCTTACCTGTAATTGACATTTATTATTATTCTACATAATCCATACTAATAATAAATGGGAAAGTGTGGGAGAGATGAATTGACGTGATTTCTTAAGCAGAGATAGCTGAAGGGATGGAAAGTGACATGGGCTACTTTTTGTCTCTTTCTTACCTCCCACTTACATAAAATGGGGGTAGGAAGTTTATATGGAGCATTCTGTAATTTTTAACTTACACGAGCGAAGTCACGGGCAAAAGCTAGTATACATATGTTTTATATAAAAATTACTTCAATGTTGCTGAATATAATTACTGACAGTGAGGATTCTGTAGATTTATTGTTAATTGTTGAAATTGTTCATTCACTAAGACCCTGTACCTGTACAGATAATACCAATTACAGCTAATATTAAGAGTAGAGATGGGCCGAATATTCGGTAAATATTCGGTATTCGGCATATTCGGCAAGTTTTTCAATGTTCGTATTCGGCCGAATAGTTCGGTTATATTGCCGAATATTTACCGAATAAACAAAGTAAATAAATAGCGTAAGTTTATCGTAATTCATCGGATAATGACATCTTATTTCAGCATTCTAAGAAACCACCAAAGGGAGTTAAAAATGCGTTAAATAAAAGTACCTACAGTAAGTAATTAATTATGTTAGAAATTAAAATAACGTAACTTAAGATACAAAACCAAAATTACTTACCAATAATTGAAAAGTTTTTAACTCTAAGCCAGGATTTAAAATATGGCGGAACCGAATATTCGGCCGAATGTTCGGTTCGGTAACAGCTGAACCGAATGTTCGGCCGAATATTCGTATTCGGCAAAGTCCGTATTCGGCCCATCTCTAATTAAGAGGTAATCATGGCTCTAACAAACAATGTATTTTTTATATCAATGATGTCATTTTAACATTATAAGAATAACCTTCAGAATCTGCAAAGTTATCTATCCATATAGGTGGCACATTAAAAGATATTTAGTTAACTTTAATTAGATTTTGAATACTTTTTGTCTTCAGCTTGTAGTTCCATTTTCAAAAGCCTATGTGTCAGAGATAGAATCGGGCCAAGAGAAGTTGGCAACAGACCCAGCGGTTAGAGTTCTTGGCCACTTAAGAATGAATTCATTCACATGTTTATGCTAAGACTAAGCTGTTTTAAATGAAATTCAGGACATATAAATAAAATGGCATTCTATTTAGGTGCAACAAAACCAAAACATTTTAACTTACCAATATTTATAAAATCTACAACCTCTGCTTCCATTCACTTCTGGTCCTAAAATATGAAAAAAGGAGAAAATAGGAATAAAACAGGTTATCTATTGGTACTGTCCTGCATTTTCCAGATAATTTAACTAGTTATTTTTAATAAACTTACTCAATGATTCAAAGATTATTTTACCTATGTTCAACAAATAAAAATATTTTCGTTCGAGTATTACTGATTTTCCGGCTTTATATGCAATTTCAAGTTTTATAAACTTTTTAATGACACAACTGGTGAGGAACATATAGAGATGTCCGAACAAATGTCTGAGACTGCCTTTGTCTTACCAATCAAATTTTGTGTCATTTAGTACCTAAAATAAAAATGTAGTACAAATATTCCACTGAGTAATTTGAACCTGTAATTTGTAATATAAAAGTAATTTAATTTAATTTTGTTCTAAAAGTCAAGGAAACAAAAAATATGTTGCTGCATGATGTGCAGTCAGCAAAATCGAATAGATTAGCGCATTTGCATACAAACTTCTATGTAAAAAGGTCACTCACTCTTCTCTGCAATGCATTGTACGTAAGGCCTGATTTAGACGGCGTGCGAACTCGCATGCGATTTTAGTTACATTGCGATCTATTGAGGGTACATACAATTTTGCACAGCCATCAAATACCGCAATGTAATAAAACTCGTATGCGAGTTCTCGTACCGTCTAAATGGGCCCTAATAAAGTAAGTATGTAGTGTACAGTGAGCTGCAAAAGTGCATGGAGAATTTATCAATGAATTCATTCATATTTAACATATTTTGGGTTACTCACGTATTAGGGCATTTTCAGAATTTGGGTCCCCTAATCAGCGTAAGTAGTAAACAAAAATTAACTCGCTGTCACTTTTGTGACGACAATTAAGCGTAAAATATGTCTAAAAATTACTTTTTTCACATTCTGGATGTAGATTATGGCTTAAAGTTAATGTAACTAACACTAAAACAATATTTTTATTGAAATTTCATGCTTAATTTTATTATCGTCACAAAACTGACAGTGAGTTAATTTTTATTATGCCCATTAATTAAGTCGAAATAACGCTCGACATATTTCGATTCATTTCCTGGGATCTTTTTCATTCATAATTTCTCCATGCACTTTGCAGCTCGCTGTACATACAGTACCTACGTACAGTCAAGTGCAAAAATACGTATCGATTTTATCCGCTCAAAAATATGTACCGAGACCTTATTCCGCCGACATAAAGTGCTATGGGACATATTTTTGATAAGTTGTACGCACCCATATTTTTACACTTGACTGTACTGAACTACTGCACTGTAGGTACTTGCAACTACTTGATTAAATGCAGTCCTGAATGACAATTATCTGCGATAATCATAACAAGAACAAAACGACAATAAATTAAATAATTAATTATCGTTTCAGGTAAATGGAGGAATAACTAACACTGTTTCATGATAGTTTCAAGGTATTGTATTATTAGCAACTAAGTGCCTTGCCCTTCTTGCAAAAAGTGTTTTCATTGAAAATTGTACCTACCTATTATTACAACGTTCTAGTGAAACCAGGGTGCCTACCCAAGTGTACAATTGTTGAAACTATAATTTTCTCTCTATCGCTCTTCCGTCTTGGCGCGACAGAGACAGTTATGTATAGTTGGCCACTGATTGTACGTTTGCGTAGAGCTAGAGGCCTGGCGCTTAGTACAATCCTCTGACAATAGACACCTTACATTTACAATGATCTGTTCATTTCCGTGTCAATCATCATCATCTGCCTCCAGCCGTTTACGGACAGCGACTACTGAGAGCAACACCAGGTTGAACGAGTGCGGTAAAAAAGGAAAAATTTACGTCATATATTTGACAGCTACGTAGAAAATAGCGTCCACGTTTTTTCCATATTGTTACGTTATTTCGCTTTGAAACTGACATAGCCAGTTCATAAAACTGAAAACCTTTGTTAAAATGTGACCTTTTCTAACAGAACTTGACGGATACACAAACGATAGCAGTGTTACAATTGGCAGACTTTGAATAACGACAGACACCAATTACGGTTTTATGTACTTAGTACGAAACATTTGTTTACATTTGTTGCACTGCACTACCCATATACGATATACGGTCAATTACGGTCGTGGGCCTACCGTGTTCGATCCACTAAAAGAGATGTGACATTTTGGGTTCAGCAAACGATGTCTTAAATTTAAAGCGTCCCTCCCCAACCTCCAAAGTTTCCCGAAGAAAATGTCACAGAGACGCATTACCACATTTGTAAAGACTAGAGATGGGTCGTGGGTAAATACCCAATCTACCCACCCGGGTATTTACCCGGTAAATACCTATCTACCCGGTATTTACCCGTATCTACCCAAATTGACGGGTAGATTCATTTCATGTTGCACATGCTGATTTGTGTTAAAATGGAGATAAATACTAAGTTAGTGGTTGTAATTATTATACACAATTCAAAACGAAACTGTTCAGTCAAATATACAATAATGATTACAGAAGTTTTAATGTATATTTTCAAATATAATTAAAAAAAATATGTTTTACGTGTGCTTTTTAGATTGCATTAAATAGTCGTATTTATATGATAAAGATAAACTTCCTAGTACTGGTTCGAGGGGGTTATGGTGGGGTTAGGGGGGGTAAAATGTATTTTTTTCATATTTCATGGAAACTATCATGAACATTGAAAAGTTTTGTATGTACGAACTAAAGTAGACACAATTTCCTACAAAAAAGTTCATATACATTTTTGTCATAAAACATACTATGTATGAGTTATGAGCTTCAAAATGAGATTTTTAAAATATTTTTATTCACATATTTTCATTTACAGTTTTAATTTATCAGACTTATAATTTATATTAAAAGCATTTTAAATTATTTCCGTGTGTCAGAGAATGATATTACACCATTTTCATAGTTGGAAAGATACACTAAAATCACATTTTATCTCATAGCAACCTATTCGTTCTCAATTTGAATAAACATTATGTGTACAATTACAAAGACTGACTTAAATTAATCTATTTTAGCCCAAAACACCATTTAAAACGTCAAATTTGGAAGAAAAATGAAAATACCCGCGTATTTACCCGCGGGTAGGTAAATATCGGGTATTTACCTGGGTAGTTACCCATCTCTAGTAAAGACCTCTTATTCTACAACAATACCCCTCACAAAGGGGAGTGCGCTCCAAAAATATATGCATTCATATAAATATACAGACACATACGTAAGGATTAAGTTTTGGGGAAAATTTCATGAACTAAATATTTCGGTTCATACCAAAACGTGAAAAAAAAATACTTTTGGGATCTCATCCGTTTTATTTTGTGGTGGCAGGCTAAAGTTGCAAGGAATCTGACAATGTGTATTGTCTAATTAATAAATGAAATGATTTGAATATAATGGCTTATTATGTTTAAATTTAAACAATGATTTGGGTTCGGTCAAACGGTTTGCAATAATGTACATTGTACATTGTTAAAACATGAACACTAAAGACAAGCGTTTTTTAAACGAAATAGATAGGTATTATTAAAAAGAATCGCTATTCTGCCTAGCTCCCCGATTCTACTTATATTTTGATGGTTTTTATTTTAATTTTCTTTGAGCCGTCCTAATAACATCGTGTTCGAAAAACTCTTGGAATATCCTCTTTTATGCGGTGTCGTAAGCAAAAGAAACATGAGCGTACAAGATGCTAAATAACAAACAAACAGAACATGACCTTATTGTAAACACATTATAGCGTGTTCAAATATTTTAAGCATCTTTGCATATTACGAATGTCGTACCTACTTTGCGGAATGATTCTTAAAAGCTTCTAATATCGTTTGCACAACATCGTGTATTTCTTGAGGATGCATCCTCGAGTCTTGTTGAACGAGTACTCGCGAAGGAACGCTTATTCTTATTATTATACCAGGCAGCCTACCTGAACCGCACCGCTCCGCTCGGTGAGCGTCAGCAAAAAAGTAAAAAGATAATTTTTCGACGACTCGGGCCTCGGACGAAAGAACAAAGGTTTACTCTTACCTAGTTATAGCTAGTTATTCCGGCTCCCCGCAGGTGTAACTTGTTATCTTTTACCGAGAATTTCTTTATTTCCTTTTTACTGAGATAACTCGGATGTTTCTATGGCGTGAAAGTATAGGACCGACGTAAAGCACTTTGTTTTCACTGTGAAGGAACTTTATTGCTATGGCACCTCTCAAATATTTTGTTGTCTTTCTTATATTATTACTAGCTTTTACCCGCGGCTTCGCCCGCGTAATAAAAGTATTCATTAAGATTTTCATTTGGATCCGTAGGGACCGTAGGTTTCTCTGTAGGTATATTTATCTGCGATTATTTCGATTGCACGTAATACTTTTGCTTGCAATGATTGTAGAAATATTACACATCGACCACAGCGTAGGTAATTCTATATACGCTGGGGAAACCTTTATAAACATCCCACATAGCCCGTATTTCGGCACTATGATCGGTGGGTAAAAAGTACTTTTTCTATTATCCCTTACAATTTTTTACATTTTGCTTATACTTATCGCAAACGTAATCTTCAAGCAAGCAAACAACGATCGTCTTAGAGCACATTGATTGTAAGAGACCGCCGACCAATTATCCGTATCCCTCTAACCCATATCCGTATCCGTATCCCTATCGCTATCGCTGTCGCTATCGCTATCCCTATAGCTACCCCTATCGCTATCCCTATCGCTTTCCCTATCGCTATCCCTATCGCTATCCCTATCCCTATTCCTATCCCTATCCCTATCCCTTATCAAGATGTTTAATGATATAACACTTTAAGTTCTCGCGCTTTGTACACATATTTAAAGTCACATACAGGTCGAACGCGATTAATTAACATTATTTTTACCTTTTTTCCCAACGTTTCGATTTAAAGTCACATACAGGTCGAACGCGATTAATTAACATTATTTTTACCTTTTTTCCCAACGTTTCGGGCAGGTTGCACTGGCCGTGGTCGCGGAAGACTGACGTCCCAGCAAAATGTCACCGGAGATGTAAACAACACAAAACTACCCGATATTAATTTATATAAATGTTCGGGGTAGACAAATAAATATAATCTACCCGCTTTTAGTTAATGTTTATTTCCCACCATGTTTATTTTAAAGGTAAAAATAATGTTAATTAATCGCGTTCGACCTGTATGTGACTTTAAATATATGTTTAATGATTTTTTATCAAGTGCTAAAATATAAAGTTTCATGGTTTTATCTTTTAAAATTAAGAAATACCATACAAACCTCTTTTTCAACCCCTTCATCCCTTTTTTTCGAAATAAAAAGTAGCCTATGTTCTGTCTCAGGGTCTAAAGATTGTCTGTTCCAAATTTCATCAAAATCGGTTGCGTGGTTTAAGCGGGAAAGCGTAACAGACAGACAGACAGAGTTACTTTCGCATTTATAATATTAGTATTAGTATGGATAGTATGGATGGATTTATTAAACAAGTTGAAAGGAATTTGTCGAATATCGTTTCGATAAGTCATACCTCGGTCATCACGTTGGCGAATGTCGATGGCAAAAAACTTGCGGCCGGTGGCATTCACCCGTCGCCGGTTCACAAACTCAGCTGGACCCCGTGCGTTCTAGGCCTTGAAGTATATATGGTCGCTCAACCTACCGCTAAAATAGCCTCTCGCTCTGAAATAAACAAAAGTATCTGAGAAATGCTGTAGTATTTATAGAGTGCGGATATGGCCGAGCGGGGTAACTATCCTGTCTTATGAAGTGACGGTCATTAATCTTTATATCTCTCGCGCTTGGCTCTCGTCACAGGTTTTATGTTTTATGGTGGGTGCCATAACGTTACTCTCATAGGAGAATCGTTGAGCGCTGGTAATGCCATAAACACATTGCTGCTAAGATGCCGTATTTTGTAATTCTTTGTGTCTGTTACATTCGTATGCGTCAACGCCAACAAACATAACTAAGATATGTATTGTATGTACGTTAGTCTTATGTAATAGGTAGTTGAAACGCGTAGGTATTTAAATTACTCGTAATAAATCAGAAATACAAATATAAACGCAGTCAAATAAAGAGAAAATATAAACTCAAAAGTTTCAGATACGTTGTTGACAGCAAGTTGTCAGTTTCAAATTAAGCAATTTCAATAATTTGACGTTTCTAATTTAACAATATCCAACAGAATAATAAATACTGACGACGATGCTCATACTCTTTCTGTGCTCTTAATTAATTAAGCGCCTAATTAAAAAACTTATCTTACGAATACGTCAATCAACATGGCTTTAAAATAGCAATTATTTCACAGACAACTAATACTACCTCTATATACCACGCACGGTGCATTTTAAATCAGATTATTAATGAGAATCTAAACACAAACCGCTGAAGTACACTAACAGTCGTCACTAAGTCCTCTAAAACAGAAACAACAATAGTTAGCAACAAGAGGCCCTTGAAAGATAATTTGTCATAAACCACTTTGTGTTTCGCAGTTTCAATAGAGTTAATTGTAATATAATTTATTATACAGACTACACACTTGTTCATGACAACGCCATCTAATTAAATATCACTAGAGATGAAAAGCCCATTTTAATTTAGACAACTACTTTAACAAGGCATTTAGCTGATATTATAGTATATTTACCCGCAATTTTGTGTTTTCTTGGTGATGAGGAATTATGGTTGTGCCATGGCTCAGGAATGCGGCATGTCGTCCTCGACGGCCTGCTTGTTTGGCTCAAGATGCTAACATAGCAAATTTTGTTTACTTGTTAGCTGGCAATAAGTGAATGCTTGTTGTAAAAAAACATATGTCAAGGAGGATTTGCTTAAAATTTTAACAGTTTTTCCTGTTTAGACTTCTAAATTAGTAAATTTATATTACAAATATCCATTAAATAAGCTTCTACAGCCACCATCTATATTACAATATTTAATATACAAAAATATATTTTAACACGGATAATAATATAATCCGCTGTACGTGGCATTGAATAGCGTTAGAAAACGTAAATCGATGTACCTACAATGCCACGAGGCGGAAGACTAGTGTTCTGCAAGATTCCGCAACTGACAGGGTCTATCAAACGTTCTGACGAAGATTAATCGAGTTATTCATAATAACCCGACCTAAGCCCGATACTTGTTAGACAGTAAGGACTTTTGTCTCGAGCTTTGTTAATTTCCTGCACAAAGGCTCGCGAAACAGACGGCTCAAGGAACACTTTCTATTTCGGGTTTTGCGAGTAGTGTATGTAATGTCCGCATCGCTGCTCACATTATTATTCTAATTAAGTATTAGGTACTTGTCATACGCAAGTTGTGGGCGTTTTAATCTGATTATAAAAACATTTTAAAATATACGCAATTTTATTGTCTTAGCATGCGATTTCAGTCTAGATATATTGAGGACTCTTCATGTTAGATACAATCCAGCACTCACATTGTAACCGTCTAAATGCTGAAACGATAAAATTGGTTACGTGTTCAAGTATAATTTCAAATTCAAACAACCCTTTACAAATTCTGTCCATCAATCCCAACCAAAACAAATTCTTATCCTTACCTTCGATCGTCTGTCTGCCAGCAGTAACTAATAGACCTACTCTTACACACAATCTATCCTACATTCGGTCGTCCTGCATGGCCAAACATGGTCCCACGCACCCTCTTCAGCAGTCACATATCTCTTTGTTAACTTAGCGTGTCAAGTAACAAAGCAAATTGTCTCTTAGTGAATATAATGTAATGTATAAGACATCTTTATATTATCTACCGTCTACGTAATGTATTGTCGTTGTCGCTTTTGTAATCTAAAATTCAAAATGGCTCATAATTTTGTAATATTTAACATTGTACATTTAAGCATAAGAGTACGACATCTACCGCAACCTTGCGGTCGTCGCGCCCATTCGTGAGACGTAGATGGACATAATTCGCTATTTGTGTAGGTCCTCGAGTGGGTCGTTATATCTCATTGTTACCACCGGACCCATTAACTAACGCCTGGGTCCAAATGACGCGCTGTAATTAGCTCCGCACGATTGTTTCTTGTGATGTCACCAGCTACTGAATTCTTAAAGCGTCTTGACTGAGCTCTACTACAATCTGACCAGGGCTAGCACATGATTGGCGCGACATAGAGATCACGCATCGTTTTCTAATTGTACTATTGACATACGGACGGGAAACCTGTCGCAGCGAGATAATCTTGCGACAGTATCATCCAGATCTATAAAATCCATACTTTATAATAGGTCATGCATGAAATGGTAAAGAAAACTAAATAGTAAGACAGCTCAGCACGTTATCTGCATAAACGACTATTCGGTTATCAGGATTGAGCTCTCGTCATTGGACTCGACTCGTGTCAGTAATTTATCAATCATACAACAAACTTTAGTTTTAAGTACTTGACGTATTTATATGCATAGTTCTACTCTGCACTTAGTTTCAATATGTATAATAATACGTTCATGTTGTTTTTCTACATAAGTTAGGTATTAGATTCCTATTGGCATAACAAATCTCTCATTGTCACTTCTGGTCAAATTTCAAACCAAAGGTGCCTACTACCTACACGTTTTCATGTGCAGACACTAAATTTGAATATGTAGTCTTAAATTATTAAAAACTGACTTAAGAGATGCAGTTTAATTCTTGAAACTCGCACATATAATACAATAAATCATAAACTGCAAACACAGACCCAGAGGGGCTTTAAACCCACATTAGGTACTATAATAACTGTGAATACCATCCTCAGCGTAAATACTTGAACTCCCCACGGAGTCATTTAGCGTTGCCAGCGCTTCAAATAAGAAAGGAAACTGAAATGCAAAGTGCCGCCAGACAACAAGAATGGGATTCCTCTGCAATCCACTCACGTACGACTGTTGTCAACTTTCGCAATGTTACCTCGCGACACTCAAATCGTAAGGAGACTCGAAGGCTAAACACCAGTGGAGGTTATGAAGCCGTCTACATGAAGTTTCAAACTGTTCCGCCATGTCGAATGGGAACTTAACACAAACCTTACCTTTCATTTTACTCGAAAAGGGGTTATAACTTTGTTACAAATTGTTTCCGAGGAGATTAAAACCCTTCACAATAGCCCAGCGTTTCAGAAACTTGCCAGATCAACGCATCAAAGCGGAAAGCTTATTTTCTTTGAACAATGTTATGTAAATTGCCTAAATTGGAAGATCACACGCCTTGCGGTTCCATTGAATGCGTCGTGCCTAGTAAATATGAATAAGTGCGAAGGTGACATTGAAGGTCTTCGGTCAGAAAACCGTGTCCCTCCTCTACTCTACGCGCATTCATAATTACTGCTAAGCCATTCACTCGTGAATTTTACCTTGCGTTTACTTTATGATGTGTCCTAAGTAGGGTAATGTGATTTAATCGTTTATATATTTTACTTCAATTCTGTAAAATAAGTCGACAGATTATTACTTATGTTTTTACTGATAGATTTTCTACTGACAATGACTTACAATCATTACTGAATAGTGTGTCAATAAGATTCACCTTAAATAAATCTAGTCTTGAGTATCGTGATGGGAAATGATTAACTGCTCAGGGTCATAATTGATAACAAATTTTTATTTTACACAAGGCACTGGTATTATTTCAGCGGTAGCCGTGTAACACGATCAGTTTTGCATCTCAGCCTTGGCTTACTCTGGGCGTTCCCGCGCTAACTTTAATTAGCACTAACTACCATTTACTGCCTTGACGGTTTAGTAAAAGAAGTAACGACGAATAAATTACAATTACTGCGATTAAACGCATACCACAACGTTAATTTTATTATTTACAAACTAGCAATGGTTACAATGTAATTTATAAATTGGTTTTTCCCACGTGAATTACAAGTTTCAAAATTATGTAGATTTAGGCGCATAGCACAATGGAACCGATTTGCACGTCGTTCTCAATTTTGAGCGAGATATCCCTACGTGTTTTATTTATATTAGGCCGATAGTCCACTATCATATGTTTATCATAGAAATATGATCATAGGTCTGTATGCCTCCCTTTTTCACCAACGTGAAGAAAAAGGATGGCATGTTGCCTATGATCATATTTCTATGATAAACATATGATAGTGGACTATCGGCCTCATAGCGATTTCCTGCTCAAACTTCGGAACAACGTGCGAATCGAATGTAGTGTACCATTCGCCTTAGAATCACACCACTTTCCCGGTTTATAAACAATTAAATATTAACGATATTCAATGAAGAATCTTACAATACCACTAGAATATTCTCGGATGGTAGAGTCAGCTGTACTGCGGAATAGGAATATCGGAAATATAGGTTTGGTATTCTAGTATGCGTGATTCCAGATTTCCAGGTATTCATGTCCTAGTCCTACACGTGTTCTATGAACATTGAAAAACTTGCGCGTAACATCCTCGGGCGGTCTATCAACTGCACGCAGCCGAACGGGTCGACCCCGTGCAGTGTTGCCATGTGAGCGGAATGGAATTATCGTATTTGAGTGTTAACATTATCGTACCGGTGAGAAAATAAACGTGCGCGTATCATAAATACACTATATCTATAAGAAATGTTAGAAATTATTACTTAAACCAACGGAGCCGAACTCCTAAAAGAAACTAATTTTAGCTTTTAGAGGAGCGTCATATTTTCGTTGTCAACTGCACTGCACGCAGCCGAACGGGTCGACCCCGTGCAGTGTTACCATTTACTTAAACCATGGAGCCGAACTCCTAAAAGAAACTAATTTTAGCTTTTAGAGGAGCGTCATATTTTCGTTGTCAACTTGTCATCGTCCAAAGGTTGCAATGATGGTGCTTCTGTCTACGAGAATACTCTTTGAAACATACATCGTGCGGAGCCCAAATTATATAAATATCATGCAGGATAAATATGAAAAGCCTGGCAACACTGACCCCGTGTCGTTCTATATCGGAATGGTTTATGGGCAACTGCGTACGTGCCCCGGGAGCTAACTTAAACTGAAACTCCCGAGTCCCGACCCATAACGAGAACTCCTCCGGTTAATTACGATACCAACTTGGAAACTGTTATGTAAACGCACAAATCGAAATGTAACTGTGTGGATTTGCTACATTAACCTACATATAACTTTGTACTTATATCTTATAGCGTTCTGAGGTAAGGAGTACAGGAAAATCTGTAATAAGTATTTATGCTTATTTGTGTAAGCGCTACATCCATATCAAAATCTATATACTTACCTAAATAATTTTGAAAAATAAAACTTGAATTAAGGTAAATGTCAGCGACATAGCCATGTCGAATTCCATTTAAATTCACCCGACAACAACAACAACAAAAACAAGACGGACCAAGGAAAATTGATTTACTTAATTAAAATACAACTGAGAGCGTACCTATATAAAATGTTGGTGTTATCTTATTGTTACTCCTATCAGACGCGATGTTTCAAAAGGAACACTATATATCGGTTTGTTAGTTCTAAATCTCTCCTGAATCATCATAATCTATGTCCCTGTTTGACTCAATAGTTCACTGATATTCGTATGAATTAGGTCAACCACATGTTTTTAAACAAATAATAATTTGCTTAAAAATTAATAAAATTCTTTTTAGGTTTATGCTACGCTTACGCCAAAACTTTCTAGTATAGTTTTTTCAAATATTAGTATTGTGCTCTATGGACACAAGAACCTTTGTAGCACTCGTTTCATATCTGTCGGAAGCTATTATTTGTAAGAGAAAAGTATTATATCAGGCTTGTCGCGGAAGCCTTTCATGTCATGATGGATTTTGTCAGATTGTGTCGTCTCGGCGGCAGCGCGGTGGAGCCGCGGGCGAGCGGCGGCGGGCGCGTTATCATAGGGCGGCACATGGCAGCCGCGCGGGGGCGCCGGGCGCGATTGTCAGTCCCACTCGGAGCGACGCACCGACCGATCGCCTCGCGTGCCGCTCACGCTCCTTCTCGCGAATCTAACCTCTCCGTACGCGAACAAGCTCCAACTTTGTGGTTCTTACCTTCGCGCCCGCAAGCTAAATTGAACAAACTATTGGTACACTTACTGTTTCACCGTAATTTTAAATTAATCCAAAAGTTTATCGACCCCAACTTAGCTGCCATAACAACCCTTATTCACTTCTCTCGTAGTCGCTCCCTCTAATTATTGACTCCCCTAAAGTTTTAAAAATCTCTCTCGATTCGTCCCTTTTATTGCTTTAATATTTTTATTACTTCTCTCTCAATTCGCCTTTCATCGTACAGCTCGTCGATGCCATTACGATAACGTTTCCTTCTGTCCACTTCCTCGACCGTTTAATTACTAGACAATTAATTTTTTCTCGTTTTCGTTAGCATCGCCTTCCGGGCGCGAATCTAAGTTTCCACACAGTTTGCGTCATCGTTATCTGTATTTAGGTCATTTACGTCGCGTTGAACCATGACACTGCGTTGACATATTGGTCATAGTCCGTCATAGTGTGTGAATGTGTTGGGCGCCCCGGCGACGACTCAGCGGCGCATGAGCGCGGGCGCCGCCGCAGCGGATGTACACGCCGCTGCCCAAGTGGTGGATCGTGCAGTTTGGAATGCCAGCAGCTCTTGACCTGACTAGGTAATTAACTTAATGTCTTGTATAGTTAACTAATTTCCTAAAATATGCGTTTCTATTATACCTATTGTAAGCACCGCATCGCATCGTTCGTACAAGCAGGAAGTGTCCATTGATAGAAAACCGTCATCGTCATGTCTCTTCTTGACAAAGCATTATTTTGGAGTTTGGACATCTGGACGTAGTGGATATCTTAAATGACAAGCTAAAGAAACCATCTGAAATACCTAAATCGCCTTTTCTCATCACTTGATACCTTGGAATATTATTTTACTGCGTAAAATATTTTAATTCTTTTCAATAAAATTGTTTTATTAAATCTTAGTATGTACCTAATACCTTCGTTACAAAACATTATCGTATTTTAAAAAAATAGGAATTTTCCTAATCATTATTCTACACCACCCAGAAGCAATCCTCACATTGGTACAATACAAGCAATCGATGTTAAAGACAGATCAGCTAGCAACTTTCGGACCAACCCCCACACTCGCGCATTCAAGGTTAAGATTCCATTCATGTCATGACAAAGATAGACGTCAATGATAATTGAAAAAAAATCATGTTTTCCAAGAAAAAATCGCTTTTTGTCGCTTGCCAGAAGACGCTGCAGACGCTTATTCGTATATACGAGTAAATACAAGCAAATGTCTTTCTTATGATAAGACGATACGGTAGGGGTCAATTCTCCATACAAACGCTCTCGACTATTTCCTCCCTGGTTTTTGAAGATAGAGCAATGATTTTTTCAACACAGATTGTTATTATTTTTATCTGTGTCGGACCGTTTTGAATTTTTTGATATTCTGCTTTTTAAAGACTAGAGCCAATCAAAAATTTCCAAAAACGGCCTTTTTCATTGTGGCGCAAAAAAAGGTGTGATATACTCAAGATTGGTAACAATTAACCAAAAAAGCTAAACGGTCCGACATAGATTATTTCATTGTTATTCAGATTCTCAAATTTCGTTCCGATTGATTAAGTTTTGAAGGAGGAAAGAGTCGAGAGCGGAATTTTTTTTTGAAATATCTTTTGACTGAGTTGTTCTTAATGGACAATTTTTTTTCGATAAATCTAGTTAATAACACTTGTATATTTAACTAAAATTCCCAAGTTGAAAGGGGGGCTCCTTTCCATTTTAGCATTTTCGCTACCGTATCCTCTTAAGCTAAACCTACCTTACATAACGAATGTGCCCTTATTTGGATCTGGAACTTAGACTATATATTTTTGCCACAATTTACCTCAATTAGACTATTTTTTTTTGACATTTGCCTCAGGAAAACAAAAAATAACGCTATGTTATTTATTCAAGCAGATATCATTTAGGTAAAATATGAAGTTAAACATTAAATCCCGTTTTATCCAACGTTTCGGACCAATTTACACCGCTAATGCGCTTTAATATTAAATGAAAAATCAAGAATCCATTAACTGTACTGGCAGTTCTTCAAAACATTTTAATAATTGAACAGCTTGGATAATCTCTAGCTAATATTTAATCAATAGCCCGACTGCGGACTCTAGTCGCCATGTTCAACGACATTTAACGATATCTCTAAAATAAACAGAAGCACTGGAAACATCAATACCGACAGCGATTTTCATTAACCTAAATGTCATCTGAACGGTTTTTATTGACAGTATTTCGAATTATTTCGCTTAAATATTCAATTGTCATTTGAGTAACAGACTCAATTCAATGCTGGATTGGAGCGGAGTCCTATCTTGAAGCCCTATTTATTCAATAAACATTTTAAGAGGAACGCGTCTAAAATTGGAACAAAAAGTCATTTCATAAGTGTATTATGTTTTGCATGTCTCCCAGCGAAAGGATAATCCTAGCTAAGCTTAAAATAATAAAAATGGGTCGATATCGTTTTATCATCTTTACTACACGATGAATAATTTCTAACGCTCTGATTTCAATTATACCTAATGCTGTTGTACACATTTAAATATGTATAGACCGATTTGAGCGAGCCATTATTAAAGTTATGTTATGAAATAGAAATGGGATACAACTATTACGTGGTCCGAACTGATTGCACCAAATCATGAAGCTGTTAAAAATAAATAAATACACGATTACATTGACCTAACGAGTTACATTGACCATTGACTATAAATTTATAGTCGGTAAAATCGGTTTGAACATATAGTTATAGTCAGGTATTTATATCCAGAAACAGAATACAGAATTAGAGTAGGTAATTAGACTGCAGGATTGATTTAGTTTTTAATTACAGCATTAACAATTAACATTACATATATCCAGCACCTGACATTCTAACTGGACAAAAAAGGATACACTTATCAACCTTAAATATGAAAACTAACTGGGATTTCTACGTCTTGAAAAACTGTTAGGTAGTTGTTGGCAGTAAACGGACTCCACGGTGTAACTTTTGTTGGTAAAACGGCCCCAAGTTGCCAGTACGTACAGCAATGAAATTTTGTCAACACGATTGTATTCGTTCGTAGTCCTATTGCACACGGCGTTTGTTATTGCAAAATGAATATTGATTACTACTACGGCGTTAACGACGCAATTACTTATCAGTGTGTCCTAAAAGGTCAGTTTGCTATAGAAACTGGTTACATTTCTATACATTTGTGACGTTACTAATTATTAATTCTGCGATTTCTGATTCTTCCACGAGATGCCATTGTTTGAAGATATATAAGTGCATTATTTTATTAAAAACAAAAATAATCTCGTGTCCAAAACTTTATAGTCAATAAATCAAATTAAAAGAGATGTCGAATTCAAAGTATTCAACTTTGACATAACTTTTTTAATCATGCAGCGACCGATATTCCATTTTTTTAAATTGAAGGAAAAAATCGCACCTCCGCTCCGCCGGCAGGACTCGAACTTGCGACCTCTGGCTTTGCCGGCGCCATCGCCATCGGAGGTGTGAATTTTTCCTTTAATTTAAAAATATGGAATGTTGACATTGCACTCTGTAATCCTCATACACTTAAAACGTCACCAACATGTTTATTGTTTAATAACACTGCTTTTGCATGTTGGCGCTTTATATTACTGATCTGAAACAAGCGTTCATTAATAACTTCATATCAATAAGCACGAGAATAAAAATAAAAATATGTCGTCAAAAAAAATCCTTGGCCTTGCTTGCTTCAGAACATCCCTTTTATGCTTTATATCGCTCTCATATTTTATCCTCTCGTTTTATATTGGTATAAATATTCAATTGCAGGCTGTAAGAATATTTTTATTCGTCCATTTCTTTTCGACTGGCTCGTCGAAATAAAGGCTGATGTAGTCGTAGCTCACGGCGTTGGAATTGAAGTGGTCGTGTAACGTTTACGAGACGTTTATATTCAGAAGGGCGTACCACCCGCGACGCGGGTCGAAATCGGAGATACTCTGCTGGTTATCCATATCGGCATCACGATATCGTGGCGTACTCGCCATAACATTCATATGGTGTGATTCACGGTTTTAGCGCATTCCTCAACTAGTATGTGCATTAATCGCGCCATACGTTTAAACCACAACGCATAAATGCAATTCGAATACTGCTTTTAGCATGTTTTTTTATTCACGTCTTTAACTAGTGAACAGAGCCTGTATATGTACCTAACGTGGTGTTGACGATTTATAATAGGTAATTATTACATGCCACTGCCTATTATAGTATTTTATGCAACAGGCGTTTAAAGGAGGTCAAAAAAGACGAGTGGCGTGGGTAACAATTTGAGGCGAAGCCGAAAATTGTTATTAAGACGCCACGAGTATTTTTTGACTCAGTTAAACACCGTTGTATACAATTCTTTTTCTACGACCATGCACATACTTTTGAATAGTTTTCTAGAATAACTTTCGTGAAATTCGCACTGTTTCCTACAAGTATTTTGACTTGTCCTCTGCAATGTTTCTGCACTCACCCTGTCGCTCGCACTCCCCCGCGCCGCCGCCCGGCCCCGGCCGGCGCCCCGCGGCCCGCTATATCCCTTAACGGCTACCTAACAATGCTGTAAGAGTTATATCGTATGCGTGGGTACGCGGGGCGCCGGCCGGGGGCGGGCATCTTTTATGTAGGGTTTTAACGATCTATGCACGACACGGTAAATGACGAATAACAACACGGGAGTAGAAAAAATACGCGCGGTAATAGGTACATACAGTCGAGTGTAAAAATAGAGGTGTACACATCTTACTCAAAAATATGTCCCATAGCATCTTAGTCCAGTGTAATAAGAGCGTAGTACCATATTTGTGAGACGATTTTTTTTGATACATATTTTTGCACTTGACTGTACATAACTTGATAATAAACGCCACAATAATTACAAAAAACGCCTTTAAACGGTTACTTACCTAGTTACCAATACTAAAAACTACATACATTTTTTTCGTCTTGTTCACGCTATCCAGTGACATAGTCTGAAACATAATGTTAGAGGTGATGAGTAAACTCAAACGTTACTTATATATAAAATTAAATAAGTATTCCTAAAATACATAGGCTTCACAGCTCTATATTTATTCAAACAATACACATTATCCTTTAATATGTGCGTAAATGGCTAATTATAGAAAATTTCTGTATTGCCCGCGAATATTCCGTTTGTCGTGAATCGTCTCGGGACTGTACAATTTTACATTTATATTAGTTACTAGCTGCCCGGCGTACTTCGTATCGCCTTATACTTGGAGGCGCAAAACATGGAGCAAGGCAAAGAAGTGACCATTTTTACTTGACACAATTAAGTAGCTACATCATTAATTACATTATAGCGTACCTATTTAATATACACATACCCATAGCTGGGCATTAACTCGTTAATCCGTTAATTAACGAAGTTAACATTTCGATTAACGGATTAACTTTTAAGTTAACTCTAAAAAATGTTAACGGACTCGTTAACTTCCGTTAAATTTCTCAGAGTCCGTTAATCGTTAATTTAGCAGGGCAGCGCCGCGAAAAACACGCTACTGTAAAAGTCCGAAGTACGGAAAATCCTAGGATTTAACCGGTAAATCCCAGCTTTTACCGATTTTGATCGCCAAAAGCCCAAATATTACCTAAAGAATTGTTGTTCACATGGGTTCGCTTTTACCAACGTTGATTCGATGAATCCTAAGTTTTACCATGGCAACTGTTCTAGATTATACTGTGGTTCTAGTGACAGGGCAGCAAATTCGAGCCCAATTTACGACCACATTCTCTTCCCTAGCTTCTACCCGGCTTCCGCCTGCTGTGATCTTGCAGCTCTCCTGACACAGTTCTTGGCAGTAGCTCAGGCAATCACTGCCTTCCACATGTAGCCTAGAGTTCAATAGGCTTGCTGTAATTCGGGCTTTTACAGTAATATAATACATTATAGTGGGTTACTGATACAACTAAATATATACCTACAGTAAAAATATTTTTTTGTCACGCGTTAACGGATTATCGATTAACTTTAACTTACGTTAAATTTGTTGAAATGTATCGCATTAACGATTAACGAAGTTAACTTTTTTAGTAACGGATTAACGATTATCGAAGTTAAATATTTGATTAACGGTGCCCGGCTATGCACATACCTATTGAAGAGATAAGATGACTTACCTTTTTCCTCTTGTGGCAATCATCCGGTTATTGCGTTGTTTTAGTTACTAACTGTAATACTTTAAATTGCTTTTGAAATAAATTTGGAGTTTTTTTACCATTCATTTAAAATACACCATTTAAGCTAGTTTATTCCAACTACAAAAATATACTACATGAAGAATAGAGATAAAGGAGCAACCTCTTTATGTATCAGAAGTGCACATATTAAAGAAAAGATAGGTGGCGCTGCAATCGCAGGTGCATAACGGTTTGACAATCTCTTAGCCTTCTCGGTAGTGACCCCGCCTACAGAGCAAGAGGTCCCGGATTCAAATCCTGATGAGACCTTTATTATTTTTTTCTACAGATATTTTTTCCTCAATTTTTTTTTTAATATCCAAAAATATTTTGTTTAGTATTGACAAAATTAAAATACTAAAAAAAATCATAAAACAAAAAAATCGCTGTCAGGATCGAACCTGAGAACATCCGCATACGAAGCCAGCGCACTACCACGGGACTACGTCTTGATTTGCTCAGTCTGACGAAATCAGTCTAGAGTAAAGAACGTCTAATGTCATGTCACGTCTTTGCCCGGCAACAGACAGTCTTAAAAATTCATAATCTTAAAAAAAAATTGTATGCAAATTGACAGTTCAAACTGACACTGACAGATCTGTCAGTGTCAGTTTGCATACAATTTTTTTTTAAGATTATGATAATTAAGACTCGTCTGTTGCCGGCCTTTGAGTATTGAGCGAGACATGCGCTCCTACCGGAGAGATTTGTAACTGCAATTAATAGGCCTCATTTTCGCGACTGTTCTACTTCGACAGATTGTCCTCCTTACCTCTATTCTCCATGATATACTATTTTTATTTTACCTCAAAACACAAATCACAGCAATTGACAACGTCTAACAGATTTTTTTTCTGTTATGACAGCTCATTCTCATTCATTTCATTTCAAGCAATATTTTTTAGCCGCATTACCCGGCCGCTACATATTAAGGTGGATGATACAATGGCTCCGGTTGTGCGATGCGAATCGGAGCCAGTGTGACATCCACCTAATCAACTACTTGTTGCACGATTAGAGTGAGATGGAGCAATAGGTAGAGAAGGACAAACATGTATTGCCTCACTCTATCGCTCTATCTCACTCTAATCGAGCAACCGATCGCCATGTGTGTAGAGATCTTGAGGATTGTGATCGTTTCGGTTTCCTTCGCCTAAGTTTTGCACGGAGCGAATGTAACTATTTATTTGCGATGGTACTGGTTCATCACTACTTTTGTGAAGTATAAAATTAATAGCTGTAACAAACTATCAGATTTGGTTCGAGTCGGACAGCGGATTTAATTCGCTCCGAACAATATCCGGCCGTCTGTAGAGCACGCGGACCAAATCCGACCGGTCCGGCCCGAACCAAATCTAACCGTCTGTTACAGCTATTAGAGAAAATTTATAAATCTGGCAAGCAATTTGACAATGACAACTTCATAGACTACTTAAAATAGCTGTAACAGACGTGTGCGTTCCGATTTAGTATTATTTCTTTAACGGAATAATTACTAATTTTCACATTATTTTGCCATTCCTTATTTCTTTAACGGAATAATTACTAATTTTCACATTATTTTGCCATTCCTTATTTCTTTAACGGAATAATTACTAATTTTCACATTATTTTGCCAAGATAAATTAATAAAATCACAATGCGTTTGGAACGCATCCGTCATTAATGTAAGTTTGGAACGCACCTGTCATTAACTTCACGTCATTGTCAAGTTGTCAGGTAGGAACAATTTGTATGGGAAAAAAGAATCACTGTTTTCTAATTATCATCACAATATTTACGTGTTTTTACACTGCCCTAACCTTCTGCGGTCTAATACAAACATTTCAATACCAAAATTACGTAAATCGGTCCAGCCGTTCTCGAGTTTATAGGTAACTAACAAACGCATTTCATTTTTATATATATAGATATATACGAGTAACGCGGCGCTCGTTTTAGGACTAGCAATAACTGGCTAAACTATCTCAAACACGTTCCTAAATAGCCTTCCTAAGCACCGTCGTAATAATTTATCTGAATCACTTAATTTAGTTAGTTCACTATCGGTTAATAGAAGGAAATAAACTGGTATATATTTGATAGGAACTTGATCATAAATATGGAGAGCTTAATTATTCCACGTAATCGCTTAAAAGCGATGCCTTCAGGGTCACGTACAATCTCATTGAAAATTATGGTCTACGTTAAATAGATATAACGACGACAAACATTAATTGTTTCCGGATTTATGTCGAAAGACGAGCACTTACTTTCATAAATCATTTAGTTTCTCTAACAATAAACCGTCCGACTCTGCAAAAGCAAACGAAAACTTTAGAAAAATCACATATTGCTCAGACAAATAGAGAATGTAAGTTCGGCGCAAAGTGTGTTGTACAATGGCAATCTATCTCCTCTCCCCGAGGACTTGGCCGGTCTCGACAACTCCCTATACAACCGACTCGAGAGGAATATGGCATTTTTGCACGAGCACATGTACAACTAAAATGTAGCCACTGCTGAGACTTTATTGCTGTTCATCACACTTTGCTAGAATAGATTACTGTTATTGCTCGAGTTGCTTTTATGTGGGCTGTTTACATTGCAAAATTGTAGCTGCATCACACTGTTTACTAGTTTTAAGTGTTATTCCATGTTTTATAAGCCTTACATAGTAAATACCGCAATATTTTCATTCGTTATTTAACGAATCAACATGCATTTACATATCGCCTTCGTCCGTTAACGGCTGATAATTACTTTGCATAATATTCTTATATGTATTTTCTAGGTCGCTTCTTGGCCTTAAAATAGTAAAATATACCTAAAAATAACAGTCAACTCATCTCTGTATTGGAATATTACTTTATAAACGAATTCTTAGGTCTAATATTATACGATTAATGGTTTCGGCTTCATTAACAAAGTATCAGAAATTGCGATTGTCATTAAAATATCCATAAAGAATTGGGTAGATAATTCGTAAACCTTCATTGAGCTCGGCAGCCGCTCGCGAGAACAATCTTTCAAGTTCGGAGCGGGTAAATCGCTTGGAAAATTTAATATTTCGTAATTTTGATGCCTTTATTGCGCCCTTATTGCGAGTTATCAAATCAGAGAGCGCTTAAAGTGGAAGATCCTTGCTTATTAATTTTCCAGACTATGCTATTTACAGCAGAGATTGAATAAAAAAAACTTTTGCCTTTTCTTCCGTAGCGTAATTTTACTGAGACGCACTCACTGAAGTCAATGAGAAGCGGTGTTATTGTTACTTATAGAACGCAGTCGAGTCAATCGCACATCGGTCCAGTGTATGGTAGTTCTTGATAATATGCATAGTGGTTGTATGTCAAGACGACAGCTTCACTGGTTCTCTTTCGCTCTTACGCTCAGTGAGCAAAGTGAATACGAAGCTTGTGTTTAAATATATACTCTTCACGGTTCCATTAGCGCACCTAAAGGAGCGGCGGCACGTCCCGTTTCCATGAACCGACAACGTTTTATCTGGCCGAGTTCAGTGCACGGCTGCGAACATGTGGCGATGCCGATCCGGGAGGGCCACTCGCGGCCTCGCTGACACTTTGACACACTTTGATCACCGAAACGTCACACCTTCCAACGTACCTTCTGGGTAAACATTTTCATATCCTGAAGTCTTCAGTTTATATTGATAATATTGTTAAAGCAATATTTAGCTTGTGCTTTGTTTTTAGGTATTTGATCAAATATAAATGTTGTATCGAATACCGAAGGGGTATTCGATAGTTTTCTAGTCACTTGTCAGCGCTATTTTGATCTTGAAGGGGGCTTTCGCTTTTTAATTAAATTTCTTACTCCAATATTTATAAGAATGTATTTTCAAATTATTCATGTGGGTTTCTGGTAATAAATTACGAATTAAAATAACTTTGCAGAAGTAAGCGTTATTACTTATTAGGTAGTTATAAATATACAAATGCCTATTGTTATAAAGTTTTATACGCTTGAGCAAAGTTATTTTAATCCTATAACAACCATTAAGAGTCAAGTACTGTACTGTACTGTCTTATACGCTTTTAGTTTCTGTCTTATACGAAGTTTTATACGCTTGAGCAAAGTTATTTTAATCCTATAACAACCATTAAGAGTCAAGTATGTATTAAACTGGCGAATAAATAGCACGTAGTTAGCACATGTAAGTATATTTTAATATGTATTCTTTCAGGCTACGAACATTACTATGTAGGCGTGTAAAAAACACCATTTCCATTGCACAAATAAATTTATGGTTGTTATTCACATAAAGAAATATAAGTTTAATATTTAATTTTATGTTTGCAAGTAACATAAAAGTAGTCGTAATAAACTCGTAAAAGTCATAAAGTATTAACAACCACAAACCGGTATTCATTTATAAAAAAAAAAAGTACATAACTACATATATCATACATAATATTCATAAGAGCAGTTTCTTCAAGTCGTTTGTATAAATTTATTAAGTCAGGAAAATTATTTTATTAAATATAAACTGTAATAAATGAAAAATGAAGTAATATAATAAAGATTTGCATTCCTGCGACGATGGCGAATAAATTGCCTTCCGCAAACAATATAAGAATATTAGGAATCTACGACTGAAGATTACTCATGCTTTCGTGTTTGGCAAGGAAATCAGTTTTTAATGTCGTCTCTGATTAACCTCATTTAATAATTTTATAAGACATTTCTACAATAAACGCAGCGATCACAATCCGTAGGTACTCAAGTAATAATAATAACTAATAATAACTTAATAAGCCAAATATGGCGATCACACGATAACTTACTTGTTTCATCTTCTTCATGGGCATTTTCAGAATTTGGGTCCCCCCAATTAGCGTATGTTGTTAACAAAAATTAACTCTCTGTCAGTTTTGTGACGACAAGTAAGCATAAAATCTGTCTAAAATTTTACTTTTATTACATTATCGCTTAAAGTTTATGTAATCAACACAAAAACAATATTTTTATTGAAATTTCATGCTTAATTATCGTCCCAAAACTGACAGTGAGTCAGAAGTTTTTTATTAACAACTTCCGCTAATTGAAAGGTCCCAAATTCTTAAAATGTCCTGATATTACTCAATAGTAAAAATAAGTATCTATGAAAATATTCAAACGGGTAATAGTAATAGTAATGATAAATGCTGTCATTATGATTATGATAAATATGATAATACAATCGCGCTTACATTGTTCGCAATATCATTTTAGATTGCCTTCAAAACTACATAGCGTAATATGCACGATGCTCTTTATGCACCTATTTGTGAGTACGTTTCGTAAAAGCATTGGCTGGCTGGCTGACAGTGTTTACGCCTTTGCTATATCCACAAACATTCTTTAATGGCCCAAGAAGCTTGGCGGGTTTTATACAACACTGCACTTTATTTCGTGGGTGCTGTTGCAAAATTTCTAGATAAATTTCTTCCTTTGAAAGTTTTAATCTATGTCTTTGTGGTCTTATGAATAGTTGCACGGTTAATATATTATTTTAGGAAGTTGTTTATCTACTGCTTGCTTCGTAAATCGAGCAGAATTTAAACCAACATAGCACAGTCCAGTTTTATTACGTGGACGTGACATGATTGTACTGAAAATGTATTTATTGCGATGAACCATTTGATTTAAAGCAATTTCATTGTTGGTACTTGGTTACGACGAAGTTTATGCATACAGTATGTATTGTATTGTTATTAAAAGCCATGTCAAGATAAGCAACTAGGGTGCAATTTTTGTAATTTAAGATAAGGTACAGTGGGGCAAATTTCGACTGGGGGGCAAATGTAACTAGTCCATTTTTTCCATGTATTACAATATTTGCATTATTAAATAGAGCGTCCACCGGTTATATATGGTAGGCGTGTCCAGTGGATACATGTAAAAATGGATTAGTTACAATTGCCCCCCAGTCGAGATTTGACCCGCTGTACCTTAAGCTAACTTTACAAAAAAACTGGCTAAAATATTCATAACTATTTGTTACCAGTATACATAGAGCTACATCCTCCATAATTAAAAATAACAAGCCATAAGTTGGTGGGGACAGATTCACTTAACTTATTATACTCGCACGGCCTTTCCGATTCCATGCCGGACCGCGTGTCAGCCGTGCTGACCGCAACAAGGGATAACGTTTAAAATTTGGCTAGACTTAGCAGTGGTTAATGCCACTAAAGCGTCGCCTGGGAAAGTTCCGAATGTTTTCACGGATGTTACGTTTCGCTCCGTAATTGAATGGGGTCGGGCGAAATCAGATTTATTTCCTCCGCATTGAACTAGGCCCCAACAACTATACAAACTAAACAAAGCTAAGCAAATTCAAAAGTTTTTAGTGCTTCGCCTGTGACCCTGGCAACTCCCTCATAACGACTGGTAGAGGTTTAGTCACTATTTGAATTAAATGGAGCCTTGTAAATGCTAATTCACATTTAACTTGAATTTAGACGGTTCCGTCTCTACTAATGGTTTCTTCATTTTTCCAAGCTTATCTTATGTAGCTCAAAGACAGTAAGTTGTAAGGTAATTATGACGACAATATACCAGACTGCTGTATTAAGTATTTAGACTAAAATCTTTGAAATACGTGAGAATAATCTAATCCTCGTATCATCGGAGTTAATTCGTAGAGCTAGTAGGCGGCAGTTGGTGGGTACTTCCGCGTTCGTCAGCCTCGGCAGCATGGCACACGCCGGCAAGGCCGTGCGAACCTCTTTGTCTTTATGCCGATGTGGGCACGCCTAAAAAATACACCTCGCGGTTATTCACATGCCAAGTCTCGTGAGCGACCGCATAAGTTGACCGACCACGTGCACACCGCTCTATCCAACCTTGTCTTAGTATTCATACCAAGCTGTTAAAAGTTATCGTAAACTAATTATTTTGGTAGCATTTTATTACTCTTTTATTACAACGTATATTTTCAGCAGACGCCGTAACAACCGTGGCTCACGAACGTTTTCTTAATTAATAAAATTGGCTCCCTCCAAAACCGACAAAGTAATTGAGCCTACTCGAAATAGGTTGGTGCAACTCATTTAGAAGGAGAATTAAGTAAATCGATTGCCTTTATCAGCCGCTTTACTAGCTGCTCACTCTTCCGTAAATTGGGTAACTATTTAGTTGCAGCATCTCAGCTGCAGTCTGAGCGGTTGCGAAGAAATGCTCTCTGAGCAAACCGGACATTAAACGACGTTTTGCAATAGAGACTATCGTGACAATGTTAGCTCGTTATATTAGTAGTTTCTCGCTGCTTATTTCCCTAGTTTCTTGAACGTAAAATGTAGTTATATTCTCGTAAAACTTTACAAGGCAAAGTTTGGCTCTCAATTGTTTTTGATATCAGCATCGTACTTGAATGAATTATCCCCCGACTCACTAAATAAGAGAGGGTTTATTTTACAAGCTTAGATAAGTTATGTTTATTTATGTATGTAGTTGGAGATACTTTCGTAACAGCTTCATTTAAACAAGTACCTAACTCCATAATTTTTATAAGAGAACGCAATAACACAACCTACTTTGTACTAGGAAGGGTACCTATGTGAGCAAGTCTAGCCGCGGAAATATTACGTAACAAGATCATTGTTTCGTTCTTACCTTGCCTGCGGCCATGCGATAATAACATCACCGACCTTTGTTCGCGGCGTATACGACGTGTAACATGGATCATGAGCTTGTCGTAAAATTAACACTACCCGAATAACACGCTTGCAACTTCGCGTGGCAACAATATCCTGCTACTGGAATTTACATGTAAATGCTTCCAGGTTTAAAAGGAGAATGTGTGTCTTTTGTCTCTCCTACAATTTGTAGGATAATCACATTTCCTATAAAACTTAAGAGCGCTTTGTTTGTGTAGGTACGAGTTGTGTACAAAACTGATTGAAAACACGTTACGTCTTTAAATATCCTAAGCTCTCCGAAAGTGTTTAAGCTTAGCTTTACAGCTAATAAATACATAATAATTTTATGTATCTATGCTCGTTATAATGTACCCGCAACATGACATTTCAAATTAGATTTTCGCACAATAGTAGGACAATCGAATCCCACCAGTAACTAGTTTTAGCAATCACGTGTCAGAATCTAGATTTATTTATGATTGATTCGCTCGGGTCGTTCGTATGACGGAAGCGACCAGACTCCATTAACGCGCAGACCGCAATAATATTGCAGTCATTTACCAATTGCCTTCTGGGAGCCAAAATAGACAGTGCTGTGGTCGGACTGATAGTATGTTCCTGGCTATACGATATTGATATTACTGACATGTAGATTATAATAGCAATGCAAATAATATTTCCCTTGGAGAAATTTAATGGAAAGCTTTTGTAAACTTTTAAACTTTTTCGATCAATCTTATTTTACTGTACATTTATTAAGATCCATATACCGCGTGGAAAACCTATTTGGCGATATATTTATGTAGAGTCACTTCCAAAGTTTCCATTTTCTTAACAAAAGGTGTAAAAGCGCCCGAATTTTTCTTGAAATATTGCTATGGATTAATTTCATTCCTTTATTCCACATGGGAAAAGGAAGGTAAAGAATATCGCAAAAAAGCGTCATAGCACTTGGGGACGAGAGTGTTGTTGGTAGGTACTTATGTGTTGGAATTGTTCGCGAAAGGTTCCGGAAACAAAATATATTTTCTTGCTTTAAATGTTGCCAACACTGAACTAGTGGGCTTCGTAACTCGTAACCTATTATCATTGGGATTTGGGAATGATTTCGTGTCTTATTTGTTGTAAAATAGTTTCTAGAGTTTCTAGACTATAAATTACAGGTCTCTAAGCTCGAGAAAACTTTTAGATGTTCTTAGAAATATCAAAGTACTTAGTTGTAGATGTTACCGTTTTTTGGCTAGTTAAATAAAATATTCCCGTACTTACAACCTCGGTCCAATTATAAGGACTGATTCGTAACGAATTTGACACATTCGAAACTGTGTTAAAGGTACCGAAGCCGGCCGAATCGAAGTTTGTTTTTCTATAATGTGTTAAAAATGTATTCAAAAATTATTATTTATTAGTAAATTCATTATCCTCCGTTTCTCCTTGCTCATGTTGTAAGTTTTGTTGTATGCCCTCCATCATACATCTGACAGTGTTTTTTGACACATTCTTAGTTTAGTCCTATCAAGGACTACTTTTTTTTAATATTTTGTTGCTCATCGTGGGTGTCATTTCAATGAACGAATTTCTTGGACACTACATCCTATACCGGTTAATGGGTCAATACTGTGGGACTTCGTTAAGTCCCAATTTCGAGAGCACTGGCCTTAGCAAGCTGCTGGCTTCTAAATATCGTGGATGATATCCAGCTATTGTCAGAATAAAGTTGAAAAATCGTATTAACAAATAAAATCTGCTGACAGATTCTTTCAGCAATGTTTGCTGTAGATTTCTCTATCGAAAAGTAACCAATGCCAGGTAACTAATACCGCATAAACTTAATTCCTGGTAAAGTAGATATTTGGAGACACGTCTACATTTTCATTGTTTCACAGGAATCGTAAAGAAATTGCTTTCTTAACGACTTCTACGCGGACGAAATAATTTCAATATCTTAGTAAAAATGTTTATTTCAAATTTCGTTTCAGTGTTTTCAGATTTTATTTGTCTGTAGAAATCCAATTGCCTCCATTTACTTGACGTAGACTGGTAAAACATAATTCTTTCCTAGTGATCCTGCCGTCTATACATAATTCGTATACCCGAAGAAATGCTAAAACAGCTAAATGAAAAATGACTTAACCACCCAATACAACCATCGATATATCGTCACTTCTTAACAGTTTTTCCTTATAGTCAGTCAATCTGTATAATTTAGTATCTAGTTGTAGGTTAGCCGGACGCGGCACGCCCCCCATGGTGCGTTGAACCGGCGGTTATATTTAACTGCGGCAACACGTGTGCGCTGACAGTGGTACTATGCAGCCACCAAGCTGGAGGGCTTGAATACTGTTTTAAATCACATATACGACATTTTAGATACTTCAAATTGTAAAAAATATGCAGCATAAAGCACATTTCATTGCATGCCATTTCGCTTTGATAAATTTACCTACCTAATTCCCTGTCTTCTATGACTTCTATCGCTGATTTCTAATAGGATATGTGATATTCGTGAATTAGATACAGGGCAGGCAAAAGTTAAGTTTATTTTAGTAGCATGTACAGAACAGCAATGCAGCCCTTAACTTTTTTTAACCCGACACATGAACAATATTTATGAATCAACCAACAAATTGATTGAATATCCTTAAGTCACCAATACTACCCGTTTGAACACTTTGAACGTAACAAAGGCAAGGACTGTGCAAATAGTTTAGGTTCCATTGATAGGGAACTCTGTTATTATGCATTTGTACGGCCCAAGACGCAGACGTTCGATTCAGTACCTGAAGATTCACAATAGCGTTCAGTAACCCCGCGCCCACCCACTCCGTCATTGTCGTTGGGGGAACACTCCTCTATTGTCACTTCCTGAGGCCTATTTTGCGACGCCAGCAATGTGCACAGTCCACAGTATCAAACGTTAGAGACTTGGCAGTGAAATTGTTTTCGAAGTATCCGTAGATTTGTCTCACATTTATGTCTCTACATTTGCCGGACTTGAACAAAATCTACAGATATTAAGAAACTTTGACATGTTTAGGTAAAGGTAATTGTATTATATAAAAAAGTTACTATAAATAGTTCATATGATATGTAATTTATTAATAGGGTACATTTTAACTAAATTGGTTTCTTTGTCCACACCCGAGTCATACTAAGCTTTAATGGACGCCTAAACTTAGATATTTGTATCAAAATTGTACGACAATTTATATTTTGTGCAACAAAAGCATCAAAATGAGGAGCAGTAATGCCCACGAACAGACGCTGGTGATTTAATAAGTGTTCCTTTGTCACAAATTTGGAACGGAAAACTAATATCAGACACAGTTTCATCGTTTCCCTCTTATTGCGATGTAAATTTAATTTCGTTGTTGAGTTTAAAACTATATTGGCCATTATCATATTTGTTGTGCACAAAGGGGAAACATTATATAGGCCGGACACAGACCTAATAGGATTTTCGTTTACGAGCCCCAGGTAAGCGCTTCACAAACACGCAGGTATGGTCAGGCACTGCGGTAACGTCCATAACTACATATTCTCTATTCGATACTTCGCTGCATTAATATGTAGTTCGAAACGACGCGTCGAGCTAGGATAGGACGTTGACTTTCTATGACGTGTTTGTAGTTCGAAACTTTGACATGATGTTTACTTTTAGGGGGTAGGTAATTTAATCAGGGACACCGTCCGTCTTTAGGTACAAAATTATATCAAATACGTATTTCCACGTATCATAATCGGAACGAGTGGAAATCTAAGGGGGAGAGGTTTGTCCAGCAGTGGGACACAGTGTAGGCTAGTAATAAATTAATAAATAATATTTCCACGTTTGAATATAATGTTTAAAAATTGCATTTTTTTTTTCAGGTAAGCATGCACAAAGCAATATCCAGGCAGTGTGGTAATCTAAAACCAATCTGTGAAACGCTTAATACATACATAGTTTCCAATATTTTGTCCTCGTCTGTATCCAAATCCTAAATTCAAGCTACATAACTTCATTCCTTCTGACACCGGAATATTGAGATCTAGATATGACTGCCAAATGGACTGTACAAGGACGCTTGAACTACACCTAAACAAACCCTATACATAGATTCAAGTTTGTAGGAGGAACAGTCGAAGAACGGAGCCTGAAATCGAAATCGAAGTTTCCGTGTAGACGACGGTAGCTAAAATTTCCTCTTAACTACGCCCGACGTTGGCTTTCTATAACGCGTCCGTAGTTCGGCTAACTTTTGTAAGACTCTCCAGCTTTAACAGACAACATAGAGTAGTGGAATTAGAATCACTCACAATACATTTTGGCACGCTTCCCAACTTCATTTTTTGCTGCTTAAAGCCTATTTATGTTGTGTTTGGACTGACACCAATTGTTTTACCTAAAAGTGAATTAAAGCATAAAGTACTACCTACAAAGCACAAAAAACAAAACACTGCTGATGAAATTTCCCCGCTTTTCAATGAAATTAAACCATTAACTTTTTGAGCATGCAGAGAATGTCGAAGCGACTAGGCGGCGAACTGTGCAATTTAATTAATTACGGACTATTGGTGTTATATGTGGACTTACTGCCGCCGTATGTTGCAGGCCCTACAAACGTTTTATTGTGCGTGTTGACACATCAATGATGTTTTATGGTATCGTTCTTAACAATATTTTCGATGATTGTTCAACTGTATTTTGATTAAGTGTCATGGCACTAATTGTGCCGCTAGCAAAAGGTTGCTTAAGCATAAGGACGCAGTTATTTGCAAGCGATAATGTGGTACCTTCTACTTGAGAACCTCACGTTATTTATTGTTATGTATATCGGTATTGAAGGTTCTCTCGTGGGAACAATTTCCATATTTCTCACTTAATATCAATAGACGAAAACAGAATGACAAATTATTATTGGTAAATGATAATATCATCATGCGTTATACATTTCATGAACTCGTTTGCGATGCACACCGACATTTCAACTGCTATCAGACAGGTTTGATAAAATTAACCCATATGTGATGCATACTAAGGTCCGACCGAGATCTCGGTCTCGGTCTCGGTCTCGGCATTCTCGGCCGAAAATCGGGCCGAGATCTCGGTCTCGGTTCTCGGCCGAAATGGGCCGAGATTCTCGGCAAAACCGAGACTGTGATTTTGAATTTATTGCGCACTCGCGTCCGGTTTTTAGCTACCCGTTGATTACATCGCCCGTTTGGTATCCCGATTTTAGTGATTTTGGTAGGTTCTTTATCGATATTTCTCTATAGTTGCTCTATAGGCTATGGCGCCTACCGTATACTTGTTTGTCACTGACGTAGTTTATTTTGCTACGGTAGAAAAGTAAGGGGTGCGGTAGGTTTGGGTAGTTACGGAACTAAACACTAAACACGGCCCGACAATCGACATGCTATTGGTTTCCTGATTAATAGGCGAATTTCGATTATGAAAACATTTTTTGGAAAAATTGCATGTTTTTCACTGTTTTATAAATTCTCGGTCTCGGTCTCGGTCTCGGCCGAGAATCAAATTGAATCTCGGTCTCGGTCTCGTTCTCGGCCGAGACAAAAATATCGTTCTCGGTCGGACCTTAATGCATACCTATATTCCACATATACATGTGAAATCCATAATGACATATTAGAACCAATTTCTGGTTATGAGTGTTGCGACTAAATATTTAACGCCGCTTAAATCGGGCTCTGAAATGACCGATACAGTTTTGGCATAACAATTTAAACATTTAGCAATATGAATTGCATGTGCAGTAAGTAACGCACTAAAACCCTACTAGTGAATGATCCATGCACATACGCCGCATGCCTAATTTCCCAATTCGATTTATTTCAGAATTTTAACACCCCCACCTTATTCATAATTAATTAATTATAATATTTAGTTACAAAGAAGTATTATTATTAATAATACTATACATAATTTTGTAATATTTAGTTACAAAGAAGATGAAATTTGATCTACATTTTATTGTTAACTAGCTACCCGCCTCTGCTACGTCTACGTATAAACATTCCTCTTGAATCACTCTTATCTATTAAAAAACGCATCAAAATCAGATGCAACATTTGCAATGTTTTAAAGTTAGAAGCATTCATTTAGAGGAAAACGGGAAGCTACTTTGTTTAATACTATGTTGTAATTAACTACACTATTTTTCCGATTGATTATGAAACTTTCATATTCATAGTAGATATAAATATTACATAAAACTTTTTTCCACACAACACATATATACACAATTAATCTAAATAAAGCCCCCACAATAACTTTCGACAAAAGAACCTTGTAAAGAACATTTCCATTACTTGCCTTCGAATAGAACTCTATTTACCGATGAACCGACGACGAGTCTATTTAATTGGGCTCGAAAGGAAAGTTTATCGCTTGTAATATCAATGGAGCTTTTTCATTCATGTTGCTAATAAAGACGTAAGGTTCCGATTGGGTGTAGTTAGTAAATTAATTTTTAACTTAGTCTTCACTATGGCACATATCTATAAAATGAACGAATATTTGGAATACAAATAACTGAAAATGAAACACATCTTTAAACACTTTCCTAACTTAGATTAGAAAAACTTTTTCCATAAACTTGTAGATCGAACTAAAATTGTCTCTAGATGGTACAAGTAGTATTGGAAATACAAGGCGAGTAGGACTGGTTTTTGTTAAGCTTTTTTCCTCGAAGCCATCGCTTGGTGACCAAACTGCTTCCCTGCACCGATAAAAACACTACAAAACTCGTCGTGTCTGGGTACTTAGCAAACTAAATTACCAAGACGTCGTATTTAGTAGAGTAATCCCATCTAAGCCAACAGAGCTCATTCTATTTTCTCGGGATCGGGTAAAAGAATTACAAGGGTTTAAGGCTCGAGTATACCTGTATGACCTGTATCCGACTAATTAGTGGTATCCGAATAGCGAGTAGCCAAAGATAGCGAAGCAACTATATCGATTCTAACGTGCAACGTTTAAAATATCGGCGATATGTCAGGGCTGTACTGCACAGTGCACTGCACACTCGCGTGACTAGATTTAAGTAGGGATACTGATGCCTTCTACTTAATGAGTAGAAACTTTTTGTACGTGTCTTACTTTTATAACCTAATATTATTTTATCTAAAGTATCTTCCATAAATGTGTTGCTTCGAACAGCTATTAAAGACAGCCAACGGCAAAACTACCTAAATGCGCAATATGTACAAACTTTCCAAGCAGTCGTAAATAAAGTTGTTTCAGATATCATTTTTGTTTCTCTCTGTATTCCAACTTTGGTAAAGGCTTTGTCATGTCATACATATGTACCTATCATTTAAAATATCATGTTCTCTAAAGTATTTTCAACTTTGTTGAAAAGCTTGCATTGCAAAAAGTGGGATCACGAATTTAGTGAACGCGTGGTGCGAACTCGGCGCAGCGGCGGCCGGTCGCAGATATTGATCGTTCTGCGCGCGCATCGTCTGACCAAGTGTACACAGAAGGTCGGCGGAGCGTTTCGGCGTGCAACGACCAAGGGAACACTCGTCCTACCCAAAGAGCCATTGACTGACAAGATCCTTTACAAGTTTCTGTAATATCTTGGACGTCAAGGACCTGCTTTTATATTTTCTTTCAAGGCGCTACGACACCTGACGTTTCTGCTCGGATGCCCGTTATAACTTAACAGGATAACGAGCCCGTGAACGCTTCAAAAGTTTCTCTCTTTGCTCTTCGTACGAGAAATTCCTCGCATGCGATACCTGCTTAAAGCGATCATATGGAAAATATATATTACTAATTATTGTAATAATTTAAAAATTGTTTCGCTACTTTCGCTATTTTATTTTGGCTAAGTACAGTACAAATCCGTTGTAGCGGAGTCGGAGCGTTAATCATAGGTCGCATAGCGATCAGCTGTGGCTGTGGTCGCCCTCCCGGCCCTCGCCCCTTATCTGCCGTCCTCCCCGTGATTAATCGCCCCCTGAATCTTAGATCCTCGCCGCCAACTGATGGAGAAAGCCTCTGCACAATTCATCTTGCTATTCGTTTGAATGCCTTCTAACAATAAACCTCCATGGGACTCTTCCACGAGCGACTTCTAACATTACTATTTTCAGTACCCAATTATAAATTCCAAACTTTAATTTATATAATATAATTTTAAATGAAAATAGTAGTGGCGAAACTCTTGATGGCCTCATTTATATACTTTTTCAACAATGTTATTTTAGGTTTTATTTCTTCTCAGAAACTACAACTACAGTCTAACTTGAGCTCGAGTGATATAATATTAACTCATCTTAGGGATCTAATTGAAGCATCTAATTAACTTGACGAGATGGATGTCTCGCGAATCATAATGAATTTAGGGAATTGAATTTGCTTTATGAAAAGTTTGATTTAAAAGCCAATGTTATGGGCGTACCCGGCGTCGACGCGCCGAGTCCCGGATAGGCCATTAATTTTCACGCGTTTTATTTCGCAGAAAAATATCACGTCGGAAGCGAACCGACCAATTCATGGCAGTTAATTGATGTCACGACAATGACCGCGTTATGAACCTATCAATGGCAATACAGAGCGCTATGTTCGATTGCGGTTGCGTCCAACGCGGCTGCATAATTTATGTATTCTACACTAGCGTGTTTCATTGCACCTATTTGCCTGCTATGTAATTAATATGCGTCTGATAGAAGCGATTTCAAGGATCGCTTTGCAACTACTCAAGTAACTATATATGCCTACATTGCCGCTTGTTAAAGGTAGAAATCTATTGTTCATTTAAAAACAAGTTCCGCAAAATAATCTCGTTAAGCAATATTTAACCGCTTATTCATAAAAATTGACGTGGCCGTCAAACGTCCACTGTCAAGTGTTAGCGTAGCAAGCTAACCTTGCCCGCTCGCTGCACAATTCTTGATTCACGACTCGTCTCACGCGTTGTGGACATTTCGCAACTTGACCCCCAATATCAAACATGTGGAAGGATATCCCCTTACTTCTTAAACATGTTACTATACACAACACTCATTACGTAATCAAGATGCAATTAAGACCTTGTGTTTAACTCTAGCACATTAAATTTCAACTGCAAGGCTTGCAACTTAGTACTGTGACTACTTTATTATTTTAATGTTATGTAAACGGCTGTAATAAAGATGGCTATTATTCAAATGCCATGCTGAAGTTAGGAAAATTGTAACTTTTGGAGTAGTATATAAATAAGTAGTAGGTTCCTGTTTTCCCGAAATAGTAGGTAAGGTACATTAGGTGCATCCGAGTTGTGCACAGCAGTGCAATATCGGTATTATTGGCGTGTCGCTCATGGAATATTGCTCATATCTTATCTCCGGCATAAAACTTCCTTGCCGTGACATCGCGCTCTGCCAAATATTATTCAGTTTCTGATGCATTTATTCAACAAAGTTGGTCTCTTGTCGTTTTGATCTTCGCGACTGAATACTAGTGACTTATTTCCATGTATCCTTATTACATTATTTTTTTACAATAGATAATATATGATAAGATATGTTTAACATCTTTAAAAAAATAACCCAAAATTAAAAAAAAAGAGTAAAACTAGTTAAAACAGACCCGGATTTACCCTTGTATTATTTATGATGCTACGAGGGACAGGCCACCGGTACCTATGTACCCATGTACGGCACAGGTGGTTGAAATGTTTCGTATAAACTCCTACCTGGCATCTTATCTCAAGTTCTCTTAATAGGACGAAGACTAAACATTACTTATTGGATATTAAGTTACATATGACATATAACATTATAACAGACATACCCAACGAGAAATTAATGTATGTGATACATGCTGGTTTTCTAACTCTAGGAAAAATAAAAATAAAATATTTAACATCGATTTTAATACTAAAGCACTGTTAGACGTTAAATAGGCTAAATCTTATTTCTATAAATTTATCATATCATTATTGGTAAAATTTATATGAAAAGTTTTATTACTATTAGAAAGGTACACTATTTGTGAAACCTTAGGGGTTTCGACCCCTCCACTGATATCGAAAAATCGAGCAAATAAAGTGGCCAGACATTCTGACGTCAGGATGTCTGGACCATTTTTGGTTTACATAGTTCTAGACAACACTACTAATTGATATCTTAGTCAATATTTACTACCTATTTGGTACCTGTCAATATATTTTTTTCAAATTTTTTTGGCGTACCAGAAAAAAGTTATGACGGAATTTAAAGTTGTGAGCCCGGCCGTGCCGTTGAAGTATGTAGCGCCAGTCAAAAGAATAGAGGCGAATCCGCCTGCCCTCCTGCGCGTCAACTTAAAAAGGAATTTATTTTTAGGCACTCGCACATCATCTCTACTGACTAGTGCCATTAATATAGTCGAAATATAAAAGTAATTAGTGTAATTACACTAGTTTTCAACTTTAAATTCCATCATAACTTTTTTCTGGTACGCCAAAAAAATCTGAAAAAAAATATATTGACAGGTACCAAATAGGTAGTAAATATTGACTAAGATATCAATTAGTAGTGTTGTCTAGAACTATGTAAACCAAAAATGGTCCAGACATCCTGACGTCAGAATGTCTGGCCACTTTATTCGCTCGATTTTTCGATATCAGTGGAGGTACCAAATATATGTACTCAGGTACCAAATAGTATTAAATAGGTACTAAATTTTAGTATGTACTAAACATCAAATATCTGTAGTGGTCCAGGGGTCCTGACGCTCACGGGCAATCGGTCGGCAATCGGTAATTGTAAGCGATAATGCGAGAAAGTACTTTTTACCCACCGACCATAGTGTCGAGATACGGGCTACGTGGATTATTTGAAGTTTCCCCAGTGTATATATAATACATGCCTACTCGTACCTACTACCTACGCCGCGTACGCTGTGTAACATTTCTACAATCATTGCAAGCATTTCTTTAAAAACAATAGTAATATGTGTAATCGAAATAATCGCAGACAAATGTACCTACATAGAAACCTACGGATCCAACCAATGTATATGTTTGAATAAGAATTATTTTAGTACGCACTGAAGCGGCGGGCCAAAGCTAGTCATATACTAAAAATCGCCATCATCCAGTTTTTTCACACTTCCGCCATTTTATCTTAATCCTTAATTCTTAAATGCATGTTTTCTTTTTTGGTTGGAATTAATGTTTTTATTTAGTTATTTAGATGTAGGATCTAGGAAAAATAAATAAAAAAGTCCAGCTTATATTTTGGCTACTTTATTTAAAAATATAAACAATGTAGCCAAATGGCAACATTATGCATTTAAGGGTTACTTAAATACAAAAAAAATTTTATCAAATTTTATTTTACACATTTTAATATTGCCACCCAATTCCCATCAATTTGTCTCCAATCGAACATTTCTCAGTTTTTACGAGTGATATATTCCAACCGTATGATCAAGACGTATACCCCTTTCAGAGAACGGTAAAATGGGAAAGTAACGCTTGGAAACTCGGAGATTGGAACGTTATGTTAGAGAGAACGTGACGATAACTGTGACACCTGTCTCCAGGCCGGTGAATAACGGCCTTGAACATCACGAATGCATTGAAAAACGCATTATCGCGTTTGTACCATATCCGTGCCGAGTGTCTGCATTCCAGCTATATGCAGAATAGAGGAGAAATTCGCATTTGATCATGGCAAGCGAACCTTATGCTACATTTCATCTTGGGGACATTGCCGGACGACGCTACATACATACATACAATCACGCCTGTATCCCATGAAGGGGTAGGCAGAGCACATGAAACTACTCAAGTTTCAGTGCCACTCTTGGCAAATAAGGGGTTGACAGAAAACGAAATTGTGACATTGCGGTGACAGGTTGCCATCCTCTCGCCTACGCCACAATTTAACCCATATCCCACAGTCGCCTTCTACGACACCCACGGGAAGAAAGGGGGTGGTGAAATTCTTAACCCGTCACCACACGGGGTGCGGGGAGCTTACATGCCGTAAAATATTCATGGAGATATAGAGATGTGTGTTTTTGCCTTTTTTTTCGAACCGAAATAGTCAATATAAAACTGACCTAATATATTGGAAAATTTAAAACACATTCTTAATTTGTATAGTAATATGGTATATTCCCATTAACTTTGACATTCTATCTGTTTGACACTAAGTAGGTATGCACTTTGATATTTATACCAATTAAAGCTTTTGATATTTTTGAGTCACAGAATATGATAATCGTAGTATATTCATGTTTTATCTAATAAGCATAAGAAAGGCTGACATTAAAATGTAAAATCCTATTCCTATCTTAAAATGCAAATTTGGACATTGTTGTCGTCGGGATCCGCGACCCTTTATGCAAGTAGCGAAAGGGGTGTTAGACAAGCCTCGATGACACAATTACTGAATGTTAATGAATTACAGTCTTCTATATTGGAACAGCGGTTTAAATTCCCAATTTAATTTGCCATCAGAATTGGAAATCACATCAAATTACGTCAAGGGTTAGGTTAAATAATATCATTGCCAGTTTTCGATTTCAGCGGGCTACTTGAAGTCTGAATTTTACAAGTTCTTCCCCAGGAGCCTCTTAAAAAAAGCTCATGAAGAATTTCTAAGCCTCAATTGTACTTTTATTTCAAGATGGAGACGTTTTTGATAAGCGTCACAGTGTTCTGTGGCGAGAGTAGTTGTCTCTCTCATTCAAACATTGTTTAAATCATCTATCAAGACTGTCTTATGACGTTCTGTGAAAATCTTTATGTTAATTTCGGCTTTAAACTTATTTCTGTTAATTTAAGTTTGAATAAAGCTTGTAATAAAACAACGTTAAAGCACGAAAAAATTACATTACTGTGTATTATATCTTTCCAACGAGGAGTAGGAATACATAAGTACTGGTTGTGTTAGAAGATCCCGTTTGGTAAGCAACATATACCTACGGAAAACATAATCGATGCTACAAAAATCTAACGGAGCAAGACGCGTGGGGGAAATGGACCGAGAGCTTGCTCTTGCGCACCGATATCGTCGCCTGTCCCAGTTGGTTTCGACGCGCGCGCCGTGCACGCGGCTTGATTACATTCCTACTCAATAATGTGCATTTGTGGACCGTGGCTTGTTGACTAGTACAGTGATGTCAGTGCCAATGGAACGTTTACGACTGTTTTGATCGTCACGCCTTGAGGTTTAACATTTTTGTTTTGTTATTGTTATCGCGCAGGTGACAACCTTTTTTCAGTTGTGTGTTTACTAAAATTACCTACTTGATAGCATAGTAAAGTGTAACCTGTGAATGCGTTATATCAATGCCACCTAACAATTTCTTACTTTAGAATGGAGTTTTTTTTTTACATTCTAATGTAATTAATACTATGATTTTAATTCTTCTTGCTCACTTCTCAAAAGTTCTTGATTATTCATCATTGTTTTAATTTAATCGTCAAATCTAGCCTTTAATAACATTACAACACGAACTGAAGCACCGGTTTTCGTGAATGAGACGAATTATACATAAAATAATTTAATATCTATGCAAGTCGTAAGATCATCAGCATCACGTTAAATTATTATTAGATTCATAAGGAAACGATCGCTAGTAGTCGATACAAGGCAGATCGAGATGTGATCTAATTGCAGCCTTGACGTGTTTACTTTGCCTTGGAAAATGTCATGCATAATCATTAAAAACGCCCAATGGTCTAACACCTATTTCCTATTTGTTTACACCCTTGGCTGAGATGTTCCTTGTATAAAAAAAATAAGGATGGTTATTTGATGATTATACATGGCTTACCAGCACAGAAGGGACCTTATGAGCAATTTGAAAAAGGACCTTTATATCAGGTTCTGTTAGACTTATATGAGAAAGACCTCACTAGGAACCTTATTTTTAAGCTGTTCTGGGATGGAAATCTAAAAATTATTTCCTGTCATAGACTCAATTTGCCTTTCTGGGTTTCATATCGTAACATCACTTTAGTCATATGGTAAGTCAGAACTCGTGAGCAGTTCATAGGTTAAATTAAACAAATGCTAATATTGTGCAACAATGTCGAAAACAAAGCTAAAGCGAATGTATGTTTAATATCTCTATATATTTAACGAACAACTTGCAAGTGCATTTCGTTGATATAAGGCTCCCTAATCGGGTGGCATGTTATCATACTCAGACAACTATAACAATTAGATCGACGAACACTGCGATATCGCTGACCTCTGCCCTCAAGTCATATATACTAAATGGCGACGAATTGTAATATCGACAAGGAAAATAAGACGTTTTCGATTGTTAAAAAGTAAGTCTCATGTTTGACAATGACGGCAATAACCTATCAAAGAAACTTATCTTTCGCGTGTCTATACTTATTCAATTACCTTGAATATTTTAGAGTGCGAACATTATTGACATTTTGACAAATAGTCACCCTATCCTCTCGCCTCTCACTTGTCTGTCCTTGCGATTATGTGAAGTACAAACTTCGTTCATTATTCATTGTTTGCAATACCTAACTAAATATGAATGAATGTCGCGGCATAAACATTTATTTTACGCTTAAAATTCAAATATAAACGAAGTCTTGCACACGTATGAAGGTTCAAGTTATTCGTTACAAGTGAGCGTGGCTCTTAGTGCAAAGACGAAAACATTCGTGTAAGCAGGCGCTAACTAAAAGTGGTAAGCCTTGGTATAATCGAGCAGGGTAGACATATGTGCGGTCATTTAGAAACGGTCGACCGCTGGGCTAGTAGCTAATATTTATCTTAGGATTTTAGTACCGACGGTTAGACACACGAAAACACAGGTCTGTCATCAACTAGAATATTTTATGTCGTAACTATCAGAGATGATCATAACCTTACGTGGTTAATAAACCGTTTGACGAGATGGAAAAAACCTGCTAAGTAGATATGATTTATTCTTTATTTATTTCGTGAAGTAACAATTACTACATTACTACAATATAAATTAACAATTTCAATATACGCTAAAAAATAGGTATAATAAGATTATCTTCATTAGCAAAGCACGTCGATGTAATAACGAATGAGGGAGGCAGTGTTCACAACAAGATGTTCCAGGTAACGAGGGCACGTACCATGCCTGACAAGGAACAAATACCAGGGTGCGTTCGCGGCATTCGAAAGATTTTACTCTTCGTTTTATATTTCTCGCTTTTTACGTGAGACATGTGTGTGAACTTGAAACTATTTAATTTGTTGCATACTTAATGCATATTCATATGTTTCACATATCCATGGACACTAACAGTTCTTGTTTAATTTGTTTTCACTATGCGAACACGTTTAAAAGGTCAGACTCGGGTATGGCATTTGCTACCTGTCTTATACCCTGGGGATTTTCCCGTTATAGAACGTTTCTCAAGCGAGTCCGCTAAGCGTGACTTTTCCGAGAACAATAATTCTAGCATTATTAAATGATTAAACATTGGAACCAATGACTAGTAGGTAGGTTCCTAAATACTACACAGTAACAAGCTTTGTCTGCCTTGAATGATGATAGTTGACAAATACTATCCTACCTAATATTCTATGTTCTAAATATACCTTATATTCTATGTTCTTTCTTGCGCCTCGAACTCCATCCATATTACATTTTTAAACGAAAGTATGAGATAACAGACTAATGGGATACTTCCGCATTTATACAGGTATTGTATTATTGAAAAACCGGCCAAGAGCATGTCGGGCCACGCTCAGTGTAGGGTTCCGTAGTTTTCCGTATTTTTCTCAAAAACTACTAAACCTATCAAGTTCAAAACAATTTTCCTAGAAAGTCTTTATGAAGTTCTACTTTTGTGATTTTTTTCATATTTTTTAAACATATAGTTAAAAAATTAGAGGGGGGGGACGCACTTTTTTTTCCTTTAGGAGCGATTATTTCCGAAAATATTAATATTATCAAAAAACGATCTTAGTAAACCCTTATTCATTTTTAAATACCTATCCAACAATATATCACACGTTGGGGTTGGAATAAAAAAAAAAATCCGCCCCCACTTTACATGTACGGGGGCCACGGGGGCACCCTAATAAAACATTTTTTTCCATTTTTTATTTTTGCACTTTGTCGTCGTGATTGATATACATATTGGTACCAAATTTCAGCTTTCTGGTGCTTACGGTTACTGAGATTATCCGCGGACGGACGGACGGACGGACAGACAGACATGGCGAAACTATAAGGGTTCCTAGTTGACTACGGAACCCTAAATATGGTTACAATGTATATCTAGAAACAAAAAAAATTTCCAGTCACTTTCCGACAACACCATTTCGACTTCAGGAGAAACTTTATATTCATATCCACACATTCCTGATGTACGAGCACACGTTCTACATCCAAGTATAATACGCTCATCCAAGATACTTGATAACAATAACCAAGTAAGTACAAGTGGTTAGACAATAATTTATGCACGACATACGCAGAGTTTGTCCCGAAGAGACCAAGTTTACTAACTCGAGATTAGCGACGCGCTCCGGGCTCGCTCATTATGCTTGCTTAATTTTGCATGCTTTTAAATTTCCTAATTGACAAGTTGGAAGGGATACCTTGCCAACAGCGCGTGGCTGTTTGATGCGATGCAGCATTGAACGCAAACGCAGCTCTAGTCCAACAACAGAATCTTGGAAAATAACATTTTTTCTTGTGGTGCTGTTTTCTTTTGTGACATCTCTGATCGCATATGGGAGACGATGAGTTGACTCCATCACACAAAACAAAGGGGCGAGTAATTTTGATAGGTATATTCGTAGCCAAGATTAATTTATGCCACCGTATGGAAACTCAATAGCTCTATTCAACATTGGTACAATCTAGATGACACCGAGAATTGATTCCTAGCCATACATATGCAATTAGCTAACAATGACTAAAGCATACATAATGTATTCGGATCTTATCTAATCCCTCACTGTTACTTAAGTAAGCTCTTGGCAATAGAGCCATTTGCTATTCTCCAGTTTGCCAGGTTTCAATTGTCTCAAATCAGGAAAAGTAAGATTGATTCTGATTGTTCGAGAGAGATTATGTTGACCCTAAAAAACTAGTCTCACTTATTTGTGACTCACTATATATACCTACGAGTTTATGAGTAGCAATTAAGGCCAACACCTAACTTAGCAATGCCGTGAAATGTTTATCAAGGCTACTTTGCTTTTAAACATCAAAACACGTAAATAAATATTACATAACGTGAATTTGGTTAACAGCATTAGGTTTCAGTCGGACATGCCACGCAATTTTACCTATACATATTTGTAGTCATATAGCATAATAATGTAATAGCGTAAGATCTAGCTGCTGATAAGCTTCAAGTTGACTGTATAAGAACTATAAGAAAGAACGGGTATTTTTCGTGCTGCACAATCATGGCTGAGAGAGATTTTAAAGTTTGTTCTTTTTAGAGAGGAGATACAATCGACTTCTCCGTATCGGAAATGAAATCTACACAGTAGCGTCAAACGAATGTAACACTCATCTGAACAAGTGCACATGCACATATAAAAGTAATACCTACTGCATTTTAATACTTCGGTCTTAAGTGTCTTAGGTAGGAAGTGAATATGGAACTTACTTCCATGCCTAAAAGGTCATTGTGCCGTTTTGTATTTTATCAACTTTTTCTTATGTGTATCTGTTTATAGAGTACTGTTAAGCCAAGAGCGAAGAAAAGTAAAAAGTCTATACGATATATTTTCTTTGCTCTTGAGTAGTCTCGAGTTGAGTGTCTGTTTCTTTATCAAAAACGAACAAAGTACTCTTCAGTGCGACATACACCGTCATTTGCAGTCTTGGTTTTAATGGCTGTACGTCAAAAATGTACGTATAAAAACTGGATTTAACTTGGATTTAATTTTAAACTGAAATAGCTATCATACACGAAAAAAAAAAAACGACAAGGCCCACTGGTGGCCGAGCCGGGAATCGAACCCGAGTCTTCAGCTTACGCGCGCTTAGCATTAGCATTGGGTCTTGTCGATTTTTCTTTCGTGTATGATATCTATTTCAGTTTATAATTTATATAATAGAAGTGTGACTACTTGAAAAACAACAAATAAATAAATGTGTAATAAAATAATTTGATTTGTTCCCTAGTTGTTGCATTTAATTTTCTTAAATTGGGAACCGTCGATCTTTCGACGACCCGCTCTATTGCTGCACGCGTGAATGTTGAATTTAAAATTGCACTAGTTACATGTCCAAATGCAGACAGGTTAGGTTAGTAATTTGGATCGAACGTTTTGCCAGAACCTACAAATCTATTAATTAGTCAGGGACCAAACGACCTAGCTCTTTTACAAAAAGTCGTCGACATCTCTTCTAAATACCTAAAACAGGTATGGATGTGTTCCTCGTTATCTCCAGATTACGAATTGACCTGTTTTAGTTTAAGGAGGGGGGGACGGGTTGAGAAAAAGGGGGAGAAAGATGGCGGCCGACCATCATAGATATTTATTCACATCTCGAGTCCTATGGCACCAATCTGTTCGTGCAAGGTGTCGTTTGAAAGCTTATTAAACCTACTTTAATTGTTTATAAATAACTATACTCATAAAAGTAACCGTTTACGAAATATTTGAAAATATGTGTTTTTTTATCGCGCATGAATTGCACAAGTACTAGAAAAAATGCGTCTAACTCAATAAACAATAACTTTACCGCAATTGATGTTATTATAAAATTTTCGCGTCTATTCATGCTCTTTCTAAAAATATAAGTTTCATTGGTATATGATAATGTATAACCATGTAATTACGAATTTGGTTTAGCAGAAGTCACTCTGCCCGGTCGCAGAAATGGGCGCTGACCGTAGTAAAGTATTCAATATTTTTGAGGTTCTATTTTACGGATCCATATGCGAGAGGTATCGTTTCAAAGCTAATTAAACCTACTATATTTTTTTATAAATAACTATAGTCATAAAGGTAGCTGTTTAGAAAATATTTGAAAATATGTGTTTTATAGACCATGAGTCGCACAAGTACCTACTGGTAAAAAATGCTTCTTAATCAATAAACAACAACTTTTCCGGAATTGATGTTAGTATAAGATTTACGCGGAATTTCGTGCGCTTTCTAATAACATAAGTTTTATTGGTGTATAATATTATATAACCAAGTAATTACAAATATGGTTAACCCTAGGCCACAGCCCCCGGCCACGTATGGATGCTGACCGTCGCCAAATTTTCTATATTTTTCAGATCCTATTTTATTTTAAAGGAATCTTTTGAAAGCATATTATGCGTACTATCATTAGTTCTCACTAATTTTAGTTGTAACTGTAGTAGCTAACAAAATATTTGAAAATATGCATTGGAACCGATGTGAGTAAAACATGCTTCTAGCTCAATGAATTATATTTTTTTCGCAATTGATATAATAACAAAATAAACGGCGAAATGTATGACCTTTTCAAATAATAAGTTTTGTCAGTATTGCATGAACAATTAATGTTAATTTATCCATCATACTCACTGCGCACCGTCATATACATGGATGACCATTTCCGTTGCCGTTTTCATAATTTTTAAGATTGTATCTTGGTGCATGACCAATAAACAATAACTTTACCGCAAATAATGTTATGATGAGATTTACTGGACATTTCATATGCTTTCTAAAAATATAAGTTTTATTGATGTATGATATTATACAATCAAGTAATTACGAATTGGGTTTAGCAGGTGTCACTGCACCCCCGTGACGTAAATAGGTGCTAACCGTCGCCTAATTTTATGTATTTCTCAGATCCTATTTTAGCGATCAATTTGTGAGAGGTATCATTTGAAAGCATATTATGCGTACTATCGTTACTTTTTAATAATTTTAGTCGTAATTGTAGAAGTTTACAAAATATTTGACAATATGTGTATTTTTACTGTATATGAATAGCATTCGCACTGATACGAGTGAAACTTGCTTCTATCTCAATAAATTGTATTTTTCCGCAATTGATATAATAACGAAATGAACCGCAAAATGTATGGCCTTTACAAAAAACCGGCCAAGTGCGAGTCGGACTCGCGCACCGAGGGTTCCGTACAAACCTGCAAGGTTTACAAAGTTCGTTCATTACGACAATCGAGTCATAATATATATTTTGTAATGTAACTAAAAATTTAAGGTTTTCGGAATTTTTCCTTTATGTGTGCTATAAAACGTTGCTTCATGCCAAATTTCAAGATTCTAGGTCGACTGGAAGTACCCTTTAGGTTTTGATTCCCTTGCGAGTACTTGCGAGTTTCAAAATATGCAGCAGGTTAAAATTATTAAAAAAAAATATATTATGTGATGTAACTAAAAATTTATGGTTTTCGTAATTTTTCCTTTATCTATGCTATAAGACGTTGCTTCGTACCAAATTTCAAGATTCTGAGTTCACGGGAAGCACCCTGTAGGTTTTGATTCCCTTGCAAGTGTCGAAAATTTGCGGCATAAACGGCTCTATCTTTTGATTGCGTTGGCTTAGAAGTTTGATTTTTTCACAGCTTCAAGGGACAGTAGACCTGAGTAATTGATATAAATTTCAGCTTCATACCTCCACGCGTTCCTGAGAAAAAGGGTCTTGACAGACGGACGGACGGACAGACGGACAACAAAGTGATCCTATAAGGGTTCCGTTTTTTCCTTTTGAGGTACGGAACCCTAAAAATGAGTTTTGTTAGTTTTGCTTAAACAATTAATGTTAATTTGTCCACCATACCCACTGCGCACGGTCAATCGTCATATAAACGGATGTCCACCGCCGATTTTATTTTACTGATCAATTAAGTACATAAGTAAATTCAATACGTGATAGATTATATTTCAGCTGAACAAATTCAAATTAATTGTTTATGCAATACAAACCAAACTTATTTTTTGTGGAAGTCATACATTTTCCGTTTATTTTGTTATTATTTCAATTGCGGAAAACTATAATTTATTGAGCTAGAAGCGTGTCTTATCAATGCCAATGCTACATGCACAGTAAAATACACATTTTACTAATCAAATATTTTGTAAACTACTACAGTTTCGACTTGAAATATTAGAAATAAAGATAGTACGCATAATATGCTTTCAAATGATACCTCTCACAAATTTATCAGTAAAATAGGATCTGAGTAACGTAGAAAATTTGGCGACGGTCAGTCAGCACCCAATATCGTGACAGGGCGCAGTGACCCCTGCTAAACCAAATTCGTAATTACTTGGTCATATATTATCATACACCAATAAAACTTATATTTTTAGAAAGCCCGTGAAATTTCGCGTCAATTTTATAATAACATTAATTGCGATAAAGTTATGGTTTATTAAGTTAGAAGCATTTTTTATCTGTATATGTGCAACTCGTGCTCGAAAAAAAAACTCATGTTTTCAAATATTTTGTAAACAGCTACCTTTATAACTATAGTTATTCAAAAATAATTATAGTAGGTTTAATTTGCTTTCAAATGATACCTCTTACATATGGATCCGTAAAATAAGAACTTACAAATATTGAATACTTTACTACGGTCAGCGCTCATTTTTATGCGACCGGCGGAGTGACCACTACGAAACAAAATTCGTAATTTAATGGTTATATTATCACTTATCAATAAAACTTATATTTTTAGAAAGCTCATGAATAGTCGCGTAAATTTTATAATAACATCAATTGCGGTAACGTTATTGTTTATTGACTTAGAAGCATTTTTTACCAGTACTTGAGTGCGATTCATGCTCGATAAAAAACACATATTTTCAAATATTATGTAAACAGCTACCTTTAATACTATAGTTATGTGTAAACAATAATAGTAGGTTTAATTATCTTTCAAACGATACCTCTCACATATGGATCCGTAAAATAAGACCTCAAAAATATTGAATACTTTACTACGGTCAGCGCCCGTTTATGCGACCTGGAGGATAACCCCTGCCAAACAAAATTCTTAATTACATGGTTATATATTATCATATACCAATGAAACTTATATTTTTAGAAAGAGCATGAATAGACGCAAAAATTTTATAATAACATCAATTGCGGTAAAGTTATTGTTTATTGAGTTAGACGCATTTTTTACTAGTACTTGTGCAATTCATGCGCGATAAAAAAACACATATTTTCAAATATTTCCTAAACGGTTACTTTTATGAGCATAGTTATTTGAAAACAATTAAAGTAGGTTTAATAATCTTTCAAATGACACCTCGCACGAACAGATTGGTGCCATAGGATTCGAGATGTGAATAAATATCTATGATGGTCGGTCGCCATCTTTCCCCCCCTTTTTCTCGACCCGTCCCCCTCTCCTTAAACTAAAACAGGTCAATTCGTAATCTGGAGAGAACGAGGAACATATCCATACCTGTTTTAGGTATTTAGAAGAGATGTCGACGAAAATCGTGAAGGAGACGACTTGTGGCCAAATTGGCTCTAGACTATAATCTAACCAAAGCTATGGTTAATTAGATTTCTTTTTTGCTATTTTCAAAACAATATCGCTTGCTTGCCTATAAATATACTGCCTGCTACATCTTAATAAAAATATATAAACAGGAAGTATCCTCTGAAATGTTTGGTGCCCAAGTGGCTGTATACTATAGTATATAGGCAGCTCACAACTGAACATAATCGGACGTAGTTACGCTGAAACGTTCCAATCCATCTGAAATTGTCATTTGAATTATTACTTTATTGCGATAAACATGGTATACATTAATTAGGTGGTACATTATTATTTTTGAGTAGCAATACATGTTCAGCCACAAATGGCATGCAAAATTATGAAAGACTTTTGTTTTCCATACAAGGTCTAAAACTTAATGACAATTTCATGTGGATTGGAACGTTATTGCGTAACTACGTCCATCGTGTAATGAATAAATGAGGTTCCATTCTAAATTCTTATCCCATTTAACCCTACCAGGTGTTATAACACCGATTCTTTTTTTTGGATTTTTCTAGTAGGTAAATGCCAATATTCCAAAATATCCCGAAAAATCCAGGGGTAAGATTTTTTGCATTTAGTGTTATCTGGGTTAATAACTTTTCGACGTTTTGCATTAAAATACGCTAATATTATTATTGAACCTATTAATAAGTCCTGTTTTAGTACTTAAGTTGTGGTAGTTGTGGTGAAACAGAAACACACACACACACACACATTTATAGTGGCATTAGATTAGATAAATAATTAAGTTATATAGTTTTACTCTTAAAAATGTAATTTACCTACCTCTTTTAAACTCCATATTATCAATAATATATGTATAACAAAAGTGACTGCACTGTAATCTGCGTTGCTATACACATCAGAGGATTGGGGATCTGGTGACCTGACACACAGGTTCAACCTAGTTTGGGCACCAGTCTCCACCGCACAAGTTTTTGCACTTATTGTAAATACTTATCCATTAATTACAAGAAAAATATTGTACATGTATACTTTGTGGTGGAGTCAATAAATACTTTTTTCATTTTCATATTTCCTCTCTCTTATTAAAACTTTATTTTTGACGAAAATAAACTTACTCCGACAAAATATTATGTTAATTGAAAATAAATTAAAACATCACTTATTCACGTTTTATTGCGGTTTCGTAGACATCAAAGGAGCTGGTGAGCCGAAAATTTATGTTACTTTTTATCTAGCTACTGCAACGGTGCGGAGCTTTCATTTTGCTGAAAAGCGCAATTTTCTCATTCAGTATGGCCGCCCAGTGAAATCGTTATCGCTCGCTGCGGCGGCGCCCATTTTCTAATGGCCGCATCGCGTGTAGACAGCTTTTTATTAAATGTCTAACCAAACACATTGTTAAATATCTGTACATTCTGATTCTGCTGTTTTAATTTGATTCTTACTTTTCTTGTGCATGTCTCGAGACCATATTGTAGGTAAGTACAGTCAGTTGCAGAGAAAAGTAGACCCCTTGCATACAAATTTGTATGGCAGGGGATCTCCTTTTCTCTGCATCTGACTGTACCTACTACTTCAACATCATCCCTAAACTATTGTAGAACCTTAACTCTCTGAGCATCTGGACTTATCCAAGGACTGTTTTATCTTATACATTTTTTGAAGTAAGCTTTTCCTCGGAAAAATACATATTTAATAAATTTTTTGTTTGGTTACAGGTACGCACCACGATACTTGATTCCACAACGGATATGACAAACAATCACCAAGGCAAGATTACAACCTTAACAAAACATTTGCATGCTCGTTATGCTTTAAAGAACCGCCGAAATAAACAATCCTTTGAGGCAATTCCACGGGGGAATGATCACAGGCTTAGAAAGTTAGTTTTGCCTAAGCGAGGCGTTATTAAGCCCAAATGGAACGGATTAACCTCACCTTGACAAAGACGGATTTCCTTAATTATGTCAATGTTGAATTTTAGAATTAGACTGTATTTTGTAGGAAATTTAAACAGGCCGTTAATGTGTTTGTTTGTTTTTTTTTTTTCGTGTACAGATTGTACAATTAGTTATGGTAGTGCTAGTGAACTATTTATATTATGATAAATATCCATTTTGTCCGTATGACCATTGACAAATACTATAGTATGGCCAACGTACCTACTGCATTTAGTGATAGGATAGGAACATTAGCTAGCTAGCTGACCTAGATTATTGCTGATATGACACTTTAAATTTAAACTCGTTGAAATTATCATTTTATTAATTTTACAGTTTTAGATCAAAGAAGTCTAATGTGACCGTAATAATAATGACCAATTGACGACAATCTAGTTTATTTTAATCAAATACATAACTGGGGACGCTATTGCACAACACCCTGCATTTTATGATTAAGCACTGAGACTTGGCACAGGTTGTTCCTTGGGTGGCCCTGAGTAGATAAAGATCGGGAGGCATTGAGAGCCCCCTTAATTTAGGAGGGAAGAGGGGGAAGGCTGGCGCCGCCGCGCTTCCTTTGAAACCATATTTCTCTAAAACTATACAAAATAGGGCATGCGATATATCATTTTCGGATAAATGAAGGACGAGGAATTCATTTTTGGAACAAAAAAAATGTATTTTAGAACAAAAATACAAAATAAAATGGGAAAATCTGAAAACGAGATTTTTTTTTATACATATTATTGCACATTTTATAAAAACTGTAATGGTTTTTTCTAAATAAAAAATATTATTTAATAGCTACATTTATCTAGTTTTAGAAAATGTATAATTTGTTATAGAAATATATTATAGGATGAGTGATAAAAAATAATTTACATCGCCCGATAAGATTTGAATGCTCATTTCAATAAGTTTTGTCAATGATTTCAGGTATAATCACTATTTTTAACACACGAAAGCCGTAATCATTGTAGTTTATGGCTATTTTAGTGATTAATGTACTTAAAATAAAAAAAAATACAAAATTTTTAAAAAATATTAAAAATGTGATATTTTTTTTAACATTATCCTATTTTGTTCTTTCTACACAATATATATCTAAAAGCAATAAATATCAATAAAAAGCCACATTTATACAGTTTATAAAAATATATAGTTTGTTATATAAATATATTACGAAACGCGAGATAAAAAATAATGAAAATGAAAATTTTAATGTACATCTTACGTTGCATTATTCGATGAGGTGAGGTAAAGGTACTACCCGCTATGCAGTGGAGTTCGTCTAGTAATACAGAAATATACTTATTCTAATAACGTTTACACATGTAGGTATATCACGACCCAGTACAGAAAATTGTAAAAGTCCTATAATATAGTTTATTTTGATTGTTAAATAAAATTGCATGTGACTTATATTGCAAAAAAATGTCTTAATCACGTTCTCCTCTCCTAAAGCAGTTCTGCATGCATAGGCTTGAAGATTTTTTAGTTTACTAGCAGAATTTAGTTACTTCCTTTGGGCCCCCTTAAATCGGTTTTACCCATCCATAAAAGATAAAATAAAAATCGTCATATTCTTCCTTTCAGTATCAATGATAGTTAGTTATTGCGCAATAGTGCCATAAAAAATAAACTAGATTCGTATTAGCATTAAACATTAATGATTTTTGAACTAAGACATTGCTTTTGTACAAAGGAGAACCTCAAAAATGGTCTGACTAGACGAAAACATGTGTATCGGGGCTAGTACTCAAGGCTCTCAAAAAGTGTAGCTATTTTGAGTTATTCAAATAAAACAACATGAATAGTCTGAATTTAATTATGTATATATCACAACATCCACTGCATAAGCACATCAGCTCCGAACATTTAATTTAAAAAGTATTTTTTTACGGTTGCACCTTACGCGGCACTGTTTTTTATTACACCTGCATCCGACAATTTCGAGGCATGTTTCTGCAGCAACAGGCAACGTTACGGGCAAGTAGGCTCCCAAATCCCAATTGTTACAGACTTTCGTCCAGCCACAAGTAGAAAATAATGGCAAATTTTGAATTGGGTTTAGTTGACCCCATACATGGACACCTTGATATACCTATAACCCTTACAAAAATGGTGCAAGGCAGCTTTTGTCGGTGAAATGTTGTTAATTTGGCGGTCTTTTTTGGTTAATAACTATTTTCGGCACTCGTTAACCAAAGTACAGGACGCAGATCTGGAATAATAAATATGTCAAGTAAGAATTATCCATAAATTATGCAAATCATATAGATAACTACTATTTCACAAGATGTATGTATTAGGATCAGATGTATATATCTGACCTATCATATCAATCGATCATTTCATGTAATATAAATAGTTAAATTCAGACTATATAGGAGTATGTTGTTTAATTTGAAGTACTCTAAATAACTACACTTTTTGAGAGCTTTGAGTACCTTTACCTCACCTCATCGAATCATACAAGCTGACCCGTACCGTACATCAAGATCGCCCTGCCACGTCACTTTCATTATTTTTTATCTCGCGTTTCGTAATATATTTATATAACAAACTATATATTTTTATAAACTGTATAAATGTGGCTTTTTATTGATATTTATTGCTTTTAGATATATATTGTGTAGAAAGAACAAAATAGGATAATGTTAAAAAAATTATCACATTTTTAATATTTTTTAAAATTTTTGTATTTTTTTTTATTTTAAGTACATTAATCACTAAAATAGCCATAAACTACAATGATTACGGCTTTCGTGTGTTAAAAATAGTGATTATACCTGAAATCATTGACAAAACTTATTGAAATGAGCATTCAAATCACCCTATCGGGCGATGTAAATTATTTTTTATCACTCATCCTATAATATATTTCTATAACAAATTATACATTTTCTAAAACTAGATTAATGTAGCTATTAAATAATATTTTTTATTTAGAAAAAACCATTACAGTTTTCATAAAATGTGCAATAATATGTATAAAAAAAAATCTCGTTTTCAGATTTTCCCATTTTATTTTGTATTTTTGTTCTAAAATACATTTTTTTTTGTTCCAAAAATGAATTCCTCGTCCTTCATTTATCCGAAAATGATATATTGCATGCCCTATTTTGTATAGTTTTAGAGAAATATGGTTTCAAAGGAAGCGCGGAGGCGCCAGCCTTCCCCCCCTCCTCCCTCCTAAATTAAGGGGGGCTCTCGATTCCTCCCGATCTTTATCTACTCAGGGCCACCTAATGAACAACTGTGCCAAGTCTCAGTGCTTAATCATAAAATGCAGGGTTCCCATACAAGACATAGCAATAGCGTCCCCAGTATGACTTTCGTCGTAGTAATAGCCTATCAATTTGGACATTTGTGGAATTCCTGCCAGAAATCAATTAAAAGATATTTGTTTCGCCTACTATAAAATTTTTCGTAATCGTAATTAGTTTTACTTTTATTTATTTTTTATTTTTATTGCCTAGTTTATAATATTTATTATTTTACTCTTAATTATTGTCCTTTTTCTTGAAATCAATATTTTAATATAAAATGTTTTCTACATTGCTCATTCTTTGACGAGACGAGAACATGATGATATGTCACTGTTCAAATACAACCTGTAAGCAAGTGACATTTTGTTACTTTTTATTAATCATCTCCCTTATATCAAGCAGCGAGTAAAATAGACACATTAATTTTGGAGTGCTCGTGCAAAATCCATAAACATGATATTCATGATAGGCTATCGATTCAGCGAGCCGTCGTGTATGAAAATGTCGGTTCGCATTTCCTCGCCGGTGTCGGATCTCGCCTTACTTATTATCTGCTTTCAACCGCGTCATCGCCCGCGATTGCAGTACCCTTGTTATTAATTCACCATGAATTTTACATTTCAAAGGAAACGAATTTATCCAATAATTGCTTATCGATGTGTGCCATCTACTATCTGACCGTATACGCAATTCGTGAGTGCGTGGGGCGCTCATAGCAGTTTGATCTTATCGCACGGCAGGTCTTCATAAAAATCATATTAAGAACTTTTTGGACATTATTTATTATTGATATTATGTTTCTAATATTCTTTGTATTGATAGATATACGATATTGACTCGTAATAATAAGTCCTGTCCTAACCGTTTACAGACATATTATTATCAGCAATCTAGAACAAAAATACCACATACGATATTAAGTATGTACTATGTAGTACTTCTAGTTACATCGTTATTATAATTAGTCTTATAATAGTTATAATCTTCAATAGGATGATGTTATGGGCAAAGACTATACGATAAAATCTTAAAATAATTTTATATAAATATTATATATTCAGTCGCATAGTAAATACATAATTAGCTGGTTATATTGACGCACATGGCCGTTTAGTATGTTGTTGACCTAAACTTGAATCTACGCTAAACACCTATTAATATATTCTAATATCAGCATAATATTACCGATGCTCTTTGAATTCCGTTTTAGTCTTCATTTAGATTATTGGTAGAAACTTGAATTAATTTTTAAATGTTATATATATAGGAATGCACAAGTAATAATTACAATAAAAGCATACTACTTTAGTAATGTTCGGTACTCAACAACAATGTAATGTACGACTCGGGAGAGATTTTCTCATTTTAAAAATTTGAAGTCGTTGGCTTTGCGCTCCGTTACAAACTTGAAGCACAATAAACTAAATTACCCAGAGAACAACGGAGTTCGAGGCAAAGGCAACAATGATATTTTGGCAGCTAGGAAAAAAACGAGAGGGTCATTTAATTCCGGACCCAGCGGGAATAAAGTACCCGTTGCGGGTCGTACTCGGAAGCGTTCAGGATGCTCCTATTAAATGCTGTTTAGTGTTTACGTAGACACGCAAATGTAAAACGGCAACGTAAACATGAATGCCTAAACGAATTACCCTTTGGTAGCATGCTGTAGTTAAATAAATAAAACGGGTATAGTGACTTACTGAACACATGCATATGCATAATGGCGTAGATAGATAAATAAGCTTTGAATTCTCACATACACAGACATCCTTATTAATTAGAATATGTGTATGTACTTCCCACAATAAGTTTTGATTAAAGTTTGAAACTAGCTTAGAACATAGTACTCACTACAAGTAAATCTGCGCAATTTCATTATACATTTATTTAGTGCAATTTTAGCAAAAGTTACATAAAACTTATGATAAATATGTTTTTTCTGATGTATGGGGCGAGAACGTTTAAAATTAAATAGGATCTAAAATGAAATTGGCCAAGTACCTATGGGTCGGATTTTTTGAGGGTTCAATATCTTCACCAGGGGCCTATTGCATAACAATTTACAACTCATATTACAAGCGGTAGTCCCCCTCCAATTCATTTTATAAGAAAGAGAGTTCCACTTGTAATACAAGTTGTAAATTGTTATGCAATAGGCCCCAGGTATCATACGAAAATAACGACGTCTCTCGTAAGATTGGATTCATTAGTATCGTCACTATCGACGTATTTATTGCATAATTCGAGCCTTTAAAATATACCCGACCTTAAAAATGATGTCTACTATGGGTGACAAATTATGACATTTGGCCCTCGCATCACAATTAACTGCCGATGCCGATTAGGGAACAATTAAAACATGTCACTTATTTAGACTAGGTACAGTCGACTACAAAGAGATGTATCCACTTTTTCACCTTATTGCATTGTAATAAGGTGAAAAAGTGGATACATCTCTTTGTAGTCGACTGTACAATATACATTAGCCGCCTTTACACAGTCGCTCTATCGCGCGTTCCCGGAGTGTACAGGATAGCGCGCGGTTAAGCCTGTGCGCGCAATCGCGTGCGCGTCGAAGTTTTTGAGAATGAAAAGAGCGTGCGTGTAAAGGCTAATCGTGCGCGATATACTGGTTATTATTGTTTATTGTTATTAATAGTGTCGATTTATAAAGAGCGATTTATAATTCAACCACTAATTATTTCGTCCACGAGCGTGTGTCCGCCATCTTGCGCGCGCGAATGAACGTACGTGTAAAGACAACCTCAACCACGCGATTGCGCGTCCGCTCCAGCGCACGCAATCGCGCGTTCTTTCCCTTCCCCTCCCGTCGTCTTTACACGCGCATTCTTTCATACGCGATTGCGCAATCACGCGCGATAGAGCGTCTGTGTAAAGGCGGCTATTATGTAATCCATTGTAGTTTTGTTCCTTATTTGTAGCAATGTAAGCAAATGTAACGTTGCGGAATTCTATGTTTATGATTGGATCATGCTATATTATAATTCTGCAGCTTTTTGACCACGAGTCTGGAATGCCCGGATGAACGCGATTAGTTCCTTTTTGGTCGTTACCCGATCGCGTCAGGATCTGCAACAAAGGGCCGTTTGGCTACGAAATATGCTTAATTGTAGGAGCACGAGCACGGGTGAAAGTCGGCCGCGCCTTCGGAAATGACTCATGTTAAGGCAAACAATATTCACATGTAAATTAGGACGTAAACTCTGTTTTAAGTTTCTCTTCAGTTTTGAAACACTGCGGTCCAATTGTTACTTAATAACTCGGAATAGGTATCATTCATTTAGTATGATTAAACTCCCACACCACAATAACATCAAAAACATAATTTTGTACGGCTTACCCAAACCAACCTGCGTCAAACTACTGAAACAATTTTAACTTTGTATTGTGGTTACAGTTTGATTAAAACATTTGTAAACCCATACATCAAAACAAACCGAATTTATGATACGGCACGTTTTAAAATACGGATTCCATTTCCTTTTTAAACTTTACAATCGTTTCGAACTTTGTTACAACAAGCTTTTTCCTAAAAGTGTACGCAGCTATATCTAAACCCCATAAAAACCGGCTGTTGTCTGCGGTGTTGTTTTGTGGTAGGGCAGCGACAGCGAGTATGTTTTGACGGGGAGCTCGAGCCCTGCCGGCGGAGGCGGGCGCGGGCGCACGCAGGGCTTTTGCGGCATAGCAGAGAGTGGCTGAACCCTCCCCCTCCCTGCTAGCGGTGCGGACCTGCGCGCGCGCTGCGATGCGCACCTCCGCTTCGCCGCGCCGCGGAAACGGCAGGTAGCTCGCGCTCCGCCGGCCGATCGTGCCTCAGTGCGCGCGTTCTCTCGCCGCCAGTGGTAGTGTCCGTGGTGCCTCGACGTTGCGCGCGATCGTGAGCATGGTGTCAATGCCTCGCTGGTGAAGTGGTCTTCGAAGTGCACTAAAACTAACAGACGTCATGTCCTGTGATAGGAGAAAAAAGAGCGCACGTTACCTCGATCTGCGGTGAGTTCTCATCGCCGCCCCATGCTTCCTGTCACTGCTCGCGACTACGAACAACCACGGATCCTTTGTTGAATCCTTACTTTGAGTGAATTGATGTGTGTATCTGTCTCTTTTCAACGCGCTCTACCTGCCGATGCCATGCCGATACGACAGATGCTCTGTCTGTGTTGTGTTGTGCTTATAGGTAGAGATTAACTATGATCCTGTAAGACGGTTCTATTGAAAATCATTGTTGCAGTGCTACTTATTGTTGGTGTAACAAAGATGCGTCAAGTCAGATTGCGTCTAATAGACCAATTAGGTGCACAAGCGATAAGGACAAGGGCTAAGCTGGAGGAAATACTATTGCAATAAGTTTCTTCGTCAGTTACGTTAACATTTCAAGTACAAAGTCATTAGTGTAGTGACCTTGACAGACTAAGTTACGAAACCAGCGAGCCGTACACGTAATATCTGCTAGGCATATTGACGGTCACGATTTTCTCTTTGTAGCTTTTACAAGAAACACTAAAACTTTCGAATGATGTAACTATTTGTAGGTAAATGTAAACCCTAACTATATTAGACTACTGTATAGCCTAAAATTAAGGGTTCCATAAAAATGTTTTCTATGGGGTCCATCTTAAAATGAAATCTGATAGGATTTTAAAAAGGCAGTTTGGAATAGTTGCGCCTTCTTTTTGAAGGAATGCAGGCGGTAGGGCAAGAGTGGCACGGCTCAGGCGCAAATGTGGGGCGCAGGCGCACCCCGCCTCACCTCCCGGCCTTGAAAGGCTCTTGACCAGGCCAGCGCCGCCGATGTCGTATTTATTGCAACCTCCACGATCCGTACCGACGAGGTTATTGACGCTTCGCAAGCTTGCAGCTCGGGAGCTTTACATTCTTTCACAAGGAATCGCAATCGCCAACCAGCCGACTCGACGTCCGCTAATGCTAGCCTTCTCCTTGACGCGATTGTTCTCACGCTGATCTTTATAATGAATAGTTACAATACCTACTTATTACGTCATTGCTAAATGAATTTCCGCCTTCAAATTTCGTTAACGATGTGAGTCACGCAACTGACACGCTTTAATAGTAATACGTTAGAAGCACGTTGTATCTGAAAACAAAACGAGCTCAGGAGCATTGTCCGCTGTAGCTACGTCGCTATGTACTTGAGAAGACAACACATTACATAGAGTAGCCGAGTTGATTGTCACTGTAGCGAGAAGCATCTATAAATAAATGCACGCGTCAAGCGAGCATGGGCAGGATCGACGCCCAGCCAATCCTAGGTGAAGGTCGACCATCTGTAGTTCTTCGCCCCCTGCAGACAGGCTCTCATTGACGAGCCAATAAATTCATTTTGCTCAGCTTATAACTCGCATTTATCAACTTAAGTGTTCGCTCGCTTCTACAGATATTCGATTTCACATGCTACTCGGTTTACTTCTTTGTTTCTTGTTATTGTCTGTCAACATCAAACATCGTCTTATACACATGCTCAGGTACTGCAATTACATACCTGTGTTGCAATTGTTTACTTTGTTTTAGTTGTAATAATAATACATGTAGTTGCCTGCCGAGATTGTTATGCCCACAAAAAGTTGAATCAGCTGTCCCCGTAACATATGGCGCCCGCGACCGCACCGCACTTCATAACGCGAATGAGGCCGGCATATGTTACAGCTTTCACTCCCTACACTAAACAATCCATACACGAATCTATCTATACAATCCGCCAGGCTTTAAAAGAATAGGTGACAAATATTATTTATTGCTATGATTAGTTCTGCCGAAGAAGAATGGATAGATAATAATGAACAAAAAATCTTTATTTAAATAAAATCTGCGAGAACGGCTTACCTTTTGTTGGTTTGGCAGAGTTTGGCTAGCCAAACAGTAGATGCAAACACGATTTTGAGATAGGATAGTTCTCAGAATAGCAAAATAGTAACTTGGGTTTGGTTAAAAAAATTGTGAAATTAGATAAGTATCAGATAACATTGAAGCATAAACTACTGAGAGCATGCATATTGAAAAATGCTTATCTTTAAACTCGTCTTAAATTTTTATTCCATTAACTGAATTGACTAAAAAATAGAATAAAATTGATAAAAGTTTATACAGTCAAAGTTACTGCCATAGCCTTAGGTACTAACGACGTCCCAGATACGACAATATGAATCGATGACCATAATCCTAAATTCCGTGATAAAATCGCAATCGAGTTTTAGTACTAACTATAGTTTCAATACATACCAGTAAGGAAATAATTTTCTAACCAATCAAAGTTTACCCAGAACAGGCGTGCTCCATCGAAAGCGAGGGTAGTTTTTGTCCGCAGCAGCTGTCTGCCCCACGAGTGACTCACGTCCTGCCCCGCTGGTGTGCACCACCGTACGGGGTGCGTGTCATTGACCCCAGCCCCGTGCCTAACATATACACCACATACAATTTATCCATTGCCCTTTATACTCCATTATTTATAGTTCATTCATTTCATTCAACCCTGCGCTTTTTTATTTTGCACGCTCCCGATTATCCTTTTAGTTAGGGATTGCTTGACACATTTCTCTTTCTAGTATTGTTGTCAATATGAAAAAAATAAAATTATGCAAAGTTTTCAATTTATGTTTTATACAGTGATGAACTTTGGTGATCATTTTTCAGTGATCACGTTATTAAAGATGATTTGAACTTGATATCGATTTTTCTTGTATTTATTCGTATGTTGCAGAATGCTTTGAAGTAAGTATAATTGCTTATTTCAATTTTTTAATCAAATTTAGATCTCTTACTAAGAGCGAAGACTTTCTCAAATAAAGTATTCCATTTCTTAGTAACTGATGGCATGTTGTTGGCTTCTAAAATGAATATTTTTATTTAAATCTCTGGCGAATTGCTTCTTACTTATTAAAAGTTTGATTGTAATGCTTAAAATCTACAAGCTCCGATTGATTTGTTAGAATCTTAATTAACATACTCCGCAACCTCTTAAAAATAACTAAGGCACAATGGTCTGCCGAATACTAAAGATATTTCCTGCCTAAAACAAGCCTCCATGGGGTAAGCCTTTGTCATTCGAGTGGGAAACCATGTCTTTTATGCAAGCTAAACGTCTTTTTCTTGTTTAAAGATCTTCATATTAGTCTATTATACGTGGTGCAAACCTTGTGTAAGGATATCGTTTGCGGAAGCGTCGGAATCGGTCAGAATCCTCGTCACCGCTGGTCACGCATCGCCGACGCGATTTGCCTAGCAAACATCGCTGTTTCCTGCCCGTACCCTGGCCTATTCAGAAACCTTGCCTACCACTCCCCTACAGACTAACCACTATCACTAAGACTTAGTTCCGTCGCGAAGTTTGTACTGCCATAGGTCAGATAATACAAGCCAAATGGTTGTGTGAATCCAGCTTTAGGTAAGACAGCGTAGCGTGCACACCATTTTTTAAGGACGTTAAAGTAAGACTTTTGGCGATGTGCCTTTGTCTTGGTAGCTACTGTTTCAGATTATAGCGTAGATGAATAAGCACGCGCTACTGCCATTTAGACTATTGTTTAACATATTTGGCATAAAAATGATGTCAAGAAATGGTTGGTGTGGAGCAATTGTTGCTAAGCGTATGTTAGACACCGTAACTACAATTTAACACTAACTGTCCATTTAGATAGCCTCAGAAATAGTCATTATCTGGACCTGGACGACACATAAGTTGACATCACAAGTTTAATTAAACGCAACTATTTTCGCCCCGCGCGCGTGTAAAACTATTTCAACACTAATGAAATTACAATCAATAAATTAGAATCTATACATTGCACCATTATACTGGAATAAAGTTGCTTTTCGCAGTTACAAGTTATTGTATTTTTCTGCGAATAAGTAATAAAATCACCAATAAAGCTCGCTGTGGGACTCACCGGACAAAGAAATTTCTAGGTTATTTTATATTACAAAATAAACCTATAGACAAGTAAAACGAAGGCGCCCTTCTATTGAAAGCCCCAGTCGAGAACCATGAAATGACTTATTTATTGTAATAGGCTACTTGACCCTTTTTTAAAGTCTATCTTATATTATTAATTACTGTTCAATTAACCGAAAAAAATATTACCATATTTTAGTACTACTTGAAAACCGCAAAAAATATGTTTAAAATATACTTTCACTTAATCAGGCAAAAACAACATTAGCCATGTTAATCTATAGATTGTCTGTCGCACACATTTTTAATCGAAAATACGTAGTCATCATACACTTTTAATACCCAAAATCTAAAGACATTGGTTTCTTATGTCAAATACTACAGAAAACAATTATTTCTTGTACCAAATTCTATATGAGTCTAAGCCTATTGCTGTATTAGACAGCGTCGTGAAAATTGTGTGAAGTTACCGGTTTCCTAGAAAAGGCACTTAGAAAGCCATGTGTCACCAGTGCCCTATACCACAAAACTTACAATTACAATTTGACAAGTGTCAAGTTACAAATTTGTCATAATACAAGCGTGTGTACCACAAAATTTACAAGTTTTGTAGCTGACAATTGTTCTGTGCTACATTAAATTGTAGTAACAATTATACATATATGTAGAATTGTAACTACAAATTAACAATTCTCTGAATGCTTGTCACACCCTCTCACAATTTTATATTATACGAGTCATTATCATTAATTGCAATATAATTAAAGTATAATAATTTATAAATTATTTAGCGACCTACTCTGCTACTACTACTATATTGCATAATCTCGAAAAACGTTTAGGCATAAATGCTTACCAGTATACTCCATCGATAACGGACGCAGAACAAGACATTCAATTAAATATTGAAGATGATGTTCATAATGATGGTGACATAGAGGCAATTCAAGTATTAATTTCCTTAATAGAACACTTCAATTGAAATTTATTAATTATATCCACTTACGTATGAATTTAACAATAACGATTATAAATTTATGAGGCCTAAAACAGTTTGTCTTGTAGGTTCATTGTAATCTCAGACGTAAGTACGTAATAGGTTATGTCCGTGGATACTCGTATATCGATACCTATTCCACTAAACATATATATATACCTACAAGTATAATTTAATGCAATTCTACAATTCTAACTACCTTCAAACTCAAAGAGGCGAAATAAGTTATGACATAATTGTAGTTGTAACATTACAATTTTTCACCTATATATTTATAAGTTAACAATCCTACAAATATGTAGGTGTCGTGACAATTTTTCACCTGTATATTTACAAGTTTACAATCCTACAAATATGTAGCTGTCGTGACATACCTTTATTCTTTGTGGTACGCTTTAAAAAAGTGACATATTTGTTTACCGCAAATTGTAACCATAACATATTTGTAATGATTGTGGTACATTTTTTGTATACAATTTAACAATTTTGTAGAATTGTACACTTGTAAAGTTTTGTGGTATAGGGCACAGGTTGTTCCATAATTCTAGTGCAGATTCAATGTTCTCACGAACCTGTAGTGTCTGACGAAGGTGGGTACGCCGTTGCATATTGCGACGGGCTGACGGCTGAGGTCCGATTGTATGAATTATTCAGAACCCGCCACCCTACGCCGACGCGCCCCGTTCCCGACCATCCAGCCTGAGTATTCCTATAGCCAGCGAATGAAACACTGCAGAACCAGACGGGATGAGACAACTAATGAGAAATTTTAACTTCTGATTAGCAGAAACGTCTGCAATCGATGCCGTTAGGCTTAGAATAAATTTAAAAGTGGAAAATGTCTGCCCTGGGTGAGACTTGAACTCACGGCCTCTGGATCGATACTCCAGCGCTCTGCCAACTGAGCCACCAAGACTTCAACCAAGCCAGCGAAATTTTCCACCACTTAGGTCAATGGGACCCGTAGCGACATCTACCGTAAGAGTGTTAAACTTCTTAAACGGCAACCGGAGTTCCAAGTCATATTGGAAATTCACCAGTTACGATGCGCTAACCATGCTAAATTTTAACTTCTGATTAGCAGAAACGTCTGCAATCGATGCCGTTAGGCTTAGAATAAATTTAAAGCTCAGAGCTCAGAGCTCAGTTCTGTGCTCAGTTGGCAGAGCGCTGGAGTATCGATCCAGAGGCCGTGAGTTCAAGTCTCACCCAGGGCAGACATTTTCCACTTTTAAATTTAAACTAATGAGAAGTTTTAGGTGCCATCATTGGAACCAATTATATCCTAATTAGATCCAAACCAACGTCGAGTTATTAACACATTGCAATAACAGTTTGTGATATTAGCCAGCTGTGTAATGTTGACGATTGGTGCTCCAGCCTGGAGCAACCAGATCTTCTGCTCACTTTGATTTGGTTATTCAAGGCCGATGCTTTGTAATATACAATCAACTTTAAAAGTAACAAAAAACCAAAAATCACTTATAATTGTATAAAACTAGTACCTAATCGTTTAGTTGTTCGTGATCGTGATTCGTAACACCATAATAACCCAAAACGTAATGTGAATCTGATACTTATACTGGTTGATCAGAGCATGCGACTAGCTTTGTAAATGATTGGAACGGCGCTGGCTGCAGAATTCTGCGCCTCGCGGAATTGAGTCTCTCGCTTACGTTTATGCCAACTTTAACGGCAACGTACACAGCCTGTAAATTGTTTTTCTCTAACTCCGCCCTGCTTATATTGTTTTTCCTTTTTCTGCAGACATTGCGATTTGAAATATGTATTCAATTAGATTAGGAGTATTTGGACTTCTTTTTCGTTCAGCATTGACATGACATGCGTTTTACCAGATCCTTTTATATTGCCTAATATGTATTACAACAGTTCAGCTGCTTAATATTTACATGATGCTTATCATTCCTCATCGATCTCAAAGAATGTAAACAAAAACACGTGGCTCTGTCATGCGGCCAGTGGAATAAGTCCATCATTGTCTCCACTGAATTTAATCATTGACTGAACTAGAATCACGTTGCAATGTTTACATTGTTTAACCCAATATGAAGTGAACGCATGTTCTTCGTCAGTCGTTCCCTCGATGCTGATCGTGAAATCATGTTCTGTTGAAGACCAGGTTCTGCGCGCTAAACATGGTTTTGGGAAGATTTAATTGCATAAATGCAGGGTCCACAAGACCATCTAGAAGGGGGAACACTTGTAGGTACTCGTTTTGTGCTTTGGAATTCTGGACAGTGCATATTTTGTGGATTTTTCTTCGGACATTTCGTAAGATCTCGCAATACTCAATTCATTATATGCTAACTTGTTTAAACAAAGCATTGATCATTTATTCTCTTTCCAAAGAACCTAAAATTCAGTTTGATTCCTAAACATGAATAAATTTCTCGACGAAACTCGACATGAAGTTATTCATTTCTCATTAGATATACATTAAAGGAAGGTTTCAGAGGGCGATATTTCTGTTTCTCATTCGGCTCCGTGAAGGCGGGTTGATTCAGTGGCGCTAAAGGCATTTGGAGCTGGAGGGTGCGCTTATCTCAGCAGGGGGAGGCGCAAGGCGCGGGGAGCGGGGCATTGTTCCCAGCCCGCCTGCCGACCACTTAGAAGATTGCTCGGCTTTGTCTTTCCACACACTTCTCGCCTTCAATTTGGGTTTTAGATTTGGAAAATTCTACATTTTATTTCTACATACTTTAACACGCTCCGGACCATGTGGGTATTCGAATGGATACAAATACAAAAAGACCGGGAATTAAATCCACGTACAATTTGAAATGATGCAATACATATTGTACTCTGTTATTATTCTCGATGCTATCCCTTACATTAGGAAACGAAGTCTGGAGTAAATAAAATATCACATTTTATCTGGAGTAGGTACGGACTTAATGTATTTCATTTATCAATATTTGTGCCTGGCGTTCAGCAGATATGTGTGCATGTTATGGTGGTTAAAAACGTTAACTATATTAACTATATAAATATGGATAGAAAATGAAAATCGAGTAAATTTTGCGCTTATAATTGGGGCAAGAAACTTGTTAAACAACTGCACCGCCCTTGACTAAAACCGTATCCACTAATGCGTACGCGGTCCTCACAAGGCGAAATCTGTTTGCATCTAATCAGGCCGCATAGCGAACGTACGATGCACGGATCGTATGGGTAATTCATTTGACGTTTAAGGCCTACGCTGCACGAAGGCTGCTTAAATCGTTTTTACCTTCGCCGTGTTGTCATAAGCCATTGTGTGTCAATGCTGAACCGACATCCGACTGACACCACGCAAATTTTCCGGCATTCGGTCAAGTCGCTAATTAATACTTCAGGGATTATGTTATTTGCATACATCGACTGTTACTTTATAATGCTACGTACAGTAACGGAAAATATTGTATCATATTTTTTCGGACGCATTTGCATACATTTTCGTTTTTTAAAAAACGGCTATTTCGATGTCGATGAAATTTACAATATATGTAGGTTTATGAATATAGTATATTATATAACGGTAACGTTATGAAGGCTATAAAAGTTGAGTACCGCGGTTAGGCCACGAAGGCTTGCCGAGTGGCCTAAGTAAGGTACGAGACTTTTATAGCCTTCATAATGTTACGATTGTATACTATACTTTTTCTACGACAGCCACATACATACCTATTCGAGAATAATAAAATGGGTTAGTTACTTACTTCATGTAATGAATGGGAATATTTGTGTGGATCGTCGTAGCATTGAGTATTCTGTCCACAATGTTGATGGCGAGAACTTGTTGCACAATTCTTCAAAATATGCCAACAACGCCGTTTCAGAGAAAGTTGAAACATTTTTTTTGCAATTTCCATGTCAAAACAATCATAACATTTTTGGTACGCTTTATCTGACTTTTCATGTAACAAATTGTCAGTCACTTTGAGCGCCCATAGCCTTGATTTCTTCGGAAGTGAATTTTTCACCAGAATCACTCATAATTACTTATGTTTTTGCACAATAACGTCGAATTAAAACAAACTACACACCACCAAAATAGTTCAAATAGTTTCGTGATAAGTTTACAAATGTCAAACATACCATAGACAAGAGAAATAGAAAATAAGCCGGTTTTCAATTACGAAAAATGTGGTTGCGTTCAAGAATATTTAAATGTCGAATGTAAAATTATTGGATAAACTTATGATTTTTACCTTTGTTTTGCAATATCTAATATGTAAAACGCATTTAAGTTTATTTTTTCATCTTGATTTAAATTATGAACCTAAATATTATATTATTTATTAAAAGTTACTTATTACTGTAAATGAAAACATACCTGATAAATGGGAGTTGTGCTTTTAAAAAAAAATTAACAGAACTCCTATATTCATATGATTACTGCTAGCAGTAATCCTATGAACCTATAGACAAATAGACTTTCTCATCGTTACTCAAATGAACTTAATTTGGATACCGCTGACAATAATCTAATTGACAGATTTAAGTGCTGGAGTAGAAAAAGACTATTTAGGCAACTTAAGGTTCATTTTTAAAACAATTCGTACCGATGCCCGAGTTATGCAGGGTTAGCCCTGTGGGCCTCAAATAGTAAAATAATGATGTGGTTTAATTTTCATACAAACGACCTCTGATCTGAGATTAATAAATTCATCCATCTATATTATATTGTTACTAGGATTCGCTATTTTGGGTTTTTATAATGAGAAGTCTAATATTAATAACATACACAATCGGTGTGTGTAAAGTCTCTAATCCGCATCAGGCTCTCGTGCAGTGGGTCCTAAGACTCGTAAGTATTCAAATACATATTTGTATGATGATGCAACAGTTGTTTACTTGATATAAAGGTCTAATTTTAAGAATTTTTGACTTATTGTTCTCGATATACAACCAGTATGATATATTTTTTTCCGCTACTGTATTATAACTTAGTTGTGTATTATCAATATGTTCCTTTTAATTCTTACACATCTTGTGAATGAATGTGTATCGCTACAGTAGTAGTATATCCACCACACACAGATGTTTTATTTATTTCTTTTATTTACAACATCTTATCGGTACAGTTTATCGCACCTGTATCAACAGTTAATAGCTTTAGTAAGTTAAGGACTTAGTTAACCTATATGTTTAATGTTTCTATTTTCAACTATTTATTGTCACAGAGTAGATCTACAAAGTTGTAAATGGCGGGCCAACATTAGCTGTCATAAAATAAAATACGAAACCACAACAATGAAGACGATCACATTTTCCAGCCAGTCATAAAAAACGTATTTGTGTATGCAATCTCCTGTACGAATAGTTTTATCACAATGTAGGGGTTCTACGAATAAGTAGTTGAAATAGAAGTAGGTGCCGAGTATTTTTTTCTATTTTAGCTTAATTTCCTACATAGCTTGATTATTTTTCATGGTTTGACTTTCACGGTGTGAAGGTTAGATTTTCTAGCGCCGCCTGTATATGTAGGCTCGGCGCAGGCGCGGTGGCGGCGAAAGCAGCGCTCCCTTGACACGCTACGCCGCTCGCGCATTGCAGTCAAGGCCCCCCCCCCTCCCCGCGACGACCGGCTAAACTGCACACAATACATTGTACTAATGAAACAATATCGGCCAAGTGTAGGCAGATTACATATAACTGTAAAGGCGTCGCAAATTAGTTATTGTTTTGTGTGACCGGATTCCGAAATTAATTATTCAACATGCCCAGTTGGTCCAGTTCTGTTTTGTAAAGTAACTAAGTCGTAACATTAACCGAGTTCTAGGTAATTGTTTATTCACTGAAGTAATGAGGTAAGACATATTTTTATATTCGGCAACTTATATGTAATTTAAAACTACCTACATGCATATGTGAAGTTGCATACGTCACGTGCGTGATCAGTTGAAAGTATGATACGCATAATAAATAAGGAACTAAAGTCTTAAAAATAAACAGATGACCATGGCACAATAGCTTCATTAAAATATGCCCAAGTCGGCGCATCCTTGACACGAGGAGCGCAGCACGGCGCAGCAACAGGCGCGCGCGCAAGTTATGTAATCTCCACCGAGTATCGCTTGTTTACGCCTCTTATATCATCTATTCTAACCCTTTCAGTGCGTGCTACTGTCCTTCAAAACCATCACTCGTACAAAATGTTTATGAGTCTTAAGTCCACCGCTGAGTTATTGATCATGGCAATGCAGCGCTATTTTCTTTAGGTCACGGCAATGTTGTGTAACAAAATCGATAGGCACTAAACTTATAGGTGCCTACAAGTTTTATCGAGTCAGTACAAATGGGGTTTATCGGCACCATGCCAAATCTATGTTGGTGATTTCTCGCGGCCAGGGAAACTGCTATGTAGGTTTTTCCTTGACACGGGCCCTGTTGCAACCGAGACAAGGTTACAACGACACGCCCTAGCAATTATTAATTGTTAGTACCTGGGCGACCGAGCTTCGCTCGGTGTTCTATTTTATTATACTTCTTGTGTTTTTTACATGACAGACTTACCACTTCCAAACAAATTTGTATGAAAAAATCAACAGTAAATCACTTAAATAAACAAATAATTGATACACTATAGTTGTATAGGTACTTTATTTTACTTTAAACATCTGACAGTTTACACAATCAACATAACGCATAATAGCACTTCTGTTTGAAGTATTGAGTTTTAAAATAAATAATACTGAGATAACGGAAGAAGCTTAAAATTCGTAATAATAATTAAAACACTTAATGAATACGTAAGTTTTATCACCCGAGAATCATAAGACATAGAGTATATTGAATAGTATCAGGGGCGGCTCACTCCGCGATCCTTTCACCGCGCTACAAGTACATGCCGGCGGCCGCGAGTTCGCGGCCCATTCAGTGGCGACGACTTTCGCGCGGCGCAATAGAATTCAATGTCGTCTGCACGCGTGCGGTCCGTTTGTTAATGTAGGTAATAATTTAGAATGGCGGCGTTTTGTGAACTTCAAAGGAGTGAGCCTTCTGTACTTGTACTATTATATATTCTGTGATAGTATGGTATAGAGTTATCAGTCAAGATTTTCGAATGAAGCGCCATCTATTATTAAGTTACGACAACTTTTCATGTGACTTTCCATGCCTAAAGGATTTAAGAACATAAAGTATAAAGCATGTGGATCTCCTAGTGAGTATTATATTCTTTGATGTGGACCCTCTTAAACGTGGAACGCCACATATTTATGGCAAGATTTCTAAATAGGTCCTTCATCTACCAGTCACATTAATTAATAAATATTTGAACGCTAACTTATTTGCCAATAAAACAGGACAGTAACAAAATTTACAATTTAATACATGTAATTGGCCATAGAATGCCGTTCGCTAGTTTGCGGGTGGTACAGCGACATCTAGCGAAAATTTTGGACATCAAAAAATACTTATACATTTTACGATAACAATCATTACCCAGTTTGCGGGGGTAACAGTGACATCTAGCGAACAACTTGCACTACGGCATAAAATTGTTTTTCACGCCCTCTATCGTTAATTTTCCTAAACATATACAAAGTACATCGGATTTACTATTTCCTTTGACTGAAAACACCGTGTCATAAGATTCATAAGTTAGTCAATGTTTGTTGTTTCGTATCCTTGACCTGTGTCGCCATCTAGTTTTATCATAAATAGTACTTACATCGAGCGAAAGAATTCTGTCTTAACAACTCAACTACTCCACACGAGATGGCGCGCGTTTTGCCACGAAAGCTCAAATAGAGATGGCGGTATGTGCCTATTATTTCCGGATAATTCTAGAATGTAATAGCACATCTGTTTGAAGTATTGAGTTTTAAAATAGTACTGAGATAATACAAGAAGCTTAAAATTCGTAATAATAATTTAAACACTTAATGAATACGTAAGTGTTTTCACCCGCGAATCATAAAATTCATAAGTTAGTCAATGTTTGTTATTTTGTATCCTTGACCTGTGTCGCCATCTAGTTTTCTCATAAATAGTACTTACATCGACCGAAAGAATTCTGTCTTAACAATACAACTACTCCACACGAGATGGAGCGCGGTACACCACAAAAGCTCAAATAGTGAATTTTTCTATTCGTGTTAAGTATTCTTTTCATTAATATAAAAAGACTTGAAAATATTATAACACCTCGCCCGCGAATTATAAGTTACCTAATGTTTGTTGTTTCGTATGCGACGCCTTGATCTGTGTCGCCATCTAGTCTTTATAATAAATAGTACTTACATCGACCGAAATAATTCTGTCTTAACAATACATCTACTGCACACGAGATGGCGCGCGAAGAAAAACGCATGAAAACTCGAAAATTCGCGTTTTCCGAGACCTAAGGATAAGTTAGATCGATTTTTCACCTCCGAAAACCCCCACATAATAAATTTCAGCGAAATCGTTAGAGCGGTTTCCGAGATCGTCGGTATGTATAAATAAATAAATAAATAAATAAATAAATAAATAAATAAATATACAAGAATTGCTCGTTTAAAAGTATAAGATTTAAGCTAGTGATAGTGCATCGACGCAATGTCGCCTGCACAAGAAAATTATTGTTGTTGTAACGATTAGAATTGGAACAAGAATGAAAAATGAATGAAATTTTTATTTCAATATTAGCTTGTACAGGTGTTAAAATTCTGATAGACACCTAGATTATGAGATAATCCCGGCCAGTGATCCCATCAAGGGACGAATGTTAAATATTGGGAACGCGATAAAGTAAACCATTCCCAAGGAGCTTATCTTCGGAAGATTACTAACTTTGGTTATCGATTTTAGCGTAACTTTTGGGAAATACGATCTTCGAGCGCGATAAAGTAACTATCAAAACTTGTATATATTGATTTTGAAAGTGGAAGAAGAAACTGACAATGTTGACATTTGTTAAAACGTGATTAAAGTTGGTATCCCAAAAAGGCGGTGTTGCGCTCGCTCGTGGCATCTTTCGCAAGAGACGCCACCCTCGATTCCAAGCCGCACTTTCTCCGTCTGACCCGGCGGGAAGTGCACGGGCTCGAGTGCACGAGTGCATGCACTCGACCCGAGCCTTTGACTTGAAATATTAACGTCTGCCTACGCAGCGCATGTTGAAATATACCACACGAAATACAATTAAAGCATAAAAATGCCGTGACATCATTTCGCACTGCGCTGACTACTACGAACCTACTTATTCCGACAGCCAATACGAATATGTAATTATTTAAAATGATGAACGCTGATATCATTAACGGAAATCGCGACGCTTCCCCAATTAAGAACTGTTGGACATCGTATCGTTTTAAATTCTGTTAAATTATAAATCTACATGATGCGATCCGATCCAATCAATGATTTAATCCTTCCAATACGTTTTCAATTTCGTTTTAAAAACAGCTTTTATTCAACCGTTTTATTGAATAAACTTCATTAACACTGAGTTGAACTAAGGAAAACTAACACAGGATATTATTAATGTAGACACACTAGAGACGGAAAAAAACGAGGTATAGATTGTATTGGTTCCCTTATTTACGGCAGAGTTGTCCTTCCGTCCAAACTATACCTTCTTAACGAAGTATCTGTCATAGTACTCAAAGTCATATGTTATTAGTTAAGAGGATACGATACCGAAGCACGAATTCAAATTTGAGATTTTTAGGTCTTTATCGCCGTCGCGCTGACGGGGGCGGCACCCACAGAGAGGCCCTGTGTGTGCGCGTGGCGCACGCACACCCGCGTCCGCGGCCGGCGCAAGTACTTACTCGCGCTCAAGCGCTCTCTATATTTGTCTAGTTTCGGACTTCTGATGAATAATGTTTTGACGTGAAGATATTAAGTGTACTGATTTGACTAAAATGCAAATTTGTAATGTTTTAAGGAATGGTAGAAACAATTCCTTATCTTATACATAATGTGATTATCTTAAAAGATGATTTCTTTTAAGATAGTCACATTGTTAGCGAAATAAATTTATTCGGTATGTAAAAAGCTAAAACCTTTTCGATTTCAAAGAGAAGCCATATTATAGGAGTAGGTACGTACAATCAACCAATTAATCTGAATCCTAGGTCATAGGCCAATCTAGACCCTTTCACAGTAAAAGTAAAACTGACTTCTGTAGCAAATAAAGGACGGTGTCAATACGACAGGGTTCTAGAGTGGCCTAGGATTCTACATAATTGGTTGACAGTATCTACCTACCAAAAATGTATGTGAATCTTATTCTTTTTTTTTTTGCACATGTTTGACAGAAGTGACAGCGTAGGAAAATTTAACTAGGTAACAATTTGGTACCTATTATACTTACCAGACACCGTATTATGTTCCAAGGTAATTAGAACTTTTTAGCAGAATTCTAACAAAAAATCTGCCAAACAAAATCTTATTGCATATGAAGCATAAGGACCTTTATGGAAAGCTACATATGCATCTTATATTTCTAATTTTCTAGGGTTGTGTATACATATTACCTACCTAGCATTAGAAATACAAGGCTTAGCACAGAACAAGACCAACCATAAAAATGCTTAACTAATTTGCCAGCTAAATTTAAACCTAGGTATCGGTACTTAAACGTATAGATACTTTTGATATTTTTATTATTTAAAACTTATTTATACTTACATATCAGCATTTCTGTTACCATAGAATTAAAACGTATATAACACTCATTTCATCTACCAACTAAGGGCATCTGTAATCTACATACAAATAAGGCCCGGTTAAAAGTCTCGAAATGTTATGTACATTTTATAATTAGATAAGTGTAAATGGGTCAAAAAATTGGGTCCATGTGCAATTGTGCATTAAGTAGGTGCACTTTTCCCAAATTGCTGCATGTATGAAATAAGGCCCATCAGTAACTTAACAAAAAATAAGGTATTTCTTACATACCGAATTAAGCGTAATTGTGTCGCTTAACTTCAAACCTGGATAAATCCATTCTGCTACAAGGTTAATATATATTTTTTATATATTCAATCTTAAAGCAGAATGGATTTAAGTACCCAAGTTTGAAACTAAGCGACACAATTGATAGTATGTATCTAGGAGATATTTTCTTTACAAAATCGTATTATTCAAGAGCGCTATGATAAACGCACGTCGAAATAAAGTAAAATTGACAATATTTACCGATGAGATTGTGCTCTGTGTGTAATGGTAAACATTAATAATATGAAAAGTAATTGTTTCAGTCAGAGCATCTTCACTCGTCAATTTCGTCTTACTCTTTAGTTGTGAAACATGGGTGACAAAGGACGGTCGCCGGAAGGAAAAGAATAAAAATATATGGATACCTATATATATTATAATATTTATCCCGTAGGACAGCAGGTTACTTCAAAGTACTTTAATTAACTACCTAATTTTAATGTTGTCTTCGGTTCCCGTCGTCGTTCGTCGTTCGTCGAATCCCGGTAAGGGTATTTATTTGTGTGATGAGCACAGATATTTGTTCCTGAGTCATGGATGTTTTCTATGTATATAAGTATGTATTTATCTATTTAAGTATGGTTTTGTATTTATCTATGGGATATGGATATTTGGGATACGGGTTAAATTGTGGCGTAGGCGAGAGGCTGGCAACCTGTCACTGCAATGTCACAGTTTCGTTTTCTTTCAACCCCTTATTTGCCAAGAGTGGCACTGAAGCTTTAGTAGTTTCATGTGTTCTGCCTACCCCTTTATGGGATACAGGCGTGATTGTATGTATGTATGTTATCTATTTAAGTATGTATTATTTATTTATTTATTAGTAAAAACATGTTTACATGACATTACAGTAAAACCAATGCGTCACGAAACTTAGATAACAAAAAAAAATCAGTTAGTAAGAACATGAAAAAAAAAACAAACAATAAAGTTTAAAACTAAACAATTTATTTGGGAGATGACGTAACAGCGTGGCTCCGTTGCGTCGTTTGCCCCGGTGTAGGATTCGGCAAGTTGCCCCGGAATCGCCGAAAAACCACACCTTTCGGCCAGAAGTCTGCGCTCGCGATGGTGTCCTGCGCTATATCGTCGCCTAGCACCCATAGTACAAGCTTTGCTTAGTTTGGGGCTAAGTAAATCTGTGTAAGGTGTCCCCAATATTTATTTAATTATTTAATTACTTACCATAATCATAATGTAATAAAATGTGCATTTTTCGTGGTTAGTGGTTACCAACATGCATACCAACCATAAAAATGCTTAACTAATTTGCCAGCTAAATTTAAACCTAGGCTATTTAAACGTATAGATACTTAATATACTTTTATTATTTAGATCTTATTTATACTTTTCGGCAAAGCATTTTTGTTACCGCAGAATTAAAACGTTGGTAATACTCATTTCATGTAGCTACTAAGGGCATATGTACTCGTAATGTCAATGCAAACAAGGTCCGGCTATTAAGTTTCGAAATGTTATGTACATTTTATAACTTGATAAGTGTAAATGGTTCAAAAATTTCGTGCAGTAAGTAAAAAAGTAAAAAGTAAGTAGGTATTATTAAACAGAAAAACTATGGGTCTTATTTGATGCAGGTATGAAATAAGGCTCATTCCGCCCATGTGTCCACATGTTCACAACCTTCGATACCCAAGAAGTAGCGCTGCGGAAATAGAGATGGATCGGATATAATCTTCAAAGATGAGCTATCAACAGCGCCAGTATTTGAGTGGTGGCCTCAGAGTGGAAGGCGACCCCGCAAACGCCCAGTACTTATGATACACAATACACATGAACACAATACATTATAATATTTATTGCCCCGTAGGACAGCAGACTACCCCACACTACTTTAATTAAGTACCTAATTTTGTCCCTTTAAACTTAATATGAAATAAAGTCTGCCTATCTTGACCACATTGACCTTGACGCACTGTTTGTTAAGACTTGAACCCCTCTAATTTAGAGTACCATATCCTAAATGCATAGTCCTGAATAAATGTGTTTTAGACGACAGACCGTAGTATAAATACTTATCACAAAAATTGATGATTGAATTCATGAACACAATATTTACACAAAGTTATAAAACTTAAGAAGCGAGCGATGGGCCTTATTTAGAGAAGTAACTATTTAGGGCATTTTTTGATTCTATGTCTGCGAAGAAAATATACAAAACGGCATAATTGATAAAACTTAGAAGAAATATAAGCACTGGGCCTTATTAAGGGCAGGTACTGGTACCAACCTGAACAAACTATGTATTACTAAACAAGGCCCATCGTTTTTTTAAATATTTTAAAACATGACTTAAATTATTAATATTATGTCTGTTTTTATTGTGTGTAAATAAGTACATATAATATGACTAATATAACTACTTACCTAATTGGTGTTCGGCAGAATAGTAATAAATAAACAATGATGACCGAATACCAAATTTTCGGCAAAATGGCTGAAAAGACCGAATACCAAATAGTTGCCTAATATTCGTGGAATCTATCGTAAAATACAGCATAACTTTATAATTGTTACTAGTAAACCAATGACGAGAAAAGTTATGCATGTATAAAATAAACCTATACCTGTATGCAATTGTTACGTACCTATACTTATAAAAATATGGACTTAGTATTTCCACAGAATATATAATACAGATTCAAACTTTCACGATTTTTACACATATTTAAAATTGCAAACGGGACTTAATCGCGTATTTACTATGTTTTAAACACTAACCTCCGACGTTTCAAGGACGGCATTGTCCCCGTGGTCTCGGAGCAGACTGGTCTTTTTTGGACCACCAATTTTAAATATGAACATATAATAGTACGTATTTCTAACTAAAAGTTCGTCAAACACGGTATGTCGATATTTCGACGTAGTATATCGATAACTTTTCACATCACTAGATTATCGACATTAGATGTCGAGTATTTCCCATCACTTTATTTCAGTGTACGTATATAAAAACTTAGCCCCGCCCCTAAATTTGGTGCGATAGGGACAACTGCAGCTCAGGCGCGAAATCCCGCGTAAAAACTGCAAAAATCGAGGTTCCGCTCTCGACTGTTTCCTCCTCCAAAACTTAACCAATCATTACGAAATTTGGAAATCAGAATGACAAGGAAATTATCTGTGTCGGACCGTTTCGTTTTTTTGGATAATTGATCTCAGTTTTGAATACCACGCCTTTCTTTCTGGCAAATTCAATTAAGCCGTTTTGGCCAACTTTGAGAGGCTCTAATTCCTTTTAAAACAAAAATATCAAAAAAAGCAAAACGGTCCGACACAGATATTGATAATAAAAGTCTGTGTTGAAAAAACCATTGATCTAGCTTCAAAAACCAGAGAGGAAACAGGCGAGAGCGTTTGTATGGAGAAATGAGGGGTATCGTAGCGTCTTAACCAGTTCATTATTTGCGACAAATAACACGCCGGCCGCCGATTATAAATAAACGTTGTGACACATAACAAATAATTATAAACAATCATTATTCATTATAAGTATTTGCGTGTATTGATTTGATTGTGCACGCCGTCAAAGATCCCGCAATCTTCGTTGTTGGAATCGTTTTACTAGATAATTACCTATACTAATAGATGATTTGCGTCATGTTTACAGTGATACGCAAACTTGCGTGTTTCGTCCTTAAAGTTGTGAATATATATTTGTTATCTACATCTAAAATTAAAAAGATAGTCAACTCGTAATATAAATTTAATCAATTAAATCTACAAGAGTCTAAATCGTATCAGTCAGCATGAAAACGCGTGTCTTGATTCGTATTGTCATATCCTACCTAAACTAATGGTATCTGTCAAATTTTCGCCTCAACTTGAATGACACCTATACATAGATATATGTATGTATATTACCTATCTATTAACAAGTATGCTAAGACAGTAACAATATACAATGTTCGAACATACCTACAACGGCTACAACTCGTGTATCTCTGTTTACCATAGCACGTCACATGTTTAGTTCATTGTTCGGGCTCGTTGGCACACGCTAATACAGTGGCGATGGCGTAGCGTTCACCGATTCCATTCACCTCTCGCCGAGCGTGAACGGCCGCCATTCCACACCCAACTCCCCCCTTTTTCAAAAGACAATTTTCTAGTTTACATCGCTGACTAGTCACTTAAACACCGTCACCTTTATCCGCTGCTTCCCACGGCACTGTAGGTAAATGCAACGCGATATCAGTGCAGTCAGCGCGCGTGATTAATGACATGAGCAAAATTTATAAATGATATTTTGTATTTAATAACCTGCCATCCGAAATGCTCACTTATTACGTAAATAATCGCATATTTTAAACATCAAAACGATTGTCGCAACTCATTCGAGGAGTTACAGACCAAATATAGTAGTATACAAGTGATCAAGTGAAGTTATGGATAATGCTATCAGAACCTTTCTTGCAAACTTGTTGAGAAGGGATTAAATGTATAGGTAGGACTCTGGTAGGTATTTGAAAATTGTAAACGTTTGATGAATGAGAATTTTCGCATCAATTGAAGTAATAATTTACGCGTCGCGTTTGCCGAAAAATAATTGAAATTAAATATAAAACGAAAATTGTAATAGATGAGAGTATGGATTTGTCGTCTAGAGTCGAGAGAGAAACCGAGCAAGATGCGTTGTTGCGGAAATAGCTCGCACGCACGCGGAGCAAATTGGCATCGATAATTGAACATAATTCGTTACGAATTCAAATAGTAGTCGTGTCAAGTTTATCGAACCTGTCTGCGGCGGCCGCAGTACCCATTCGCCATTTGAGGCATAATTTGGAAGCGATTGTCGCCGGCGCAGTATTCGGTCGTTGTTTAGTTTTGTCAGAGGCGACGGAACGGGACGCATTCAGTGCCTTTCACTTCCCGCTTTTGTCGTGCGGCCCGCTCTAGGCTACGGAAAGGCAGACGGCCTTGTAACTTACATGCCTTCTAGGCGTCCCTTCGCATCCTACCTACATAGCATTGTTGTAAATTTACGACTTATCTTTATTTGTAAACTCAAACATAGGCAGATAGGCACCGACCTCATGCTGCAATGACATCATAGATACGCAACTTATGCTCCTGTCGGCATATCAATTACAATGATCGCTTGCAACGTCATTATTATTTAGAAGTCGGCGGGCTTACCGCGCGGAGCAATTATATATATATAATTTTATTATATGACATCATAGTTGAGGAAAAACATAAAACCACTGTACATAAGTCATAACCTTGGTAGTACGTTAGCCTCAGAACTAAGCAGCCAGGGGCATGTTAACCTTGGATTTTGAGCGGCGACTTTCACGGTTAGACGGTCGTTTTAAGATGAGCCCGATCCGCCATCAATGACGACACCGCCAGTCTCTAGGCAGCCAGACCGCTCACGCGGTTCGTCTTCGTCCGCTTACCAGAACTCAAACAATAGCACTTTTAATTGCCTCCACACGATTACTGGAATCGAAATCGGATCGTCGTCATCTTACAATTTACTCAGGAAAATTTTTTATCTTCAATTCAGCACCAATATTTTTATTAAATACTTATTTATCATCTCATCAATCATCAATAACTTTTTAAGGAAATGAATACACCGTTTTCGTCCTTATAATAATATCTTAACATCACGATAAGCTAGTAGGCAGCAACAAAGTTACAGTACAGAATCTAATGTTAAGTATTATAGTATTATAGATAAATATAGGAGTGGGTTGTATTTTCCCACGCTTTTACGATATCGGGTCGGGCGTGCGATCTGAAGTAGCTTTATACAATCGTATACCTGTCAGTGCCAAGGGTTCGAATCTAGGTTCTAATTCGCAACTGCTTATCCGGGGATAAGCTAGACCGAAATACGTGAATATTCCAAGCCAAACCTATACGTATTAGCGAAGTATTTTATTTATAAATAGAGCTTCGTACTAACCTAACCCAACTTAACCTTGACTAGGTACTCATAAAACGCGGCCCTCAAATCATTTACAAGGTATCTGCTGTCAAGATTGAATAGATAAATGCCAATTTTTTTTCAACCGGCCCTTTCGGTAATTAACTTCCTCGGAGGTCTGTCCATAGTTTATTTATTCAATATACAATATGAATAGTGTAATGATTGATTCCAGGTACAAGAGCGGGGTGCGCTCAGTGAGGAGCGGGGCTGGCGGCGGCGCGGAAGAGGCGCGGCGCGGCGGCCTCAAGGCGCTGCCGAAGCGCGCCCGCACCCGCTGCAGGGGCATGAACATGGGGCAAAAGCTGTCCGGCGGTGTCAAATCGGTGTCGCGGGAGTGCTCGGCGCCGTACAAGGCGGTGGTCGCGCGCGAGCTGGCGCCGGAGCCGCCGCGGCCGGCGCGCCTCGACGCGCTGCTCGACGCGCCGCCCGCGCATCCCGAGATGCAGCTCAAACATGCCTGGAATCCGGGCGATAGGTGAGCTACCTTTTTTATCGACAACTTTACCTGATCACGTGGTTATCGCGCTATAGATCCATATATCCCTGTATGTACAATTTACAAATTGTCGTTGGTATAATATCCTACTCGCACATTGGAGCGGCGTGCGTCCAATGACCACCTATGACTGAAGATGATGTAGGTACTGTTCGTTTCCATGAAGCTGAGTTACTTTTATTCAGGAATTATGCTCCTGGTCCCTGCTCAAATCATTTCAAACAGTGTAAATTTGTAAAGTCAAACAAATCTCATTAATTACCTACATGCGGTATGCATTTTCAAAGTCCAACATCTGAGTGCACATCACCGAAAAATGTAATATTTCACGCCTTACGTTCCACTGAATAACTTGATTTACTTTCGTGAAACGTTCAATTGAGCTATCAAAGTGAAAATAAAACTAGTAATTCGAGTTACGGAACATATAAGATTGCTCGGGCTTGTGATTCCAATTTCCGAAAACCTTTATTTTCTGTTGTGAACCCTTGCGTGCGTCTTCGTCTACCCGTAACATGCAATGTATGTTAATCAAATAGTCCCAGCTTTGAGTCTCTTACCCGAATTGCCCGAAACTGGACAGTTACGTATCTAGATAATTTATCACTGAGTGGACACCCACAGAGCAATCTCAGTTATCCTTTCTCGGTTCCCTTGAGATATACATCTGTATGAGGTCGCGTGGAATGCTGGGAATTTATGAGAAGTTGTATGCGAAGTTTCTGTCATTTTTCGATGGAATCTCAAATGTAAAAATCTCCTAGTGCTTGATATTCTAACGCCTTACACTTTTACAATTCAAATTGACATTATACTTGGGCAGTCATGTCATGAGTATACCTTTTTCAAATTAAAACAATTCGTTGTCTTAACGTCATTTCATCCAACTGTTGTGCAAACGAATAGTCTCCATACATAAGCTGTAAATGCCAATACAGTACTGTTGACCTGATTTACTACACACTCAAACATCTGGATACGTACGACGTAACTCCAGTAGTGAGAGTTACTCCGCGTCCCAATTCTGGATTAGCTCAATAGGGTCGCCTCTAAACGAGCTATTTTAAACCCCCATAAACGGATTACCCTCTGCCCTAACAGATGATTATGGTAAAATATCGTGTCCCAGAATTTTTCCCATTCATGTTCATCGTACGGTAAAAACGTTAGCATTTCAATGGATCTCGTTTCGTTACGATTGTTATCCTGGCTCTACGCGACATACGAGCACCTACGCCAAATATATTTTAAATATGAATGATTTAATGTGTTCCTTAGTTGTAATACTATTGACCTCCGCTTTTCTACCATAATGTCCTCGTTGTGAAGCTATGTGCGTATTGCAAACAAACTGTTCTAAATATGGATTAGTAAACAAATGTTACAGTCCGTTTGGACTCGTTTCCAGCTCAATTTGGCTGAAATGAAACAAGCATGCAACATGCATATTATTATCATTTTACATAAGAGATAGAGACCTACGGATAGTTAAAGATTTCGTTAAATTTTATTGTATGGGAAGTTCCATAGACGTCTGCTGCGTGACGATGATGTGGCTGTCAAATGTGGTTGATGCAACTGGCCCTTAGATGCCAATGTTTCTCTTATATTTAACATACCCAACATTTATGGTGTTGTGAGTGAGATTCGAAAGGAAGATATGAATTCTAGTTTTTCTTCTGTACATTCTCCTTTTTACAAATAAAATTAAACAAAAACCTCCGTCTAATTTCAGATCACTAAACATATTCGTAAAAGAAGAGGACGCGTTAACGTTTCACCGGCACCCGGTGGCGCAAAGCACAGACTGCATTCGCGGGCGCACCGGCTACTCGCGAGGCCTGCACTGCTGGGAGGTGGTGTGGCCGTCACGCCAGCGAGGCACGCACGCCGTCGTCGGCGTGGCGACGCAGCACGCGCCGCTACACTCCGTCGGCTACCAGAGTCTAGTCGGCGCTACGGATCAGAGTTGGGGATGGGACCTCGGGAGAAATAAGGTGAGACATGATAACATTAAGGTTTCCTTCGCGACGGCTACGATGTGGTTTACTGTTTAATCCTACTCACACGCGAGTGACTAAATACACTTAAGTGTTAACCACAATAGAGGCTTCTGATCACAGCGTCGGTTTAACTATTTCCAAATTGAACCTATACATTTTGACTAGACTGATCGCTTAGAAGGTAAAAATGAGCTTCCCTACGGAATCCAACGAATCTTAACTTTGAACAGATTTTACACTACTAATGTGTCGAAATGTCGTAATTGTTCAGTAAGTTCTAGAAGATCCACTACCATATCTACTTAAATCTAATTTGATTGGGAGTTGCTTGTACAGACTTGATTCAAGATGTCTATATGAAATAAATAAAGTTTTGGCAACAGTTGAATGTACATTAAAACGATTCCGTGCTGTGAAGACACCGCAGTCGTAAGTTAGCAATTCTTCATAATGGAAAAAACCTCCGTGCAAAGCCAGGATTACCATGATGAATTACTTTATAGCATGCCGCGTTCCCCAAACGGATATTTTGTTAGCCCGCTTGTCTAAGCAAAAGCATCCCTCTTAAACCAATTTCCTTTAGCGTTATCACGATGATCATGCATAAAATATTTTCCACATAACTCTTTCCAAGATAAGCAGCAACAATTTTGAAACTGTAAATGCAAATGAACCACTTAGCAGCATATTTCCCTCACTGGTTAATTCACAACATGGTTCTTAGTCATTGTTACGTAGCTCGCAAACAGAATAGCGAACTATTTTAGCTTTTCTGCTATGTGGAGAGCGTAATTCCCCGTAATTCTCGCTAATCTCGCTCGCTTGCTTAATGTCGAAATAGAGAGAGGCGTCTAGAGAGCATGGCACAGTTCTCATACTAAAGCTCCCCCTAATTTATTACCAAAGTACCAACTTCTCTATGAAACTGTTTTGCGATCGATTGACCATTTGATGGATTGATGTTGCCAATAACATTCGGCGTCGATTAGTATTTGCGCACTGAATTAGTAACATTTAGTTTCCTGTTTTGTAGATATTGACGAATAATTTATTGGTTGTTTCCAGTCTGAATGTCAATTAGTGTTTTGATTCATTTGTGATAGCAGCACAACGATCTCGATAGCAGGATTATTACGTAATCATTGATAGGGGCATAGATTTAGTATTTTAGTAGCACGTTATAATTATAACTTTTTCCTGATCGGCTGAACTAATTACGGTAATCAAACTATCATTTTAATAATGATATAATTATTTTAGTTAGTATCTCAAATATAAATCAGTATTACCTAAATAGGTAATACTGATTTATATTTGGTATTTTTTTTTATTCATTAAATAATGAAGTCGGTATGCAATGGTATAAATGTGTATTATTATTTTAAAGTTCGTGTTCACCCAGAACGTTTTACTAAGGAATTTGTTTTATGCCGTGTATTTTGACATCGTAATCGTAACTTGCAACGCCAACAAAACGCAATATAGCGTGACGACAAGTTCAGCGATAGAACGTCACCAAGGTTTATACGTGCCATACTTTAACCTCACTAGTTTACCTGGGATTAGTTCAAAACTTGCAAGCTTACAGTCCCCTTTCAGATAGAGGTTCAAAATGTGTAATATTATTTTAAACATCTACACAGTAGTGCAAAGTAACTATAAAAATATAGAATGAATTGGTCTAGTTAACCTCCTGACGATTAAATTCGGCAGGATTAAATCTAACTCTGTCAATTTGAAAAAAGTTAAATCTTAATTGGGGTTTCCTAATTAGTGTAAATGTCTTCAGGGAGTAAAGGCGGTTACTCTAACAAATACACTTAATAAACCTGAATTACACAACAATAAAGTTTTAGATTTGGTAATGGTAGTATACCTTCTTAGCCTTAGCACAACTTCTCTCGGGCGTGAGGCCATACATCAAGCGCGACTGCAAGTATGGACGCCAGTAGGTATGGGATTTTTTAAATATAACCTAGAGAATAAGAATATAGACCCTAGACGACCCGGAACAGATATAACTGGAGAAAATTGATTAGGAAAGCCGACCCCAAATAAAAATGGGATAAGGCCAGAAGAAGAGAGAGTAAATAAAAGTTGTTTTCGGAATATATATGACGCTCAGCCAGGCAATCATGGTCGCGCGATAAACGATAAAACATCGGGCCGTCCCTATCGCACTAACACGATAGGGACGGCCTGCTGTTTTACCATTATCGCGCGACGCTATGACATAATTATAATCAGTGATCATAATAAATGTCATCAGAATGACGTAAGTCACTAAGAACGTCGCAAATCCGTGCGATCTCTGCATAATGATTGAAATGAGTACGGTCGTTTGGCATGATATAAAGAAGTAGTATTAAAGATGCGGGCACAACGTTCCAGGTGTACCACAACGCGAAAGGCACGGGCGGCAGCGGCACGACGTACCCGGCGCTGCTGCGGCCCGACGAGCAGTTCATGGTGCCGGACCGCGTGCTGGTGGTGCTCGACATGGACGAGGGCACGCTGGCCTTCTGCGCCGACGGCCGCTACCTCGGCGTGGCGGCGCGCGGCCTGCGCGGCAAGACGCTCTTCCCCATCGTGTCCGCCGTCTGGGGCCACGCCGAGATCACCATGAAGTACATCGGCGGACTAGATCGTGAGTACACACATCTACTGCTATTTATTTGTATAGTGGCTGCGAAACGAACCGAGTGCCGGGTTCATATCGGTATTTGTATTGCTGTTGCACCCGTGTAAATGAGACATTTTACGAAACCGGATACTGAGAAGCTATAGTAGCCGCTAATTTATGGTTTTATCAAAGTTTGTGTAATGATGAATACTATAGTACCATAATACCATAAGTATTTGTTTTGTATGAGATAATCTTGGTCAATAACATTTACCTATAGGTTAGCACCCATTGTTAAAAAACCTTGTAATGACCGACTGATATTAGACGGATCTTGAGAAAGAAGCAACAGTTAATTACAGAATTATTACAATCATGGTTTTTATCCCGTTCAATTAAATATTATACTTGAACAACGATTACGCTTGTTTATGCCAGATTAACTCTGTGTGTGTGTGTAACAAAGTAAATCAATAATCGTTTGACAATGTATGGAAGCGCCGAGCTCGATATACGTAGATAAGGTAGTCAATAGAGACAATACGTCCCGAAATGTTATCGTTTGGTTAAACCAGACGGGGTTGTTTATTTGAATTCAAATAGGTGTTTTTTGTTATTATAATGTGTTTTGGAGATAGCTAGAGATGTCTCATCGGATGTATTTATTTGAAGGATACGTCAATAGAATGGAAGCGTATTGTAAATTTGTTGATAATATTGTACGGTTTCAAAGTTTTGTTCCGGTTATATTGAGTTGTGAAAGAATGGATTTACGAGAAAAGTTTTGTATCAGGGGAGAGTGAACATTGAAGTGGAAATATGAACAGAATCGTTATATGCTCGTATACTGGTAGTAGTCGTAATATGTTACTCTTCGACGGACGGTTATTTATTTAGATGTTAATTATATCTGTCGTCAGACATGTAGTTTTATTAGATCGTGTCATTCACGGAGTCATCTGTTTCCGTTCGTATCGTTATAATCGGATCGGAAGGTTTATCGTTTACTTTTGCACCGGTTTTAGACTGATGAAGTCGAAGTAGTTTTTTTTGGTAATCTGTTGTGTTTTCTCCGCTAACGTATCGTGTCGTGTTGCAGCGGAGCCGCTGCCGCTGATGGAGCTGTGCCGGCGCGTGATCCGGCAGCGCGTGGGGCGCGCGCGGCTGCGCGCGGCGGCGTCGCGGCTGGCGCTGCCGCCCGCGCTCACGGCCTACCTGCTGTACCGCGCGCCCTAGTACCACGTCACGGCCACGCGCCAGCGCCGTCTGTGCGCCACCCCCGCCCGCCCGGCAGACACGCCCCACGGGGATGATACGTAAATTCATGTATTTTTACTTTAAGATATTTCGTTCACTTTTAGTCAAAAGTAGTTTCGACATCCGGTCCGTCTAACCCAAGATTCGGCCCGCGGGGCCGGCGCTCGATTGACGCGAGATTATCTCGCCGCGCAGTATACTGTCCGCCCTTCTATCGTCCGATACGATTAAAAGGACGCGTGATCTATGTCGCGACGACAGACTGTCGAACCGGTCGCGTGCCGGCCCCGCGGCGTCGTTATTCCGAAGCGGTCTTCGCGGTATGTACGAGTGCGAAGTCTTAACGCTTCACATGTATAGAAAACGATTTTATCATATTTTCCGTTGCGATATCGAATGAAAAAAAACCATTACGCGCTTGAAAAAAATAATAAACATCCTTTAAACGTAGAACTCCACATATTCAACCCCATAAAATTTCCGATACGGAAACTGAGGCAAAAATGATCGCAAAATCTCACAAAACGTAACTAATTTTTTTCATAAAGCGACCGAACGGCTCGAGTAAAAATATATGAATTTTTAATTTAGTTCGGATGTATAACCCCGCAAACTACGCGAGTGGAATTCGTATGTACAAGCTCACGAGCCCGTCCGTAGACTACGCCCGTGATTAGGCGTCCGCCGAATTAGCTCAACATGCAGAACTTGTTCGAACGCTTTTGACTGCCCGTTCTATCGCTCAGATTTAGGAAATTAGAAGACTACTTATAATGTGACTACAGACGCGTGTGTACGTCCCACGCACACACATCTTTAACAACAAATACATATTGAGCATGTCATTAGACAATTTTGATCTAATCGAATAAATAAAACTAGCTAATTTTTTATATTTTGTTCTCCAAGATGTGTATGTGTGTGGAAACACCATCAAGTTTATTAAATAATATGACGAATTGAGTTATTGAGCGATAGAATCTTCTACCAATAAATGTCTTCAATAGAAGCATTTTGACGAGTGCATACGCAATGAGAACGGTGTTTCAATGCAGATGTGTCATTTTTTCACTAGAATTTTAACGTCTATTCCGAATGACAGACCTTGCACTGACTGATTTTTTTATAGATATAATGACGTAGTGGCTAAAGTAAAAGTAGCTACGAATATTGGACGTTTGAAACCTATAACACCAAACAAATATTATAACAATCTGATCATAGAATACAATTTGATTATTTTGATTTGCATACATTAAATTTATTTTTATTTCAATAATTACTGTGATAATATTTTATTAATAAAAATCAGAATTTATATAAATAGTCATGAATTATTTTTTCAAACGTTTAAGTTTGCAATGATATCGATATCTCCTACGCTCCGAGAGGGTACTTCTCATAAGATTAATGTATATCGCCTAATTAATTTCGAAAGTGTGATGGTGGGCTAGTTCCGGGTATCGTTACCTCGAATCGCGACGAATTGAAGATTTATATACGACACTATTTATAAGTTAGATGTGGCAGTAAATATTGCGACGTGTTTACATTGTCCTGTAACGCAAGCCGCACGTTTTAAAGCCATATTGATCTCTTAAAAAATGCGATTTCTGCCGTGACTCCTGATATGGACGAGTGGCGGCAGAGAGCCGCGTTTCCTCGTTAAGAAGTATATGTTAGAACAACAGGCGCAGCGCCCGCGTCGGCGCCGCTCTAGGCCAGTGTGTATCGTTGGCGATCTTACAAACTATTATATAGCTCACTAAGCGACTGGTTTATTTTTTAGTTTAGTACCTTTAATTCCTATGTAAAAAACGTGTGAGTGTGTAATGTATATAATATACGCATTAATCCGCAGGAAGTTAACATGTCACCCGGGGATTATTTTAGATGTACATTTCTGAACTTGCTTTAAGACGATTCCTAGTATGTATTGGTATGATTTGCAAGTCGATCGCTCCTCGTCAAGTCTTCTGTTTTACGACTTAGTATGTAGATTGCAATTAAAGATAAATAGTATCGTGAAAGCACTGTACTAATCGACTCGTCAGCCATTTTTGACCCAAATTAGTTGTATCGTAACCTAAAAATGTGTAAGTACTTCCATTTTAATAAGAATTTTTTCGTATATAGACGTACGGCATGTAGGCGTCCCTCGTGGAATCCACTTTTGTACGATGTTGATATTCCCATTTTATCTCCGATATAAATATATATTAGACGTGCGCCGTTTAGTTGACTGTCGGGAGATGTTATTTTTTAACGCAGCATTATTTTGTAATAGTCGTCAGAGTTTCATGTGAATATCGACATGTTATACGTAAATAGACGATGATAAACTGCCAAATGCGATGATTGTGTGCGAGCGAGTGAGTGCGAGAATGTGCGAGTGCGTGGAGACGGAGCGAGCGTGCGAGGCGAGGAACGAGTGGCGAGGGATGTGCGAAGAAGCGAGACAGAAGGATATTTTCGTTGCGTAAGTGATATAATCATGATATACACCAAACTTGATGTAACTGTTGCCACGGCCCCTTACGATAAACCCCTCACTGAAGGACCAACGATTTCTCGTTTCGAAATACCCGAAGTATAGTTTGTTTGCATTCGAATTCTTTCATCTTACCTCCCACTTCTGTCTCATATCCCAATAAGGGGTTTACTGTAAAGGATTGTCACGTTAGTAGCAAAAAGTAACCATTTGAATTGTATGAACCGTCTTTAGTCCTGTATATATAGTTTATCATTTTGCGGTGTTTAATGATTACATTATAAGTGGAAATGCATTTTAGTTTTATAAGTTTAGGCAATATTTTTAAAAGATCATTTCTAACGGATAACTACGATTGACAGTCGGAATCTCTTAGATACAATGATTTAAAAAAAATAGGAAAACGATTGGAATAAATATAAATGGTTAAGAAAATAATAAATGATAAAGAATTGAAAATAGTTTTTTTATTGCTTTATATAAATTATGTATGTATATCCTAAACAATGCAAAACCTTATCCTATTTAAACACTGGTCCCATGCAAAGCTATCGGCTATAAAAACGAACAAAAGCACTCCCGTGCAAATAAAAGAGACACGGCGATTTTGATAGCTCACCGCTGGGCAAGTAACTATAAACATCGCCGTGTCTCTTTTATTTGCACGGGAGCGACTATCTTTTGTTCGTTTTTATAGCCGATAGCTCACAGCTTGGTAGTTCGCGGTGGGACCAGTGCCTAAATCCAAATTGTGATCCATGCTACAGCTAGCTAAATCTATAAGTTCATAGAACTAAAAACTAATATTCGTTGAGCAAATTGCCGATTAGAAAGGACGGATTTCAGAATAAACTGCAGCTACTTTTGCAAAAAGAAAAAAAACTTAACTTTATTTGATACAATAACTTTAGCTCCTCTAGCATGGGAGCAAGATAGTTCACAATAAAATTGGCTAAGCGGGCGAGGAGCTCTAAATGAGTAAATGTCGCCATTCATATTCTCTTATCACTAAATTTGTGTTCAGTTATCACAGTTCAAGTAAACAATTCATTTTCTGCTTACTCAGGAAATAAGTCTTTAATTTCCTAAGTAGAAATAATTATTTGTTATACAAGGGGGCAAAGTTGTATTTTAACGCCGAGTGCGGAATTGAAAAACGAGCAAGTGAAAGGATTCTATAGTTGAACCACGAGCGAAGCGAGTGGTTCTAAAATAGAATCCTGAACTTGCGAGTTTTTTAACACACGAGAAGTAAAATACATTTGCACCCGAGTGTAACACAAAACTTTTCGCCTCACTATAGCGAGGAAACTACAACGCAAACTGCTTCCAGAAGTTCCACAGGTGGTAAATCATCTTTATTACTAGATTAACCTACTTTTATCAATTTTAAAGCAGTTAATTTGACTTTATTCAAGGTCAAATTACTTTACCCACTAGCGGATAAAATGCGTTTTTACCCGCTGATATTAAAGGACAAAACACGTGTTTCCGAGCTAGTGAGGGGAAAAGTCAATTATACCTGTAAGATACATTAAAATAGGTTGAGATGACAAACTGCTCCAGCCATCCATTTGATTATGGAGAGACGTGGATAAAAGTCAATCTACAAAAATGTGGAATATTGGAGGCCATTTGTTTTACGATTCGCCATCTAACAAGAGGTATGAAATTGCGAACCAGTCGCGCATAAAGACATGTTCAAGTACATAGCTAAGATAACAATCGTTGATCATCAAAGCTAAATAGTCACGGACTTTTCGCAGCACTTCAACCCCATCTTTAATTTGGAGTTTGTTATCATTCGATTGTCATCTTAACTAGGATCCTGATCGTTGTTTATTCGAAGAGAGTATGGTGTTCCAACACCGTGTCATCGACTATGATGATGGTTTCCTCGGAGAGGTCGACGGGCAGGTCTATCTGCGCCTTTAGCTCCTGCAGACCTCCAATCAGGTCAACCAGTGACGCCTGAGAAGGGAAATAAGTCATTAGATCTAATGTAGGTAAGTTTTACTAGATGGCAGCAGAAGAATGGTTATAAAATAAAAACAACAGCTGGTAACTTGTACAAGAGCAAAATGGGCGTTATGCATTTGATACAGGAGCATATTTTGGTATTTTTAACTCTTTGGACCCAATACCCGACGTGGGCGCGTTTATATCATGAACCTTAATCGATAGCGGCAAAATACTTGCCATCATACTTAAAACAAAAATATCTGCAATAAGAATTACTGTTCAAAATCGAATGACCAGAAACAAGCGTCAAATGGTCTAATGGGTTAACGAAATGAATATACAAATATAAAAATGTATTTATAGTTATATGTAGCTTTTGCACACATGAAGGTTGATATTGTAGTAGTAGTAGCAAGAATTTTGGATTTGGACAGTAACCGCGTGCGTCAGTTGATGTCTTTAGTAGTCAAAGAGTTGTAGTCCGTTACGTATGTAATGCCTTCTTACCTTTGTTTCTTCGAAATCCTTGAGCACACTATCCATATCCAATTCATCGCCATCGAATGGCCCGACCAGCATCTTTAGGTTGTCCGGAAGCAGGGAGGTATCCACATTACCAGTGTTGGGATCTTTTAGTATTCTGAAAACATAGTTTGGCTGTTAAGATGATGATGGAATGGTGGTTCAGACGGCAGATGGAATAGCGGTCCAGAGAGCGTGAGTAACGTGAGATAAGTCTCACCTGAGACAATAATATTTCCGGTTTAAATGTATTCTAAAAGCATTTCTTTGCAGACGTTTATGTTTGTAAAACCTTTTCCAGTGCTGTCCAAACTATAATGTATTCCCGAAAAATCTAAATATAATAAAATTAATCTAATTTTGACGCCTCCAAGCCATCATGGCGAGGCGCTCCACTCGCGCCTTGTCAACCCAGCATGTGACATACGACTCCCGCGAACGACCTGTCGTTACCTGCTGGGATAGTGACGACAGGAGTCTCATACGCCACGCTACGTGGGCAGACTTGTCTAAAGCGTCTCTTACGGCTCAGCCACGACATTATCCGATCGCGATATCGGGATGCGGTGCAAGGATACATTCAAGCGAGACAAAGCGATGGGACTTTTCATTCGCACGATGCTGCCGCGCTTAGACCAATGTCGTGGCTAGGCCGTTACGCTTATACTCCCGTGTGCTGAGGGTCAAGTTTGCTCACCTGAGTATCCGGTAGCGGGTGATATCGGGTCCAGTGAGCGCGGTGAGCGTGGGCGCTTTACGGCCCAGCCACGACATTGGTCTAAGCGCGAGAGCGGTGAGCGACAGCCATACGTGCGAATGAAAGTCCCATCTCTGTGTCTCGCTCCAATGTATGGAGCGCCGCTCACCGCTGTCGCGCTTAGACCAATGTCGTGGCTGAGCCGTTAGCCTCCATGGCCCGAAGCTCCACGCGCGCCCAGTCTACCCGCAGGAAAGTGTGTGTGAACCGCAGCCGCAGACCACGTGCCACCCACCTACTAGGGTACACGAACTTCAAGTGTCGCCCAAGACAGTCCACTTCTAAATATATTTTAAGCTTACCTGAGTATCCGGTAGCGGGTGATCTCAGGCCCAGTGAGCGCGGTGAGCGTGGCCAGCGTGGGCGCTCTAGCCTCCATGGCGCGGCGCTCCACGCGCGCCCAGTCTACCCGCAGGGAGAGTGTGTGTGAGCCGCGCCCGCGGACCACGTGACGCGCGCCTATTAGGCTACACGAACCGGCGAGGGACATGTATTGCACTGAAAATCACACATTATGCTGAGATTGCTAAGTACACATAAAAAATATAAAACTGAAGTGAGCACATGTAAAAGGCAGACTACCGAGCCGTTCCAAGGGCATCCCATAAGAAAAAGAAAAACATATTCTTACTAAATATTTTTCTTGTTCTCATTTATGCGATGACCTTACAAGGTAATGTGTTAGGGCTATTGGCATTGCATGTCACTCCATGGCATCATGCGTGAAGCAGTGATCGTCACCAATACTCGTAATCTTAGAGCGTGCGCAGACAGTTCGTTCTGTCAGGCGTTCTGTCAGAGTTCCGTGACCGTTGACCGCTCAAGAGTTCCAACGCACACAGGCGGCGCTCAAAGTCTCGCGTTCTGGTTTCGTTTGTGTCTTTGTACATGCAACATGTCACTGGAAAGTTCGTTTTCCTATGAAGAATGATTGCTCTTGTCATGGGGTCTCATCCGGAACATCGTATAATTAATGTCAAATCAAAATCATAGATGGCGCTACGTGCCACGATTAGCCATTATGACCTATTTATTCAATAAATTTAAAGGTCTCAAAGGTATTATTTTAGTCTCATGCATTAAGAATATCATTAATTTAATACACAAATCCACACAAACACGAATTCAATGCAATATTTTTCAAAATTCGAATCTAAAATTTATTACACGACTGAATACAACATCAGCAAACTCGCATTGAACGTTATTGAGTCGTCTAAGTATTATTACCTCTCGTCACTAGATGGAGTGACTGTGCATAACGTACGTGATATAATTAGAATAGCCACTTGAGTGCGGGCTAGTCATACGCTCAAAAAACCAGTGTAAGGGCGCTCTCCGGAACCATGATCTTCTTACGCGTCTGGACGGCACATTTTAGACTGGTTACGTAGCCGTATTCAACTCGTGTGCACTCCGTAACCACACGGTATCGTTAATGAAACTTATGAATGAATGGCGTTGTTGGTAAAACGAAAAGCAATATGTGAAGCCTGGCGTCCACTAAGCGATTCGTCACTAATGCACAAGTAGCTACTCGCGATCGAGCGCTCTCTATATTTCTCTAGTTTCGGACTTCTGATGCGACCGAGCGGCACCGCCCCCGACTGCGCGATGGCAATAAACACAAAAATCACAAATTTGAATTCGTGCTTGCCTACCTTATCGTGTTAGTTCTTCATTATTAATAAATCATTTTAATTGTTGAATGTTGATTAGAACTGTTATCTGGGACATTTTTATTTTTGTCAAAGTTGTACGTCCACCCGACTTTTTTTGAATTTGGAAATTTTTACGTGGTTTCCACTCAGAATTGTGAGCTCTTTCACTCCTAATAGGAAAAAAAAGTCTCCAAAGTTTTTTTCCATTCCGTTACCATTTTTAGGGTTCCGTAGTCGACTAGGAACCTTTATAGTTTCGCCATGTCTGTCTGTCCGTCCGTCCGTCCGCGGATAATCTCAGTAACCGTAAGCACTAGGGATGTACCGACTAGTCGCCGACTAGTCGGGAAAGCCGACTATCCGGCCACATTTGTAGTCGGCGATTAGTCGGCGACTAGTCGGCAAAAAAGGCCGATTAGTCGGCACTTGATAAATGATACGAAAATAGTACAAAAATAAATTATCGGATGATTTATGGTCGTATTATGTACGTAGGTATTCGTTATGCCTTTGTTAGTCAAAAGAATAAATATCTGTAATCATCAGTCATTAATGACCTACCTAAGACTATCGGTTTCATAGGCAGGACCATTATCTATTTTAAGCTAAAAAATGGAAAATGTGTAAAACTATTATTGACATTTGAACCTGAACAAAATATGAAAAGCGCGATAGAACCCAAAAAATGACATTTCAAAAATTCTGGTGAAATTAGTCGATAATTATGTTCTGGCCGACTAGTCGGCCGACTAATCGGCCACCCAAGCGCCGACTAGTCGGTAGTCGGCCTAGTCGGCCAAATCACTAGTCGGTACATCCCTAGTAAGCACTAGAAAGCTGAAATTTGGTACTAATATGTATATCAATCACGCCAACAAAGTGCAAAAATAAAAAATGGAAAAAAATGTTTTATTAGGGTACCCCCCCCCCCCCCCCCTACATGTAAAGTAGGGGCTGATATTTTTTCATTCCAACCTCAACGTGTGATATATTGTTGGATAGGTATTTAAAAATGAATAAGGGTTTACTAAGATCGTTTTCTGATAATGTTAATATTTTCGGAAATAATCGCTCCTAAAGGAAAAAAAAGTGCGTTCCCCCCCCTCTAACTTTTGAACCATATGTTTAAAAATTATGAATAACCTAACCACAAAATTAAAATTTTGAAAAAACCCCCGACCGCGACATAGTGGACCGATTTTCATGAAACATGGCTAAGAACACTCCCGACTAACTCAGCTTTCAAACAAAAAAAACTAAATCGAAATCGGTTCACCCGTTCGGGAGCTACGGTGCCACAGACAGACACACACACAGACAAACAGACAGACAGACAGATAGACAGACAGACAGACAGACAGACAGACAGACAGACACGTCAAACTTATAACACCCCGTCGTTTTTGCGTCGGGGGTTAAAAAAATTACAAAAGTAGAACTTTATAAAGACTTTCTAGGAAAATTGTTTTGAACTTGATAGGTTCAGTAGTTTTTGAGAAAAATACGGAAAACTACGGAACCCTACACTGAGCGTGGCCCGACACGCTCTTGGCCGGGTTTTTTTTCATACGTTTTGTATGGCAGTAACGGAATGGAAGGTTTGAAAAATGTATGGATATCTTAAGACATTTTTTTTACTTCCTATCAGGCAGGATCGAAAGACCTTGAGATTCTGAGTATGAATCGCGTAAAAAACACCCATGTTACAAAAAAACAGGGGTGAACAACTTTAAAAAAAATGGCTCATCTGGCCGGCAGCCATAAGGCCATAACAGATAATAGTAATTATGTGTTGAAATGAAATGAAAATGAAATATTTATTTTTCAAGTAGGCATATTACAATGAACATGTGAACGTCAAGGTTCAGTAAATAACTAATTTCGGTGTTTTTCTCAATTTCATGAGTAAAAATTACTCTAGACAATGAAATAAAACTATGGAAACGTTAATTAATCCGTTTCCATAATTTTATTTCATGAGTAACTATCGCGGTAACCGAAGACAATATTACTCTAGAAAATGTTTTGTCAAATACCTAGCTACATTACCTTTTATTTTTTATATTAAGTACATGTATTTGTTTACTTAATAATATACATTTCCATATTTATACATTGAAATAGATATCATACACGAAAGGAAAAACGACACCGACGACGGTTTTTCCCACATTTCTAATTAACTACGCGCCTGCTTTCGAGTGCTTTAAATTTTAATAAACCAACTCATTCTTTGATTGGGGGCTCGGGCCTCTCAAGGTCAGTGCAAATGTGATGCGTAGAATAGGTACTAGTATAGGTAGGTAGGGGCGCGGGGCGCGGGGCCGCGACTAAATCTTGTTCATTCACATCCGCTTGCATGTGTCGCGGATAGAGCGAGTACGTAAGCGGCGAGCACACATACTAACCGCGCGGAGGCCGTTTGCCACCCTGATGTATATACACTGGTCAAAAAGAGAAATAAAAAAACAAAGTGTGATGTAAAGCTGCATTTTTGGTATGTTATTTGGGGTCCTTGGGGGAATGTAGGACTATATTTTGCAAGCAAAAAAATGGTGTGCTAACTTCGTAATTAAAAAAAAAAAGTAAAAAAATCTGACTTTTTTTGGTTTTTGCCGTTTTATTAAAAAACTATGCATTTTTGGTCAAAAGTTGCTTTGTAATGTTGAAAGCGCATTAAATTCCAAACAGTTTGACATCTTTTTTATCAATGTCCGTCAAATATTTTTTGAGATATGAAGCGTCAAAAAAAGAGCATTTTCCCCCTTTCTATGAAAATATTCGTTTTGTTAAAATTTTGAGACAGATATCAGCAAAACAACTCAGGCTATTACATAAATTGTAAAATAAAAATGTAGAAAATTTCACTAGCTTTCATTTAAGACCAAAAGAGTGCCAGTTATTTAAAAGAATAGGATTATATCATAAGTCTAGTATAACTGGATCAGAAATAATCGGTGGATGGTAATGGCCAAATGGGATAGTTTACATATATTTACAGGAGGCGTAGCGGAGAACGAATTATTATTATTTGGGGGCTGTTCAAGTATTACTCAGACACATATTTGCGTATATCAAATCAACATTTATTTAGTAGTTTATAAGTTAAGTTTACGGTCAGAAAGACCTCAGGATCGCCGCTTGGCGGAAAAAAATATTTACGAGTAGAAAACCCTCATTAATTGAATCAGATTGTTCCGAAATTGTTCTTATACGGACTGGTTTTTAAAGCATATCACTGAGAGTCAATAACATCGATGCAATCTCACGAGCGTTGTCGTGGACGTGCCCGAATCATAGTATTCTCCGTTTAACGAAATATCAGTACATACATAGTATATGTTGTATTGCACGCGCAGGTCTCTCACCGCCGCGCAGGTGTAGTCGGACCATAACTCGACGGTATACACGCTTGTACAAAAACTGAGGAACAGCTGTCTTTTTACGCTGTCATTACATTTGGCGAATCTTCTAGCCAACATGTTTGCCCTTACTGCGGTGGCTCGCCTCTGCCTTTCTATGTCCTCCTGGTCTTTTAAACTGGACAACAAGATGTGGCCAAGATATTTGACTTCGTGTACTCTCCGCAATTGATCTCCATCAAGCAAAAGAGGTGGTACATGTGTGAGCATATGTGCTGCCTCCATGAGCATAAATTCAGACTTGTCCGGATTGTATCTCATGTTATGCTGGCTGGCGTATCTCTCGCATTCTGCAACTAACTTACGCATAGCTCCCACAGATGGTGCTAGTAGGACCATATCGTCTGCATATGCGATGTGATTTATTATTTGCCCATTGATGGAGCAGCCAACCTCGGTACTGGTCAAAGCCTGCGACAGCCCATCCATGTACACGCTGAAGAGAGCCGGAGATATACTGCCTCCTTGTCTCACGCCACCGTTTAGCCCGCTGGCTGTGGACAGAGTTGACTTCCATCTTACTACGTTTTTCTGCTGGGAATACCACTTCTCCAGTATCTTAATAATTGGCGTGGGCGCTTTCCGTTCCCGTAGTTTATTCCACAGCAATTGATGGTCAAATACAACTCAAGTGGACTTTCTATCACTACAGGAGTTGTGCCATCAAGATGCAGAACCAGGACCCTCAAAAAGGAAAAAGTAAAATGTAACTAATTCTGTTTTATTTTTCTAATTTACTAAACTTCAAAATTTTACTGTATTTTATTTCTTCATTAGTAATAGTCAAATCGATGCAAAGTTAGCTTAGACAATTTTTTCAGATAAACGGATATCAAAGAAAGTAAGATCGAATAGATAGCACTTTCAACCTAAAACTTTTAGCGTAAACTATTTTACCTTAACCAATCTACCAGACTCATGGCTTCTCTATTTATAGATTTTTTTGTTTACCAAAGTAACTATTCGTCTTACTGACCTTTATTTGCACTAAAATTAAAGCAAAATAAATTTTATACAATGTTATATTGCAATATATATCATATCATGAAGTATTTTGCAGATATTTGTCTAAAAATATTGGCAAAACGCTACATTTTATAAATGCGTCAAAAATTAACCTTTTTTAACGCTTCATATCTCAAAAACTATTTGACGGACATTGATAAAAAAGATGTCAAACAGTTTGAAATTTAATGCGCTTTCAACATTACAAAGCAACTTTTGACCAAAAACGCATAGTTTTTTAATAAAAAAATAAAAACCAAAAAAAGCCCGATTTTTTTACTTTTTTTTTTAAATTACGAAGTTAGCACACTTTTTTTTTGCTTGCAAAATATAGTCTTACATTCCCCCAAGGACTCCAAATAACATACCAAAAATCCAGCTTTACATCACACTTTGTTTTTTTAGCCGATTTTCATGTAAGATTTGACCGGTGTAATACCTCTATGTACCTAAATGAATTTATTAGTGTGAGAGACCCTTACGAATAACATACAAGTTAGTGTCAAGTGATTGACTGCACATGTCAAAACAAAAAACATTAGGAATTGGTCACACACGTGTTCAGTAATTATCTTTGGTAAAGGCAGTCACACACATGTTCAGTAATTATCTTTATTTTTTTAATAACTCGATAACCGTAAGAGTTAAGTTTCTTAGAGACATTAAATTCATTTGATCTTCCCTTAAAGTTAACAGAATTCAATAAAAACAGTGTGTATAACAAATAACAATTTTATTTACATGATTTATTTTAACTTGCATTAATATACTGTTCTCGAACATATTGTATCGATAAACTACCTCTCTAGTCGATCTGTGTCGATACTAACCCAACGAAGTAACTTTTCTAAGACGTCACCAGGTCACCACGCGTCCTTTTCTTTAGGGTGCTATAGAAAAGGATACCTATAGTTTTCTTTGTTCTTATTTACTGACAGACTTGTTTGACAGATTATATCAATTTATAGAGCAATCAATTTGATTAGTGAAACTAAATAATTTGTTATTCATGTTACCTACTTAAAACTGGAGTTTTAACATCACTATCACTATTACTTCACTATCACTATCATCACTATCACTACATAGTATAAAACAAAGTCGCTTTCTCTGTCCCTATGTCCCTATGTCCCTATGTATGCTTAAATCTTTAAAACTACGCAACGGATTTTGATGCGGTTTTTTTTAATAGATAGAGTGATTCTAGAGGAAGGTTTATATGTAGGTAAAGTACCAAGTACCCGTGCGAAGCCGGGGCGGGTCGCTAGTTTGGTATATAAACAACAATGTGCCACAGGACTCATAATAAAACGGCTCAACATAATTTTTAAGAAAAAAAAACCGTCGCCTTTCGGTTTCTGGTGAAAGCTACTTGCGAATGTTGGATTATGTAGAAATGTGTAAGTATTTTTTAAAACTGCTTTTAATGCTTCAATTATTAGATGGCAACACAAATGAATATACGTATAACGTTAAGGTTTGAGGAGTTTCCTCAATTCCTCATGAATCCGATTACATTATAAGAAATCGAAGCTTGACAAACTTTGACTTGAAAATTCAATATGCTTAACAAACATAACTAAATAAATGTCACTGTTTTGGACTTAAATGCAAGCTTTTCTTCCAAAAATACCAAAGTCACTATAACGGCTCAGCCATGACATTGGTCTAAGCGCGACAGCGGTGAGCGGCGGCCATACATTGGAGCGAGACACAGCGATGGGACCTTTCATTCGCACGTATGGCTGCCGCTCACCGCTGTCGCGCTTAGACCAATGTCGTGGCTGAGCCGTGAGTGTGCCGTTCAGATTTGAGGAGTTCGGTTCTGACTATCATCAGCAGTTCCACTGCACCAAATGTTACTGTTCTGGACGTAAGTGCATGCTGTTCTTATAAAAATACCAAAGTCACTATAAGCGTGCCGTTCAGATTTGAGGAGTTCGGTTCTGACTATCATCAGCAGTTCCACTGTACCAAATGTCACTGTTCTAGACGTAAGTGCATGCTGTTCTTATAAAAAATCGGCCAAGAGCGTGTCGGGCCACGCTCAGTGTAGGGTTCCGTAGTTTTCCGTATTTTTCTCAAAAACTACTAAACCTATCAAAATCAAAATAATTTTCCTAGAAAGTCTTTATAAAGTTCTACTTTTGTGATTTTTTTCATATTTTTTAAACATATGGTTCAAAAGTTAGAGGGCGTCCCCGCACTTGTTTTTCCTTTAGGAGCGATTATTTCCGAAAATATTAATATTATCAAAAAACGATCTTAGTGAACCCTTATTCATTTTTAAATACCTATCCAACAATATATCACACGTTGGGGTTGGAATAAAAAAAATATCAGCCCCCACTTTACATGTAGGGGGGGGGGGGGGGGGGGGGGTACCCTAATAAAACATTTTTTTTCCATTTTTCATTTTTGCACTTTGTTAGCGTGATTGATATACATATTGGTACCAAATTTCAGCTTTCTAGTGCTAACGGTTACTGAGATTATCCGCGGACGGACGGACGGACGGACGGACAGACAGACATGGCGAAACTATAAGGGTTCCTAGTTGACTACGGAACCCTAAAAATGGCAAAGTCACTATAAGCGTGCCGTTCAGGTTTGAGGAGTTTAGGTTCTGGCCATCATCAGCAGTTCCACTGCACCAAATGTCACTGTTCTGGACGAAAGTGCATGCTGTTCTTATTAAAATACCAAAGTCACTATAAGCGTGCCGTTCAGGTTTGAAAAGTTCCGTTCTGACCATCATCAGCAGTTCCACTGCACCAAATGTCACTTTTCCGTACCCAAATGCATGCTGTTCCTTTAAAAACACAAAAATCAGCATATGTATGCCTTTCAGATTCGAGGAGTTCCCTCGATTTCTCCAGGATCCCATCTTCAGAACTGGGTTCTGAGAAAAATGGGACCAATCTGTATGCATATACCTTCAATCAAAAAATTTTTTTTCAAAATCGGTCCAGAAGCGACGGAGATATCGAGGAACAAACATTAAAAAAAATAAAAAAAAACATACAGACGACTTGATAACCGTCCTTCTTGAGAGATGAGGCGACGGTTAAAAATAATACCAATAATAATAGGTGCGTGCTATATTTTACTCAGCAGCCGGCGTAGCCGAATGGCAATTGTCGACACCATATGCCGACAGAAATGTAGTCTAGCTCTGTCGCGCAAGTACGCAACAGCTATAATTAGAGGTAGATAGATACAACGAAACAAATATTATCGTGAGCACGTGTGCATTCGACTACGCACACTGATGAGCGGACCCAGCGCGTACGTACATTGCGAACCACCTGCACGCACACATACAAACCGCGCGGCATACAATCCACTGGTAGGCTATGTCTACAACGCCATCTAGTAATGTCTGACTTTAAACGTGCACATGACGTTGTATGTTTAGTGCGTGAAAGCTAAAACAGATGTCGCAAGATGTTGCAGTTTGATGACTATTTCGACGTAGGATACTGATAAGTTTTGTTGGCCACGCGTGGCTACTGGCGCCATCTAGCTGTTTGAGTGTGGATTAAATTTAGTACACAGGTCTAGAATACTTAGGACGGCGCCCATTTTTAGTATGGGGTTAGGTATCTGTACTAGTATTATTTGATCTGTGCTCTTGTAGAGCTTAGGTACAAGCTTCTAAAAAGAAAATAAAATTAACACAACGCGAGAAAAACAAGGCAAAATTTGTACATGACTAACATGAGTCACGATTTTATGGCATGTTTTTTTTGTATTTATTTATTGCAATTCACATGACCATGTACATTACAGGTTTTACAAGTACTTAAAAGTATAGGTAGGTACACAAATGACACATGAAGCCCTGAGGGGCGCAGCAATAATTAATGTAGGTAGGTAGGAGGCATTTCGCTTATACAATTTGTTAGGTACAATCTTTTTCACGTCATGACGGTGCGCCAACAAATAAGGATAAACAAATGAAACTGGGTCGGCTATGACTAGGTACTTCATAGTAATTAATGATTATAGTAAGTAGGGGTTTAGGCTTTCAATAATGTTCTCTTTTTTTTTTACTGTGTTTATTCATTATCGTTCCATTTATTTACGACGCAAGCTCAAGTGATAATATATCTCTAAAGAAGTGTTACTTTCCCGATATATGCATAGATCCTTTCATTTGCAGCTGTAGTTCAAATAAACAATCAATGAAGTCGTGCGTGACACGTTACTTTTACGTGGATTCACCCAGCTGGGCCCGTACAATAATACTCACAGTTAAAGTTAACCCGGGCACATACGAAGGCTGGCATGGGCGACTTGTTGGTCAGCTTGAGGTCTATGGAGGAGCGAGCTACGGCTCTCACTAATGCGGTCTCGCCGTATGTGGCCAGACCGACCCAGCGTAGGGCGTCGCTACTGGAACATCCGTATAAGCTTATCTGTAAAAAAAATATTAAAAATAACATATATAACTGTAACTATGTTTAACAGATACTGAAAACTCAAGAGTATTCAATTATTTGGAGGCAAATAACATGTTGACTAGTTGCGCCTTATGTTTAGACAACAGATTTCGTCAGCGCATCGCGCTGATCCGCGCAAATCAATCTAGGGCATAAGCCAGCACAAACATAGTGTAGTAGTTGCACTTTACACGGATGGAATACAAATAAGATTTACATATGTGTGCTATAGGTAATATTGTGTATATAAAGAAATATAATTTGTAAATAAATCAGATACCAATTGTCCGTTGGTGTTTCACTACCTCCATACCTAGTAATCCAGGTACTCGGCCTTAGCGTGTGGCTGTACACCTTAGATTCCAAAATCGTTTAAATACGCGCTGAAAACTATACTCCATGTTTTCGAGAAAGTTTATAGAACCCAGGTCTATCAGAACTTAATTAGCTTTTCTCATCTTTTAGGCAGGCGTTTGAAATAGTAGCTTAGGGCGCGAATCGCTAGTAATTTTTATAGACATAACCTGTTAATGCGTCTCTATGGATAAAGTGGGACCTTTTGCTTTGGAAAAGACAAAAATATATTAACACGTTTGACACCAAGAACCCGCCTGGTAAGACTCTTAAACTTTGCTCAGATGCCGAAGAACCCGCTGGGCGAGCTATCGCCGTACAAGCGGAAGGTTTTAAATTACTACCAGTTTCTGACGCAGTGCGTCATTTTTTGTCTGGAAGTAAATGTGTTAAGAATTTAAGATTGCGGCCAGACGACCGGTCTGGCCTAGCGCGTAGTGACCCTGCCTGCTACGCCGCGGTCTCGGGTTCGAATCCCGGTAAAGGCATTTATTTGTATGATGAGCACAGATATTTGTTCCTGAGTCATGGATGTTTTCTATGTATATAAGTATTTGTATTATTTGTGCCGTTTGTATATCCGAGGTCTTATAAAGACTGTATCGTTAAATATGGAGACAACTTTGAGTAGCCGTATTTATTTGCTATTATATTTTTTTCTTATAACAAGACATGGGCTTAATAAGGCACATAATAAGGTACGCATTTTGTCCCAGAAACTCGACGTAAAGCATGTGGTTTAGACAGCATTGACTTAATCCTCCCGAGTACCAATTATGATTTCGGACAAATGCTACTAGAAAATTCACAAAGTGCGTACAAGACGACACAATTGCGAAAAAAAAATGTACAGTGCGAACCTCAACGACACGTGATCCACAAAGCAGAATATCTAGACATAGTCTAGCCACTGTTATTTTTAAAAAATAAAGTTCATGATCTGTGTATGGCGGCCATTTAGAGAATGTGGCATGGCGCTTACGCTATCTCCGACTTTGATGTCGAATTTAACTATCATACACTGTTTATATCTATCTGGTTTAGGCACTGTTCAAACACCATGAATGTGTATTAAACATTGGCCTATGCCTAATTTTTTTTATCTATTTCTCTCATCCTGCTTGTATCAAAAATTTACGGCAATCCGGAACGTTGCTCAAAAATGCGTTTTTTTTTTAATTATATAAATTCACCGCATTTATTCTGCAAGTACCCAATTGAACAACCATGAAGAGGACTCTTAAAAAATATATTTTGGCAGCATATTAACCTTTGTTTGTCGAAATCGTACAAAGAGTCTTTGAGATATTTTCAAATTAAGCCAGATTAGGGGTTGTCCGAAATGTATTTGCTAGACCTTAATGAAAGTACCATAAAGTCCCTAAAATAAAAAAAATATCAGACCTTCTTATATCAAATAGTACTTACCAATACCTTCAGATCATACTCTCGGACCATAATAATACAAAATTATGCACATGTCAACATTTAGACGAGGTTTGTGTTGTCCCTATAATTAACGATACAGTCCTTATAGAGAGAGTACGTCGTAGACGTCGCATCGGACCGATAGATGGCGCCATCGTTCGTTGTAAGTCGCTCCGGCGTCACACCGCCGCGATGTTGGTAGTCCCGTTTTCCCCACCTGCAACATAAGGCTCCTACGCGCCCCGGCCCGCCACCAGCCACCCTCATTGTTTCGTCGAACGCCGAAGTGACCGGTTGTCGCGTATTCCGTTCGAACATTTTTACAGCATGGTGTCTCGAAATTAATCTTTTAGTTTCTATTTCCTTGTTACTCCTGGTCAAACCAGAGTTATTCGTGTTTTTATTTAAAAAGTGGCTTATAACGTTTCGGAATTATGAAATTTTTCAATTTCAATTTTCACCGTCAATTCTTTCTTCCCTTTTAATTTACGCTCGTTCTTCTTGAATAATGAGATATATTATGCCTCGCTAGCGATCATTATTCGTCTTTCGGGGTTCTCACGATAGAAATGAACGAGCGGTGCTTTATGATTCTACCCACTTTTTTGTAAGAAAGTTCCATGCTGCAAAAATCGTTACCGTTAATCAGTTTTCTTTTTAAACTATTCGCATTTCCGAGACTAAAGTAGGAAGTGTTATCCGCGTATTAAAAGTTTCGCGCGAGAATATAAGCGGTAACGTAGGTAAGTTGCTCCGCCGGGGACCACGTGCTCCGGGGACCACGTGCTTCGCGACCGCGGGCTGCGCGACCTGCGGGCTGCGGCGGCGGCGGCGACGGCGGCGGCGGAGGGCGCGGTGGAGGAATACCGCGCTCCAAGGAGGTTTGAATTTCTCCGACGAATGGGTGAGCAGATTCATATTATTTTAGAAAGAACATGTTCGGTTTCCGATTCGGTGCGGAGGCCCCAAACCACGTGTCGGCGCCGGAACTTACTGTAGCGCTGCGATAGCGCCACTGACCGCGGCAGTGTTGTCCGCCGCGTCGGCGCCGCCGAAGTTGCGTAGAAGTTGCCTCCTCGTTAACGATGGCCATCTCTGCGGTGCCGCCGAACAACGTTGTGGCCGCCACATAGGCGTCGCGTGCGACGCTGTAAGTATGTCTGCTGCTGCCCCGACGCGAGCGCCGCGCCGTTAGTGATCTGTCGTCAATATGCAGGCTACCAGCGCGGCCACCTTCTGCCCCCGCCTACAACGCCAATATCGCTGGCCGCCACGCTTATGCTGGCGCCTCGATGGTGATGCAGAGCGTTCGTCTGCCGTGACAACGCCGCGATCCTGCTGAAGCTGTCCACCAGTATCGCTGGCCGCCACGCTTATGCTGGCGCCTCGATGGTGATGCAGAGCGTGCGTCTGCCTTGACAACGCCGAGAGCCTGCTGAAGCTGTCCACCAATATCGCTGGCCGCCACGCTTATGCTGGCGCCTCGATGGTGATGCAGAGCGTTCGTCTGCCATGACAACGCCGCGATCCTGCTGAAGCTGTCCACCAGTATCGCTGGCCGCCACGCTTATGCTGGCGCCTCGATGGTGATGCAGAGCGTGCGTCTGCCTTGACAACGCCGCGAGCCTGCTGAAGCTGTCCACCAATATCGCTGGCCGCCACGCTTATGCTGGCGCCTCGATGGTGATGCAGAGCGTTCGTCTGCCGTGACAACGCCGCGATCCTGCTGACTGTCCACCAGTATCGCTGGCCGCCACGGTTATGCTGGCGCCTCGATGGTAATGCAGAGCGTGCGTCAGCCCTGACAACGCCGCGATCCTGCTGTAGCTGTCCACCAGTATCGCTGGCCGCCACGCTTATGCTGGCGCCTCGATGGTGATGCAGCGAGCTCATCTGCCGTGACAACGCCGCGATCCTGCTGAAGCTGTCCACCAGTATCGCTGGCCGCCACGCTTATGCTGGCGCCTCGATGGTGATGCAGCGCGCTCATCTGCCGTGAAAACGCCGCGACCCTGCTGAAGCTGTCCACCAGTATCGCTGGCCGCCACGCTTATGCTGGCGCCTCGATGGTGATGCAGAGCGTTCGTCTGCCGTGACAAGCCTCAGTGGTGATGCGGAGCGTAATACTGTTAACCGCTGCACAGGCGTCGCAATCCTTCTGCTGCGTCTGTCATGACAACGCCGCAAGCTACTTGAAGTTTTCCACCGGTGTCGTCGGCCGCCACGCTGATGCTGGCGCCTTGATGTCGCCTCGATCGCACGAGGTAAGATTGCAGACGCGGCGACCTTCATCGCGCCACCGAGCGCAATACTGCGGCTGCCGCGAAGGCGTCGCTAATTTTCCTGTCGCGTTTGCCGTGACGACGCCGCGAACTCTGTCGATGCTGTTCACCGATGTAGCTGACTGCCACGCTGGCGCCGGTGCCTCCCGCGCTGACGGCGGCGACCTCGAGAGGGCCACCGAGCACGATACTGCGTGACGCGACAGGGGCATCGAAGACGCCTTTCGAGCTGACGACGGCCGTCTCAATCACCGCCGAACGTAACATCGTCTGCTGCAGTGACAAGCTGGTAAGATTGCTGATGTGGTCCCTTGGTACTGCTAGCCGCCACGCTGATAACGCCCGTCGCGCCTAAGATGTCACGCTCACCGCGAGCACTGTCTTCCCCTACAATGGTGCCACGACCATATCCGGGCTCCGTCTGCTACGGTATCGTTGCAGACTCTGTTGCTGACCAGGCTGATACTGCCCTCCAATGTGACGCCGGGCGCCGCTATCAGCTGACATCCCGTACACTATGGTATCCACTCTTCTCTTTCCAGTTCCCGTGAAGTACTTCGACAGTATTTACACTCTATTTTGACCAATGACTCCTCCGTCGCCGAAGTGAGAACAGATAAATTCTAAAGATGCTACGTCCTAACGTGGCTTGGCCACCTATAGTTGAACGAGGTAAGACGTCAATAACCGGACGAGGAGCCGCACTGCTGCGAGGGTGTCCTGACGATGTTCGCGAGCTATCTAATCGGAGAGGCGCCTCGCGAGACGACCCTGTGATTCCTGTACGTCGCTCATTGTGTAGGTCAAAGACATCGTAAAGGTTTGCGGAATTAAAAAAAAAAAAAACTCTTTCAGAATGTCCAGATCTGAATTCGAGCCAGCGTGCTGCATCCTGAGCGTGCGTCTGTTTACCGGGCGGACACCAAAACCGATCGGTAATCTGGCCGCGGGGGTTCCAAGTACACGACGATTTCCCGGAGGCTTGTGGCGCCCCCTGTCCATTCGAGAGATTAACTTATTCGCCGAGCCTCTAATAAACAAATTGGGAAAAATAAACCCGCTTCGCCTTAGTGAACTTGAGATTCCAGCTCAAAGCGAAAGGGGCCAGGAACTCAGGAGGACTTCAGTAGTTATCATCTGGCTCGACTATACTGAATTAATATAGAGCTTGATTCGATCGTAGAACCTGATTTCATCAATTTCACAACTTTCGTAGTCTACAGAGGGAGGTTGGTTTCCAGCATTACCTCGTACAGCTGCCGATACCTGTAGGCCAATCGCTCCTGTTTTGCTTGCATTTGCAGCCCGATAAGACCTTAAATAATCGGAATATTGTACAAAGTAAAGCTCTTCCGATGGAAAATAATCTTCAACAGGCGGTGGCGCTGGCGACTGAAGTGACATGCAGCCGGATTAAGGTTCGCATAGCACTATATGCTATGCACAGTTCGGTTGTATGTTATGTTATGCTGTACGATGGCAGGACTACATCTCTTCGGTTACGAGTAACTACGACAGTAACTGCTGACTCCAACAGACTGTCGTACGAGGTCAGTATGCACCCCCTGGGAGCCAAGTAAGTGACCTTCGGCGACCTCGCCTTCTTCTGCGTCGCCCGTCATCGTACCTCTTCGTCTGCGAGAGCCCTGCATTACGCCGTACAACGGTACGTATTAAGCCTCCGCCACACATAAAGCGCATTCCGCTTCGCTAACGCTACGCTATCAGCGCGCTGAATGCGCGCGCATTCCGCTCGCGTCCCGCGCGCGTTGCGCTCGCAATCCGCGCTCGTTAGTTCCCGCTAGTGCCCACTGGGCGCAACGCCAGCGTTTGTGCGGTGCACCGCCATTATTGCGCTCCGCCTACGCTCTCAAAGTGCGCATGTGTGGCGGTGTTTTAATTCACCCCTTGACCTGCTACCACGACGTGTTCAGCAACCACCAGCGATGCGACACGGACGTCACCTCTCAGTCTACACTGTCGACCTTCATTGCACGAAGTAGATATCCGTCGCATCGGGTTTTGGATTAGGTAATGGATTACCCTAAGAGTCAATGACTGACTTGAAGAAATCGACTGATACCTCCGTCCAGTGTAGTAGCAATCGACAGCGCTCGTACTTTTCATCTTCTAGGCTAGTTTTACCGAGCGATCAGTATCCTCAAATGCCCTCACTAAAAAGAGTTCAGAGTTCAGGAGTCTCGCTTGTAACCGCGCTCGCTTGACGCGAAATAGTCTGATCGAAAATACCAGTATCGTAACAAATAGCCCTCGGGCGCGTGAGTGATGACCTTTTTCTGTGTTTGATATGGACGTAAGACGTTGGACTTTAAATAGTCATATCAAAGCTAATATTGATTTAGATAATTTTTACGAAGGGTTGACAAAAGCAGTATCAATTACGTTACCCTGCTACAGTACAGATAGTTACACTACTTTTACAGTTAATTTCCACACTTTGTGTCTGAAATTGGGTTTATAATAACCTGATAAAATAACGTGTCTGTTAATAATAAAAGTGTATCTAAGGTTTTTGTATCTTGTTCAAGTCAGCCTCGCCTACAATGTATAATAATGTCATTTCTCTAACTATTCGCTGACTAAAGCTAAACGTCATCACGAAAATCTCTTTAGGCGTTTCTGGCACCGAGATATTCGCGGATCGAAGGCGATTTCGACTGATACATCTGTCAAATCGGTTCAACAACCGATTCACTTATTCTTCTATGCTATGCCAATAGGGCTACCAAAGGCTTGCGCGCCAGCTGACTCGCCACCAGGAGATAATAAACAGGTCTCTATATAAGACCTCGGATATACAAACGGCACAAATAATATAAAAATTTTACCTTCCAATAAAATTGTTATTATTTTGCCTGGTATATCCGAGGTCTGAGTGATGCCTTCCTGGTAGGCTTAATATACCGTCGGCACTTCTCCTCAACAATGAGGGTGGCTGGTGGCGGGCCGGGGCGCGTAGGAGCCTTATGTTGCAGGTGGGGAAAACGGGACTACCAACATCGCGGCGGTGTGACGCCGGAGCGACTTACAACGAACGATGGCGCCATCTATCGGTCCGATGCGACGTCTACGACGTACTCTCTCTATATAAGACCTCGGATATACCAGGCAAAATAATAACAATTTTATTGGAAGGTAAAATTTTTATATATTATTATATATATCGTTGTCTGGGTCTCCACAACACACAGACCAACCCCTATAGACATCCATTACAAGACGACTCGCGGTCGCCAGCGTTCCTAGTATTTGCACTGATATAAGCGCGGGCGCTCGCCGTGCCCGATCAGTATCGACCAAGTAACAGATCCGAAAGCAGCGCGTGTTTTTCGCACTAAAAAATTGGAAAAGGGTATTTTGATGCCTTAAAGATGTCCACCTGTAGTGTGAAATGGTGTGGAAAGGTAACAAGAAGCTCAAATTTAAAAACAGACGGCATTACATTCCACAAATAAGTCATATTTATAATTTATTCAGAGCCGGCATAGGTCAACTTACATTGGCCACTTACGCGTCAGTAGAGGGACAGTCATACTTCTGTCCCTTTTCATCTGGCGCGACTGCCCGCCGTCCTTGAAACGGCCAATCACAGCGCGCTTAACACATTCCCCGCCCGCTCCTCGCACCCCAAACACTGGTGACTCGTATCGCGAACAAAATATACAAGATTTCTACTCTATAGGAGGTTCTCTGTGCCACAACACAAGCCTTCTTGAGCTTACCGTGGGGCTCAGTCAATCTGTGTAAGAATGTCGTATAATATTTATTTATTTATGGTACGTACCTTCTTAACGTGATCATTATTCTTATCCAACTTCATAAACAGCGTCGCAGCGTTCGGCAGATGCGTCGTCGGCGCATACACAATCGGCAGCAGTCTGCACTCATTCGGACTGAAGCTTATTATACAACTAGTTCCCCTCGCGTCCACACCAGGCACGTCTATAGTATACGCATCGCCGACGATATCACAGCGAACTAGAACTTTTTTATCGGAGAAGTTTTTAAGACTGAGTTCCTTTCGACCGCTTCGGACCCACGATAGGTTGTGACAGTTGGCTTTGATGGGGAACTTTTCTGTGCCACCCTGTATATCTATGACGGTTTTGGCGCTGGATAATTTTTCTTCGAACGTTAACATTCTGTGGGAAAAAAAATGATAATTTAATATAGCTACGTGAATCTTTGGGAATCGACGATTGACAACTATAATAAAATAATGTGTGAAGTACATCTACTATCAGAATTTATACTGTTTAAAATGAACTGCAGATGACAGCAAATGACGTTCTGTTATTGTCTCTAATGCAGACCCTCGATTAGCACGCCTAGTTCCAAAAATAGTTGATTTATGGGTGGTGGCTTTACAGTCCGCCATCCACTAACGGCTCAGCCACGACATTGGTCTAAGGACAGCGGTGAGCGGCGGCCATACATTGGAGCGAGACACAGCGATGGGACTTTTCATTCGCACGTATGGCTGCCGCTCATCGCTGTCGCGCTTAGACCAATGTCGTGGCTGGGCCGTAACACACGCATACCTAAGCGTTATCAAAAATCTTGGCAGAGTACGAGTAGATGCGTACTACGTTCAGTCTGTATAAGACAATTCTCAAATATAATATGATTAAGGCAACTTACGCGTTATATAAAACATCCTGCGGCCCTTTATACGTGACAGTGATTCCCTTCGCCTCTCCTGGAGCAAGCTCCACGGTCTTCACGGAGAATACAAACACCAGGCTATCTTCAATTTTCTGCTTGAGGCTCCAGGTTCCACGCAAAGATCCGACGTTTTCTAACTGTAATATTTTGGGTTCTGTAAAGAAAAGCAATACATTATTATTTATAACACGTGTATAATGCCTTTGTTTGCAAAAATTTGCTTTCGCAATCGAAAGTAGTGGAAGAAGAACTAAGATAACTTTTCACCAATTTGGTAATGAAATGCATACTTATCCTATAAGAGGCATTACTCTCATACTTCTAATCTAAACCAGCCATGATGAAATTGATGAAAGTCAGCGCGGTTGGGCAGTTTTGGAAGTAAGAGAAGAAGTACGTTACCTTGTAAGCAGGAGTGTTGATAAACTTTTGACCTACTCACAAATAAAGAAATTATTTATGTAAATTTCATAATAATAAAGATCTAATAATTAATTTAAATACGGTTGTACTCACGTTATTATATCGCTATTGTCTCACGAAAGTTTAACGTGTATAATAAAGATCTAAGTTACCCTTTGTGAAACACGGCTTGTCTTGCGTGCTGAGGCGTAGGCTTGCGACTCCCACAGAGGCGCTCAGCTCTACAGTTTTGACTGAAGCTTCGACGCCGATTAGGTTGACTACCACTGAGCCCTGGTACTTCTCCAACTCGTTACCTACTAATTAATACAAAAAAATTAGTACGCGACCAAAAATATAGGCTTATTTTCTTAGGGTTTCCTCAAACTTATCGACGCGGCTCTAGCCGAACAAAAATCGCCAGTTAGTATGGAGACGCTTAGACGTCATCGTTGCTGAACGCACACGCATGGATGTTCATACCATACTAATTGATTTTTGGTCGGCGGAAAGCCGATTCGGTATAGATATTCGGGTAGGTTTGGGGTGACCCTTATTCTTCTGAGTATCCCGATATTGATAATCAAATGCGTCATTTGCTTTAAGCTTATCCCGCCTTTAAGCGATGCGTAAACTGTACTATCTATACTATCAAGTATTTACCTTGTTTATTTAAAGAAGGAGCTTCGAAAACGACAGTCGCTCTGATAGCATTTCCTTTCGTCAAGCGACACAGTTGCACAGCCGAGCTCGCCTTCTTCAGTTTAGCCAACGCGTGTTTCTCTTCCGCTGCCCCGAGAATCTTATTAATCTCACTCATTTTTATCTCTTGAACATTCTTTAGTGAAAACACATTCTTTGTATCGACTAAAGATAACGACAGTTGTAAATCGACTGATGAATCGCTTAGCAAAACCAAAGTCGTTGCTAGTAAAGTTCGTTCTTGAGTCGGCGAAAATACAACTTTATTAGGTCCGAAACTTGATATAGCTTGGACTTCAGGCATTTTGAAGTCTACTGACAGAGTTCCTTTCTGTTCTTGCTCGCTATCTATAGAGCTATCTTTGACGGTGATGATGAATGGTATGTCAGTGGATAGTTCAGCGTTGGATGTGATGTTTAGAGTCAGTTGTTCGGTTTTGCCGGGGGAGAGTAGTAACGGTTGATGTGGCAGCTCGATGCGCAGGGGCCTCGTGGTGTCGGAGCGGTCGTATTTGAATGTGGCTGTCAGCCAGTTGTCAGATTTAGTCGTTATTGATATGGATGTGGGACAGTTTACACCTAAAATTGTAAAAGGAAAAATTGTAATGTGTTTATTAGTAAACTTCAAATGTAATGGACGAAATTTAGTTTGAAAACTTACCCACAAATCCTTTAACAGGCGTTGTTTTAATTTCAATCCACGGTCCTGAAACAGGCAAATGAGTATGAGATTCTAATTTAATGTTCAGTTAGTAAAAAAATGATAGCGCATGTTATTTCAAGTGGTCAGTATGTTATAATGTTAAATTACTGTTGTCTTCTACAGTACCCGGCGATAATGATTGCACATCGGTTTTTCTTCTCGTAGAGCGTTGTCTCTTTCTTGCTTATGTGATGTTAATTGTCTCTTTCCAAAGACCGGTGTGCATTATATCGCCGTTTATTGTAATTCAATAAAACAATGATTTCCGGCTTTATTCATAACTAAATTTAACACCTAATATACTTTATGTAAACATTTGAAAACCAATTTTCATTGTTTTATGTTTCGATAGTAACCCCTTTTTAGGATGAATTTGTTAACAGACGGCAGACACATGACAGGACGACACTTTGTTAGTGAATGCGTATGTTTTGTAGTGTTAGTAAATACACAGAATAAAGAAGAAAAAGACAAACACATAAACAAAAACAAACATCGGTACAGAAAAAGCTGATGACAATGTGAAAAGAAAGGCCTAAATCTTTCTGTCACATCAATAAATAATGCAGAAAGATACCAACATGGTTTTAAAGACAGTTTGTAGAAAAAAAAAACTAATCAAATTAAAATAAGTAAAGAAAATATGCAAAGTAGATTCTAACTCCAAAAAAATCGTTAGGGTAAATGAATGACTATGATCAGAGCTCGAACTTTTCATGCGAATGACGTCAACCTGCACACAGGGTAAATTAATGACTATTATGATAGGGGCTTCAGGTCACGATTGTCATGAAGGATGTTCCTTAAATGCAGATGAAGTTTTTTATGAGGGCGCCGACCGTCCAGTGGCGCCCTCAATAGCGGGCTAAATCTTAATTTGTGTTAGGACGCCCAAGAACAGTCGATGTAGTTAATGCTGCTAATGAGTAATAAAACTAAAGAATGACCATCAAGACAAAGCTTTTGTTCTCGGCGGTCATTTAGTATATGAAATGAATATGAAAGATGTTGAGATCTAGTCCCCCAAAATGCATTAATTTTGTTAATAAACAAATTCCTTTCGCACAAATATAGCACCCCTCACCGAGGCAAAGCGCCCACAAACCTTGATTAGCCAAGCCGGACTGCCGCCTACACTTCTGTTGCATGACGTCCCGCCAATCTACCGACTTATCTAACTCTTTATACTCAAAGTTTGGGGAGGGGACATGAGTGGGTTTAACCTCGCCTGAAAAGTACAACCATTTTATACCAGTGCAAGTAAAATACAGGTTGAATTTGTGGAAGTTATACCATTCACAAAAGAAAACATAAATGTAGGTAATATGTAAGCAGAGAAAAATATCCTAAAAGTCCAAAGTCATAGAATATATAGTAAGCATGCCTGCTTATCCGCCTGTTCTATCAAATAGCGTTGACGAGGTTGCGTGAGCACTTGAGCAGTCATATCATATAGATCATAGGAGCACTCTATGGTCGTCCTCTTACATAGGCATATTTCTTGTAAAAAAACCTTTTTTTTAACCCCCGACGCAAAAACGACGGGGTGTTATAAGTTTGACGAGTCTGTCTGTCTGTGTATGTGTCTGTCTGTGGCATCGTAGCTCCCGAACTGATGAACCGATTTCGATTTAGTTTTTTTATTTGAAAGCTGTGTTAGTCGGGAGTGTTCTTAGCTATGTTTCATGAAAATCGGTCCACTAGGTCGCGGTCGGGGGTTTTTCAAAATTTTAATTTTGTGGTTAGGTTATTAGTTGGTAGTGGTTACAGAAATAGGCCATCTGGTGAATCTGCTATTTATTTAGCACAGTAGGCCTAGCACATGATTGCCGTGAGATATATGACACGTCTTCTTCTAACTGTATAAATGACATAAGGACGGGTAGTCTATCTCGCGGCGACACTTGTAGGCGAGCGCAACTTTACCATCTAATTCTAAATCCACTAAGTATATAAAACGTCCAAATTCAAACCGTAAGCTAAGATAGAGAGATAATTGTAGTTCTTACTTTAGCAGAGTACCATGCAGAGACACTTATTTAACAATTTCATATTTATAAAATCAATCATCAATAATATTCATCTTACCATCAGTACTTGTCCGCACAGGGCTCTCTGCAGAGTAATTCTCTTTCACTGTGCTCAGAGTGGACCGACTTCTCGACGACGGCGATTTAGACCGAGTGTTATCGCTCTTAATACTTTCCTTCTCCGCCTGAGCATTAGCTAAAGAATCCCTCGTAATTAACACTTCAGGTATAACTCTGTTCTCCTGATTCTTCACAGAAATTACTGTTTTGTCGCTACCCCCGCTGTTTGCGGATTCGACGTTTCGAGTGTCTTTTAAATAGGTGACGGGTAATTCCTGCTTTGGTATTTTGTTTGCTTCTTGAAGGGGCTTGGTGTTGTCCTTCTTACAATATTTGTCAATAATATCGGAGACGTTGACGACAGAATGGTTACCTGAAAATTGTAATCAAGTATGTTAAAAATAACAATTTTAGGCTCGACGCAATGTCAATTGACTCGAAATAATACATTCCGACACAAGTGCGAAAAAATTGAAGATCGAAACACGAGTTACGAATTTCCTTTTCGCACGTGTATCGTACGACGTTTTTCAGTACAGATGACCTTCCGAAGTTTCGACCTGACAAGAAATGAGCCACTGCGTAAAAAAACACCATCTGTACTGAAAAAGCTAACTCATATCTAGCAACTCACATGAGATAACAGGCGGTCTAGCACAACTTGCGCTTTCGATTTATGCTAAACTGGCACCAGGAGTATAATAACAGATGGGTATCGCTGTACGTATAATATGTATTCAACAAAAAAACTTACCCAAAAACTCAGCAATCTTCGAAAGACTAAGCGAGCTATCAACCACAGAGCTCTCATCGCCCGTAGGTTTAATCGAACACCTAGTGACCGCCTTCACTAAATACTCATTACTAGCACCCGTAGTAACCTTTTGCTTCTGAGGCTCTAGATTAGGCATCAGAATAGACTGAGGCTTCTTAAACGGATCTACATTTTGAGATTCTTCTGTTTTTAGTCTGTAATCTGTATGGCAGAATGGGTTCATGAGTAACTGGTTGATTTGTTCCTGTTGTTTGAAGGCTTGTTTTTCTAGCTCGTCTGCCTCGTTCATAATTCTGGGTTGGCGGACGGGCACGCTGTCTAAGGAAGGGTCGAGTTTGCACGGCAGGTGTTGTAGCGACTCCGGTTGTTCGAAATGTGAGACTAAAAAGTTAAAACACAGACATTCATTTGGTTACATTAGATTAACATTACACGTAAAATAAATGCTAGATATCTGTAATTTGCAGTTTACTTCGTGTATTATCGTCACCCGCTCGAGCAGCGGTTACGTTAAACTGGCTTGCTTAACGAAGTTAGTCGGACGAGTCACCTAACTGGGAAAATATTATACCTATAAACTCACCTTCAGTCAAGCTGGGCTGCATGCTAGACCGATTAGGGCTATCTGAATGGCCGAGCACCTTGCTAAACTCAGGGCACCGGTCCCTGAAGTACCCTCCGATGGAGTCCCCAGACATGTCTATCCTGCAAGTGCATGTCAAGACTCTTTATTGCACACCTCACAAAGTTTACAATAAATGTAGGTACGGAAACAAACAGACTATTGGAAAAAGGTAAAGGCAGTCTTATTGTTCAAGAGCGATCTCTTTCAGTAAAGCTTTGGATTTTTTTCTAATATGTTGATACCATGAGCTTTCTAATTTTGATCTAAAAAAACACCAAAACAATAAGGTCTAAATTTACACAAGTATCAGCGGTTTATCAGTGACAAAATGCACTTGAAATTGTAATTTTTAGTTTCACGCTAAGTTTCCTGTAACTTAAGCAAAGCATGCTGTTTTAAATTGAAATGATTTGAAATGAAATGAAATGATTTATTTATTTTATTTTATGCATGTGGAGACTGGGTTACATATTGGGTTATATTTGCTACTCAAGTAGTCTCACCAAACTCTACCTTTACAGGCGTACATGGGTCATTCTTGATGTCATTCCCTTGGCATATTTTTTTTAAACAAATTTCTTTATAGTGTAATAAAATATGAGAATGCTGCTTAGATTGTATGGCAGCATAATTGTATGTGACTTACATTGAAGGTTCTTGTATGGTTGTACGGGCCTGTGGCACTGGGATAGGGGCATACTTTGCCACAAAGGATGCTTCATTTGCTGTTAGGTTCTGAAAGGAAATAGTAACTTTTTTATTCATAATTTATTTTGATTAAGTTTTGCAGAAGTAAACAGTCGAGAACGGAACCTCGATTTCAAAGATTTTTTTCGTTTAAGATTGTATCCAATAAAATTTCTATTAAAGAAAACAAATTCAACCACTGTGCATGTTGATTAGGCAGGTCCACACAGAGGGAGCAGTGTCGCGAGGCGATGGCCTAGAGCTGCAACTGGCCAATGCAGACATGCCTCGGCCTAGGCAGATCCCACATTCTAAGGTGAATTTACATCTACAATGGTCATTTCTGCTTGCTGCGTGTGGAGCTGCCTAATCATAATTTATTATAAGTGTCTTTGAGACTGAGACACACAGACACACCCAAGACCACTGTGGAACATGATGACAATTGTAGATGAACACACATATAATTTTGTTCAAATGTGTGCTGTTGTCAGTAATTTGATTTACAATTTACTTAAAGTCCTGAATACCTGATTGGATATCAAGCACTTCCTGTTTGTGATAAAAAAAAATATAGATCTTACCTTGGAATGAAGAGAAAAGTTTGAAGCAATAGAATGTCTCATAATCTGATTGACTTCATTAGATTGGACGTCTAACTGTTTACTAAGACTGTCCAAGCTGAATGTGTGTGAGAGTCCCATGGGTATACTAGGGAGGTTCTCATCTGCACCGGTGGACCGGCCAGTCATCTCTCCCGGGAAGAAGCCAGTCTGAAATATGAGGAATTTTTTAATTGGCTGGCTACCCTTATGGTTTCATGCAGGTAAATCTACATTTAAAAATATATATATAATTTTAATCTTATAGTTCCCAAATATTGCAAAATAATAACTTACAGATTTGCTTATAGATCCAGCCTCTGACTCTCCGAAACCTAAAAATTAGAACAAAATAAATATGTCAGCCAATAGGCCATATGTTTTTTTCTTGTGCACACAAAAGTTCAGTGAAGATTTACCTTGTATTTGGTCTAAATCCAAAAGCCCTGATGAAGATTCACAGGCCCCGGATTCCATATTATTTTGCAAGGCTATTAAGTGATGGCCAAGGCTGTGTAATAGAAAAAAATATAGTTTAAATACAATATGCCTGCATCCAGCAAGTTCAATGGTGGTCCCCATGACCATTTTTATACAGCAGCTACCATGTAAAATTATTCTAGAATTATTTGTGTATAGAACATTAATTACTCACAAGACTACTTGTAAGGACTGTCCTTTGAACCATCATTCAACACACAGGTAAATAAAAAATGTTTAAATGTTGTGAATAAATGAAAAAAACTTTATTTCAAAAGTTTGAACATATTTATGTTCAAAACAAAAGTATTCACATAATAATGCTTACAACCTAACTAGGAAGGAGGTGGCTCAGCATCTGTGGCAGAAGGCTTTGGACCACAATAGCCCTATAAAACTTCAAGCAGTTGATGCAGCAGGTAATTCTACCATTGTCTGCCATATTCAACATAGCAGATAGAAATGTAAGGGAATAAGGTAGATTAGGTAGATCTTAAAGTAAATTATGATTCGATATCTCACAGTCGACTTGTACGACCCCTACGTAGGAACGTAGGAAAGGGGGTGTTGAAGTATTTTATTAACACGCTCTTTCAGTTCAGCAGAGTTGAAATTTTCTTGCATTACGCATCTTAACTATTGTCATCGTCAGTTAAGCAATCCAAAGGTAAAGAGCTACAGGTAAACTTTTTCACTCTAAATTAACTATACTTTAAATCATTAATTAGAATATTTATAAATATATGACTCACGGTTTCAGTTCCGTTGGAAACTTATAGATTTGTTTATTGAAAGATGCGTCTTCGGCTAGATGCATCAGTCTCTGTATTTTGTTTGGCGTTAGAGGATTAAGAGGATCCATATTGCGGAAGAACCAAAAGTAAAGAAACCAATTTATTAAAACAACACAAAAACATACGGTACGACATCCACCATAACAAATTTTTATTCGTTGCAATTCGAAATTTTAAATCCTATGTCAGACGTGACAGCATATGGCTATGACGATTCGTTTAACGCAAAATTAAAATGGGCTGATACGGGACAACCAAATCCCCGATTTGCTTGACTATGATAGCCTTATGTCTGTACTGTACTTCTGTTAAAGAGGCAATAAGTGAGAGCAAGAAAGAGACAAACCAGACCATCTGGTACGCTTGTCTGTCACAGTTTCCATTTGTAGCCGGCCTACCATGCTTCCAATTTTATCACTTATCCACGTGGATAAGACATCTGTCACTCTCACACTGACAAACTTGCTAAAGCGTGACAGACGTCTTATCCACGTGGATAAGTGATAAAATTAGAAGCATGATACGCCGGCAGGAGCCATTCATTTATTACGTCAGAGAAGGGAATTCTTATTTTTTTATATGGATCCCCACAAAATGAATCTAATCGAGATTAACATATATTCTTTTTTTTATCTAACATGCATTTTCTATTATTCATTCCTACAATATTTTTCTGTCCATCTTATAATACATAGTATCCCATATTATTTTTAATTATTACGAAAATATAATATGTAATATCATGCACAGCAGAATTAAGGAAAAATGATATTTGTCTATTAAAACAATCTATTTGCTTGACATACTTTATTAATATTAAGCTAAAATTAAAGATGATACTTAATGCTAGTTTTACTTAATTAGCTGGTATTGGGGCCTGTAAGGGGCAAAGAACTAATTTCTTTATTTAGCCTAATCTGTTCATTTATCGCACGCCATGCATCTTCCTTCTCTTTCTTTGTGATTGGCCGTTTCTTTTGTTTGGCTGCAACCATCTTCTTATAAATATCAATACACTCCATGTCCACTTGGTCCAATTGTTTCTTTAGGTTTAGACGGATCATCTCTTGTTTGCACAAACCTATAAGGTTCTTCAGATTACGACAGTTGTCTTTTCTCACAGCCGTCAGTTCAGTCTGGCATTTTTTTATCTCGGCAAGTATTTCATCATCGGCAGGATTGGTCAAAGGCGGCAAATCCTCTGGATCCAGAATGCCTTGCTCTACAAGCTCCTTTCTCAGACATTTCTCTAATGTCAGGGAGTTTTTGTAGTTGCTCTTAGCATTGGTAGTCTGCTTCACTTTGATGTCTGGAGCTTCATATGGAAGTACATTTTCCTCCATTAGAGCTGACACTAGCCGCTGAGTCAAAGGGCCAGTGATCATATTGTCATTCAACTTCTCAGACTTCTTGCGCAGCATAGATGCATCTGGAGATAACCCTGAAGATTTCTGTTTGTTTGGGTTAGATGCATTTTGGTCTTCACTCAAATGTTCATCGGCCCACACTTCTGAATAATGTCTGCCGAGAGGAGGGATTGGGGGTAAAGTTGTATTACTGCTTTGAGCTAGCAATGACTCCAGGAACTTGATGTCATCCAATGTTACAGGTGCACAATAGGGCTCGACAGAATTCCAAAACTTGTATGGAATATTGTTTTTCGGTAGTGCCAACTGGGACATTTCCAGTTTTACAGAGTTATCAGAGTTCATCAGATCATTTGAGTAATTATTATGTGATGTTCCAGATGATGCATTGTTAGGATTTGGGTAATTCTTAAATTTGGGCATTTTGGGCTGGTTGGATAATTTAGTGTAGTCTTTGGTCTTAACAAGCTTGTCATCTTGAAATTTCCTCTTGACAGGATACTGTAGTTGTTTGCCAGCAGCTTTACCCTTTTTCTCCCGTTTTGATTCATTTGTGTCAATACTTTCAATTTCTGATTGAAAATATCTCACCCGGAGTGCTGTGTTGCAGAGTAAAGATTCCAACTCTAGTTGCAATGCATCTAACTCATCCATCCCTATAGGTTCGTCAGCAGATCTGGCTGCAATAGCCGTATACCGCGGCAAATGCACAGGATTGTCTTGAATTCTGATGTAAGGAATCGGGCACGCTTCTACCTTGGTTTTGCCTAGAGACACAGAACCGGGCATTTTGGCTGGCTTGTTGTACGGTGGAATTCCTGGGCTAGATGGTTTGCCGTCGTGCCCTTTGCTCGCTAACCTTCCTTTGCTGTTGTGGTGCATCCTCTTTCCCAGCATCTTGATAAACAATCCAAATTTTCCCGCGTCTAATCGATGTACATAAACAAATATATAGGTGTTCACATTACTGGGCTTGTGTCATTATTACGACTTATAACAGTTACCCTTCAAAGATAGTGTTATTACACCGAAGCTATCAGTATCAAACACAGGAACTGTATGCGTTTATAGTACTGAAAACGATGTATACGCTTTTATATCACAAGATAATGAGAAAATGCCACGAAGAATACTACAAAATGGCGATTATTCTTTTTTTTTTATTGTGATAAGTGTTGCAAGCACTATGAATTTGTTTTCACTTTTGTAAAAAAAATGTACCACCTAACCAACTTTTTTAAACGTCTGGTATATTTTAAACGGTTGTAAAGTTTTTTATGAAGATTTATTTTAAAACAATTTTACTCTTCGTTTATTGTTTCAATACTCAAAATGTTTTGACAATAGTGATGTAGCATGACGTGAGACATTTGTAAAAAAACTTTGAAAGCTTAGTCTATGGTATACAGAGGCGATCCAGGCGATCTATTCATAGACACGTGCTGTCAAGATGTGTCATGTCCGCCGCACTTCGTTGCGTTGATTTGGATTTTCGTTCGTCTAATCTTCTATTAGTGTGAAGTTGTTCAGGTTAAAAAGTGTATATAAATAATCTGAATTTAGCACTTGGTGGTCGCCGAGGAATGATTAGATTATGTTTACAAAATAGTCTTGTAACTTTTAAGATTTAGGGTTTAAGAATAAATGCATGTAATTACCTCATAATGGGCGACCTATTGTTGAAATGTCCCTTATGTTGTAGCGAGGTATTTCATTCTAGAGAGATGTTAGTTCATCACTTGTCTAAAGTTTGGCTTAATTTGCGCTGTCCAGTATGCAATGATGAATGTTCCTCAATATCACATATGCTAGATCATTTAAATCAAAGTAATTGTGTACCAAAGCCTAAGAAGACTGAGGTGGTGACCTCAGGCCCTATAGTTTCGGCGGCAATTCATAATATTGCTGAAGGGACTCCAACTCTAGCACATCACAATGTAACAGGTCTGTTAATTCCAATTTGAATAACTTAAATTCAACTTTAGGTATTATGATAATTATTTTATAGTAGCCACAATACAACCTGGCATTCTTATAAAACTTACTAAATTTGAACATTACAGAAAATCAAGCAGATCAGATGTTAAACCAATCCCAAGATGTGTCAGATATAAATAGAATGTACGTAGAACTACTGAATAAGCAGCTCACCAAGCCCTGCCTCCAGACGCAGGAACTGAAGCTGGTGAAGGAGGATGGTGAGAGCCGGTATGTCATAGTCACGCAGGAAGATACCATGTTGAATTCTGGAAGCACGGTGTTCACTAAGCAGAATAGTGATGGCACTATTTCATTGACTACAGTTAAAGGTAATTGCTACATTGTGAATAGCTGTGTTTTTCAACCGTTTTCATGACACAGCCCCTTTAGTAATTAAATAAATTTGTTTCTAGCCAGTGACCCTCTTAGTATGTATTGATTTATGGTCGGTAAAGGCTTTGTGGCTGACAGGTTTTGCTGCACACAAAAATAACACTGATGTGTCCCTTGTTATATTTCTATTAGTTTAAATAGACACTAGAAATAAAAATTTCCGTGAACAACTGGGAGTAAATGATGGAATATCAGTTTTGTTACTTAATTGGCACATTGGGACTATTTTTTAAACTTTATTGACCTTTGGACACAATAGGCTATTTGAGCCTTGTTTAAAGTTTCTTATATTATTACTTACCTACTGTCCAATTAACCGAAAAAAAGGATCACTATATTTTATTGTGACTTAAAAACTGCAAAAAATAATTTTAAAGAACACTTTTACGTAATCGGGCAAAAACAAGATCAGCCATGTCATTTATAGAGTTTCTGTGAATGAAGTTATTGAGTGCGAAAACAACACTTTCAGTGATTGATTTGACATTAATTTAATTCTATGACGTCACTACACGGCCGACGGCGTTTTCGGTGGTCAAAATTAAAAAAAAAATTGCTAGCAATTTTAAATTAAAAATACTTAGTCATTGTACACATTTAATACCCAAAATCATTAAATATTGGTTTCTTATGTCAAATATAACAGAAGACAATCATTTCTTGTTCCAAATTAGATATGAGTCTAATAGCCTATATATTTATTTATATAAGTATAAAAATGGAAAAGATATTGAAAGGAGAGTGAATGCTGGGAATAGAGTGAATGGAGCACTAAACGCTTTTATGGGCAGCCAGAAAGTGTCGCAAAAAGCACGTCTGGCAGTGCATAGAGGAGTTTTGGTGCCTACACTTATGTATGGTAGTGAAAGTTGGGTGTGGGAGAAAAGACTTCAAAGTCAAGTGAATGCCGTGGAAATGAGAGCGTTAAGAAGCATGGCTGGTGTAAAGTTGAGTGATAGGATCAGAAATAGCGTGATAAGAGAGAAGTGTGGAGTGGATGTAGATGTGGTGACAAAGATTGAGATGGGTATGTTAAGGTGGTTTGGGCATGTAGAGAGGATGGATGAGAGGAGATTAACGAAGAAAGTATATGAAAAAGGAGTGGAAGGGTCAGTTGGTAGTGGAAGACCTAGGCGAACTTTTCTTGATCAAATCGGGGAAATATTGCAAAAAGGCCAGGTCAGAAGTACTCGAAACCGACGAGCGTGTATGAGAAACGTTATGAAAGTGTGTGAAGCGAAAGTGGTTTGTCAGGATCGTAGTAAATGGAAATCCGTGATCTCTGCCTACCCCTCTGGGAAACAGGCGTGATTGTATGTATGTATGTATGTATGTATGTAAGTATAAAAATAATCCTCAAGATAACAAAGGTGTCCTAAATATTAAATGCTTGAAGGAATCTTGTAGTTTCAATCACAAAAATTCACAAGATTTATAAGAATATAAAAATAAAATATGTTCATAGTCATTATTGGTTTGACACAAACATTTAATCTTAATGAAGAGTACAAAATGCACTCAACCACATATCTATTTGCAGACATGAAGTTAGAGGCAGCCGACCCTGACCCACTCATGCCTGAGAATGAACCAGAGGAGTCCCAGGAAATCTACAGCTGCAACACATGTGGGGTGTCCTTCTCCTCCGTCATAGAGCACATACAGAACTATCACAATGATCAGGAAGTTGTTGTTGAGGTGAATATGAGAAACTTTTAAAGGGTTTTGTTTATGCATCTTTTTCTGGGCAACAGGAGACTTGTATCATCTTTCTACAAATCTTTCAACCAGTTATTTCGATGGTTTACAAACCAAAACCAGGCTGTTTTTAAATCAATCATGTATTACAATTATGAAGCTAGTTAGGTCCCTACTGATGACCTTTGAACAAGATGGCTGTAAAGGCTAAAAAGAGGGGGTTCATTGTACTAGAGTTGCCTGTCCAAGAATTCATCTTGCTTTAATTAGCGAGCGAGGAGTAGCCATGACGGAAAAAAAGACAGCACTGTAAAGACTTTGAAAAAGATTACCTACTGAAGTAAACACTTTTATCCCTAGACTAAATATCAAAAATATATCTGACTTTAAGGAAATAAAGGCTTATTACATCAACCTAAAGTTGGATCTGATTTCCTTCCTTACATTACAGCCTTAATACTTTGGGAAATAAACAAACATAAAATACATAATCTAAATGATTCCAGGAGTCGCTAGATAGCTGCCAGTTACCTATGGAATATGAGCAAATGAATGGTGAGGATGTAACAACCGGGGAGCTGCAACAGTCTCGGCGCGTCATCACGGACACCGGAGATATTGTGGAAGCACCTGTCCTGCTCAATGCTACTTTAGATGATAGTCATTGTAAGTTTAACTTTAACGAAATTTCTGTGGCACCTCACCAATTGTGCTAAATTCATGATACTGCTCCGAATTTTATATAAAACGTGAATTGTAACTATAAAACTCCCGTGACCCTCAAGCTTATTTTTAAAAATAAGTATTTGAAGCGTTACTCATGTTTTAATGCGCGCCGCGCGTTTTCGACGAGTGAAGGCAGGGTCGTTACTCTTTGAAAAAGATCCTCGGAAATGGATCGAAACATGTCGAGTAATGCTTCAGATATTTTAAAAACTTGGATAGCCATATTTGAACTCAAAGAGGCAAAGGCTCTGTTTCATTGGGGGGCCCACATTGGGGGATTTTTTTGCATTGGCCAATAAGACCTCTGTGTGGAAGATTTCAGTAACACATGTTGTTATGATTCCCTGTCCATAGTGTCCATGCCTTATATTGATTGAGTTACCAATGAAACCTACCTTTTTTTTACTTGAAAACATATTTAAATGACTTACTTACTTCACTGGCTCAGCGACCCAAAAAGGATATTGGCCTCCGACACAAGAGATCGCCACTCTGCCCTATCCTGCGCTGCGCCACTTTACGCCAGTTGGATACACCGAGTGCGGACAGGTCGTTCAGGGCTTCCTCGTACCAGCGATATCTGGGACGCCCACGCGGACGTTTTCCACCCGGGTGTCCCACATATGCTCTTCTCACACCACGATCCTCTCCCATCCTTTCCAGGAGGCCGAGCCAGCGGAGTCGTGTGCCTTTGATCTCGCCAATTATATTAGTCACTGCCATTAGCTCTTCCAGCTCTCTATTTTTCCAGATAAACCCAGACATTTTGACATTATAGATAAATCCAATGCGTCATAAAACTTAAATTTTAAAAGCAGTAAATAAGAACATTAAAAAGACATTACAAACAATAAAAGTATTACAATTGATTTGCGCGATGACGTAAAAGCGTGGCTCCGTTGCGTCGTTTGCCTCGGTGTAGGTTTAAGTCCTTTAAGTATAGACATTAGTTTCATTGTTATTTTATCATTACAGTATCAATGGAACCTTTAACCACGGATTTGTTAGTAGAGAGGAAGTCGAAGCCTCCGCGGCCCGTCGCGATGGTTGAGAAAAAAATGGTGCAAGTTGACAGCGTTGTCACTAATTTGAAGCAAAAGGAAGGTATGGCTTACAAAGATTTTTATTTTATTAGTGAAATAACAGCATAACAGTAAAATTAGGGCAACTGTAAAACATACGAAGAAACTATATCATCTATGGAGACATTAGAGAATCTATTGATGGCATTTGAAATTAAAAACAACACTAGGTAAACAAGTAGCTATTAGACTTAAAATTACAGTATGCCACTTTCAAAATCCCTCAATGAAATGAATGAAAAATCCGTTTAATTATATAACCTGCTCATAAAATTTCACGAGATTTCACGCGCTCATCTATACGATTTCTAGTAAGTATGTAGTCGCGCGCAAAAACGCAAGTGTTCAGTATGACGTTGATGCATCAAGACAGGCCGTTTGTTTACAGAGGCCTATAGTGAAATACAAAACTTCTTTATCACTGGCAGGTAACGAAATTCATTAGACACACGCTCGGACCCTCAGTAATAGAGGCGCCCTCTATGCAGAATCTTTCGTAATATCCCCCATTGATGTTATTTAAATTTCAGATATTAAAAAAGGTCCCTACCACAAGGTTATAGTGAAAGAAATGCAAATGCTGGAAGGAGGCAAAAAAGTGAAAGTGTACAACTGTATGACTTGTAACATCTACGTCACTTCGCTGGACGAGTTCAAGTCACAACCGTGTAAACCTCGTGAGTAAACAACTAAACATATTAATTAAATGCAGGCTCCAAAGCAAGCGTAGTTACAGATAATTAGACATGCCTTTGTCTACCTACTACTACGCAATTAATGTTTGTATGGACCGCGAACCATCTTAAGGCACACAAGCCCCACCTAAAGTGATTAAGTGATGAGCAGGGCCCGTAACTTTCATGCCGATGACATAAATTTGACGTCACGCTGCATATAGTATGATTCAAGAGTTTTATTTAATAATTAATCATTATTCATCAATCATTTTAATCATGACTTCAAAACTAATATATTCATTCGTGAAACAATTAATACTTACTTGATACGTGAAAAGTAAATTAAATTATTTGTTTATTTTTTACATTCATTTTATTAATTATGTTTGTTACTATATTTCAATAAATTATTAAAACAAAACAAATTGTTTCCTTTTCGTTTCACGTATCAAGTAGATATTAATTATTCCACGTATGAATAGCTTACTTTTGAAGTCATTTGTACATGATAAAAGTTGATTAATTATTACAATAAAACTATTTGAATCATCCTATAAGCAGCGTGACGTCAAATTGATGTCATCGGCATGAAAGTTACGGGCCCTATCGGCGATAAAAATGAACAAAAGACAGTCGCTTCTCTCTCCCGTGTAATAAAAGAGAGAGCGTGTGATTTATACTTCATCGCTCGGCGACGAACTATAACTCGCTCGCGTCGCGCTATCATCGCGTCTCTTTTATTTACACTGGAGAGATTATCTTTTGTTCGTCTCTGTGGCTGATAGCTCATCGCTTATTTGGTGGGACCAGTGCCTATGATAGCTAAGATAAGCATTGCCAAGACTAAACTAGCATTCAACTATTTAGATAGCCATTTTCTCACAGGCCAAACATACTTGTTTTTCAAATGTGTAGTGAAAATCGGTCACAAGTTAATAGTACTGTTGTTTATTTCAGAAAAATTCCAATGCCCACACTGCTCAGTTGCATATGAAAATTCTAAGTCATTAAGTGCTCATATGAAAATCCACAAAGCTCATGGTATGATTTACTCCTATATTTATTATTTACATCATGCTTATATCTTTCATTCATTTTATATTTGGTTTTTTTTTTGTTATTAATTTCATGTTTCAATGTCATTTTCTGTTCAGTTAAAAGTGTTAAAACCATTTATTTCATGCCTTTTGGACATTATTCCCTGTATCCTCCATTTTAATTTAGAATATTGTTTGTTAACCAGAAGACATAGGAATCTGTTAAAAAAACATTTATCAGTTTAAATCCATGAGTCAGGTTGCATTTTTACCCAAAAATTCATCCATCTCAGGGTCAAACTGTTTACTAATTTTCAAATAGTATCAGAAACGTCTGCTTATAACGCTATACAACGTGTTTCCGGTAACACTCAAAACCTCAGACACCCCAACTGATTTTTATTTTTTTAAACTCATCTAGAGTATTCATCTTTTAATCTGATGCTTACTTTTTTTTAATTGAAATTTTAATTTTCTGTACAGCTTTACTTGACTTTTAGCTCTACACTCAATAAAATAATTGCTAACTTCCACCATAAACCATAAAACTATTTGTGTACGTTACTGCAACGACATAAGGTTTACCAATAGACAGCTAAGATGTCACTGTAAAACACTTTAAATCTTTGTCACAGTAAACTTCAAATTGGACAGGTAATCGCAGTAAGCAAATTTAAACCCAATATTCAAAATGACAAGGTTGTAATTAGGTACGAGTTCAATTTGTTATGACTTATGATAAACATTAAGATTAAACTGACAAACAACGTCAAACTCGTAGCGGAAAAAATAATCGTCCAAGTAACCAGCCAGTATTAATACCCCTAAATACTGAAAAAGGTAAACAACCTCTAGCAATGCAATATACACAATGTTGTCTTACGAGTGCAATAGAATAGGCACGTAAAAAATAACTAATAATACAAATTTAAATAAAAATATTACCCCCATCAAGATAATTATAGCTCAATGGATTCTACTCTCGATTCTGAACAAACTGTTAGTGTTAAGTGAAACACGGTGTATATTAAGCTTAGAGTAAATTCAAAAGTGGAAAATGTTCTTGGGTTGGCCATTTCTTTCAAAGTTGTCCACCCCACTTTTATTCGGATTCGGGAATTTTTATGTGGTTTCCACTCAGAATCGCGAGCTCTTTCAATCCTAATAGGAGAAAAAAAATGTCCCATTCCGTTACCATTTTTTCATACATTTTGTGTGGCGGTACCGGAATGGAACGTTAGAAAAATGTATGGAAATCTTGGGACATTTTTTTCTCCTATCAGAATCGAAAGACCTCGTGATTCTGAGTATGAATCGCGTAAAAAATACCCATGAGTCTATAACTCTGTATCACTATTGCAGTGCTCTGCCAATGGAGCCACCAAGACCTCGTCCAAAATCAGCGAATTGTTCCACCATATCACGCATGTGTCACCCAAGGAAGTTATTTTTCCACATACATTTGTTCTAACCTTGACAAACACAAATTATTTACTAACAATAACCTTATGTCACTACTTTGAAAAAATCTAGTATCTCACACTGCTACGATAGAATTATTATAGTACAAGTACAAAAGACTCACTGCTTTGTTGTTGAAAAAATGCCGAGTTTCATAATTCTTACCTATTTACGCTACGCACGCTAGTAACCGACATTGAGTTTTATTGTTCCGCGGCCACCGGCATGTACAGTCAACCAATTGGAATCCTAGACCACTTTATAACCACGTCAAGAGATTTCTTACAATCTGATTTATAACGTCACTATGACATAGTCCTACAGTGGCCTGTACTTGCAGCTGTACTTTAGCCTAGCTAGGCTAAAGAAGAACTGGTACTCAAAGTTAAAAAACAGTAACTCTATAACAAAGCAAACATAGTTACAAGATTTATCTTTTCATTGACAGAAGAAGATACGAGTTTTTTTTTCAAGATCAGTGACAATTTATAATCTTGGTGTTTTAGTCGATAAGGGTCTACACGATGATTTTGTTTGTTTCAGAAGAGACGGACTCGACAGGGCCGTTCAAATGTGATATTTGTTCAACCATATTTCCCAGTAACAAATCGTTAAAGCTGCACAAACGGATGCACGATCCAGTCAAGTACGTATTCTAATGCCATTTATAATTGTAACCTTAATATTTCGCTTCATATAAGCCAGGCAAAATATTATATAATTCTGACATAAGGCAGAGAAAATCTAGTTGCAAATCGAAATCTGACGAGCCATTGACAATCATTTGTCTATCAGTCACTTAACGTTTCTGCTGGCCAGAAAAAGACAAATTTTCATCAGAGGTTGCGTTACGTTTTCTAAATAATAGGATTACGAATAAGAAAATAGCATAAATGAGGTGACCTTTAAGTGAACACAATCCGCAATGTTTCTATTAGACTATAATATCAATTTCTTTCCACAGAGCACGACCAATAGAACTACCCGTAGAATCCGAAGGCACAGAGACCAGCAACAACAAGTACATCTGCTCGATATGCGACAAGCTAATCCCTATCGACTACCGCGCGGTTCACAACAACTCGCACAACACGGACAATAAGTACAACTGTGATATATGCAACCGCAAGTTCCACTCTAGTGAATATCTCGAGATGCATATGAGCGTGCACAACTTAGATAAGGTACGACATATACCTCTCTCTCTTGAATTCCCTCCACTAACGTAGAACGTCATAAGCGGCCGTTTTACGGGTTTCGTGGCACAGGCTGCTCCATTTAGGGAGAGTTATTGATATAGGGCGAGCAAATGCTGGAACAATATTCCTCCACCGATTCAGTTTTGCTTTTGTAATTTTAATGGTTTTTCTTTTAATTGAATCAACATGCTAATGTTTTTAAATCTTTATATATGACGAACTAATCCCTATCGACTACCACGCGGTTCACAAGACTTCGCACAACACGGACAATAAGTACAACTGTGATGTATGCAACCGCAAGTTCCACTCCAGTGAATATCTGGATATGCATATGAGCGTGCACAATTTAGATAAAGTATTATAATATATATGAAATATATCACAAGCTACGACGAATATACACTGTAACCAAGAAAGTGTAAGCATCCGTTTCCGGGTTCTCAAAGTTCCGCTGTTGCGGTGCGTGCATTTCAATACAGTTTCTTTATTTCAAAGTGGGCAACTCCGACTCGCTTTATCCGTGTTTTTTAGACATTTTGTCTGTTTAAGAGAGTGATAGAAGTCGAACTTCAGAAATCGGAACAAATCAGAACCATTTTCCAAGCAGTTTATATCGTAAAATATCCCGTGAACGAACATCTGCTGATGAATGAATCATTGGAATTCTTCCTTCTACAAGCATATTAGTCATTATGTTAAAATAAGGATTAAAATTAGGGATGTACCGAGTAGTGATTTGGCCGACTAGGCCGACTACCGACTAGTCGGCGCCTGGATGCCCGATTAGTCGGCCGACTTGTCGGCTAGTCGGCCATAACATAATTTTCGACTAAATTCACTAGAATGTTTGAATGACATTTTTGGTTCTTTCGCGCTTTTAATGTTTTTTTCAGGGTCAAAGGTTTATGAGAATATTTATACTCATTTTCCATGTTTTAGCGTTTTATAAATAGTGATCCTGCCTATGAAACCGATAGTCTTAGGTAGGACATTTATTTCTGTTATAATTACAGATATTTGTTCTTTTGACAAACAAAGGCATAACGAATACGTACATAATATAACCATAAATCATCCGTTAATTTATTTTTGTACTGTTTTCCTATTTGCCGACTAATCGGCCTTTTTTGCCGACTAGTCGCCGACTAATCGCCGACTACTAGTCGGTACATCCCTAATTAAAATGGTATCTGTTTCAGGCGCCAGTGAACAAGCAAGACAAGTCCCTTCCGTACAACTGCTCGTACTGTACGCGGCAGTTCGCGCGCCCGCACGAGAAGGTCAAGCATGAGAGAATACACACTGGTATGTATTGACTATTGAGTTATACAGTCGAGTTCATAAATATGTCTACATTTTTTCACCTTATTGCATAGAGTTAAGGCACAGTATAATAAAGAGTACTATCGTACAGTATGGCCACTCCCGCTCCCCGCTAAAAGTGCCGCCCACCCCCTCTCGGTTACCTCACAGTTACCGCCTGTCAAAAATGCGAACAGTCGACCTGTCATATCTCACTCATACAAGCGTAGTACGCGTTCACCTACACGAGCTTAGACTGTTTGCTAGGAACGCGCCTCTTTCATATATCGCCAGAGTCCGAGGTGTGGTTAAGGTGAAGAAATATACACATATTTATGAACTCGACTGTACACATAGCGTTAAATTTATTTAGTATCATATTAAACATGTAAAATCGGGTAACACACGTAAAGTTGTTGAAGATAGCTCGACATGTTTCGCTCCGTAACGAGGAGCACGTGCGATACCATCAGTCGCAGTCTGCGTCGGGATACCATCGGCATCGCGCGTGCTCAATAAAAATGCTCGTCGTTACGGAGCGAAACATGTCGAGCGATCTTCGACAATTTTACGTGAGGTACCCGATTTTACAAGTTTAATATGTCAGTGTCTCACGGTAGTTTTATTATTAAAATTGATTTAATATCTATGGAAAATAGGGTTCCCATTTTTAACCCCTGACGCAAAAACGATGGGGTGTTATAGTTTGACGTGTCTATCTGTCTGTCTGTTTGTGTGTGTGTGTCTGTCTGTGGCATCGTAGCTCCCGAACGGATTTTCAAAAAAATTTTTTTATAGGTTTTTACATTTTTTTTGTGGCATCATCGTGGTAACATTCAGGCCCAGTCTCATACTGTTTGATAGTCGACGTCAATAAATATGAAAGTATAAATGAAATAGTTTCGTTAAGTGGACTACTATAATATTTTCTATTGGGTTATATTATAACATCCGTCCTACACAAATAATGTGTCCATTTTAGAGCTTAGTTTAGAAAGAAGAGACATATCCTTCTGTTCTTTACAGTTTCAGTTATATCGAATATACAAATATAATGTAAGTTTTTTTATGTCATAAGGCGAAAAACCACACTCGTGCGAAATCTGCGGCAAATCGTTCCGCGTGTCGTATTGTCTGACGCTACACATGCGCACACACACCGGCGCGCGGCCCTACGCCTGCCCACATTGCAACAAGAGGTTAGTACAGTTTTTATATCATTCAAAATCCAATATGTGTAATGGGGAATATGCACGTAACTCCAAAATGGCCAAATTTTTTTTATTTGTAATCTTTATTGCTAAAATACATACTTATACAAAATACTTTTTAAATTGTCGCAGTTTAATAGTGAAATTAAATTTTTAAAAAGTAGATTTTTTAAATTCCTGCACAAATTCTCAAAACGCAAAGTGACGTCATTATACAGTTGACGTTTGTAAGTGACCACTCGTGTGTACGGTGCTGCCGTGTGACGTCAGATTACGCTCGATCGAGCGTGCCAAAATGGCCGCGTTTAAATTACCTTTTCAGTACAGATGTCGTTTTTTTTACGCACTAGTGCGAGAAGTGGTTCATTAGGTCGAAACTTCGGAGGCTCATCTGTACTGAAAAACGTCGTACGATACACGTGCGAAAAGGAAATTCGTAACTCGTGTCGATTTAAAACACTCCCTTCGGTCGTGTTTTAATTTATCGCCACTCGTTTCGAACTTCCTTTTTTACGCACTTGTATCGTAATGTACTATTATATGATAATGGTTTTAATTATTTTTTCTAGTTTTTTACTTTATATTTTGAATGTGTTGTTGTTACATTTATTTTTAGTAATATAATAAATAGTAGAATCGTATAATAAAAACAAGAAAAATCATGCATATTCCCTATAGAGTACGGATTTTATATCTTTCAAAATGAAATAAATGTGGGTTTTTG